>NW_005187454.1:1589494-1595407 GCF_000239375.1 Pundamilia nyererei
AGGTATCACTGTATGAGTTAATCACCTAGCAACAAATTAAAATTGTGTTGTTTGATGTACTCATTAAATGGGTCATTTTAGTCGATATCATAAAAATTGCCCCCCCTGAGATTTTTTTCAGGAGCCGCCACTGGCTCTTACTAAAGACCTGGAGGACCATGTATTTTTCAAGTCAGTAATTTCTTTTAAAAAAATCTTTACTGTCAAATGTGTGCAGCTTCAAATTCTTCACATGTGACTCTGTGTTCTCTGTCCAGCAAAACATCAGTTTGTGTGAAGCAGATGTTCGATGCTGTAGAGAAAACCAGAGTGCATGACAGAAATGAAATGAAACCGAAGTAGAAGCAGTGCATCAGCAACACCCAGTGGTTAGCTTTAGCAGTCACAGCCAGGTGTTCCCCTGCATTCAGAGCGCCATCTAGTGGATCAGTCATAGAAAGGCCCTTATGTCAGCGTCTGCTGTATCTGGGAGTTCATGTAAGATTTTTCCCGAGTCCACCGCGGGACAGGGTGATGTCTTTGTGCTGTTTAATGTCTGCGTTCTGTGAGAGGGGTAATGAAACCTCTGTAACAGTCTCTGAACACAAAGAAGATCTTAGATGATTAATTAATGTTATGTTTTTCTGCCACGTTCATGCTACATTTACGGTAAAATTTCTAACTTCACTTTCATTATTACTTACTGTCTTTGTTTTTGTGTTGTGAAATCAGTATTGATATAATAAATAATACTTCATCCTTTCTTCTCCACAGTTATTTTTGCACATGCCTACCTGGCTGTTAGAAGGATTACACAAAGCCTAGGGTGAATTTTTGAAATGTGTTGGAGAGGTAGAGAATGGGATGGAAGAACTCTTAATTTTGATCCCAGTCTGAAGTGTCAGCAGGAGATGCATCAATGACAGAAAAGAGCTGGGGGTTCTTTGGTTCAGGGATATCCTCTGGACAACATCTTCAGCACAGGTTTGTTGTAGTAGACCAAGGATTTTGGAAACCATGCCACCCTTTTGAAGATCACAGTTCCCAATTTAGCGGTGGAATCTCCTGCTGTTAGGCTCTTTATTTAATTCTACCTGCAGATGTGGCGGTATATATATATATTTTTTTTTTCTTTTTAAATGTTGTACTCACAGATTGTTTACATTTCATAAAATCGAACCTGGGAGTCTATGTAAGAAAATGACTAGCCTCTGGGAATATGGGGGAAACAAAATGAGGCTGCTGCCTGCCAAGAGTTGGAAAAGCCTGGGCAAGCCATCACACAGGACCTATAGTGGGAATAATGCCAGCCAGTAAGTCAGAATATAATGAATTCCCATTCTGCTGGTTAAATCTGTAATACAGATATCAAAGCTGTCTGGAACCAGGATCAGTATGAGACATGCATTGTGACAATTCTACTATTCTCTTACAAACACAACAGTCAGAAAAAGACTACAACTGTAGCATATGCCCCCACAGCATTGCAGTATTGCAAGTTTGATCTCTGCTATTTTGTTCCTTTTCCTCTCTACCTCCAACCAGTTGCAGTATGTGGCTGCCCTCCCTTTGCCTGCTGGATGTCTTCATCTCCATCATCCTTGACTCACTGGGGTGCTCTGTCTAATATTGTAGGGTCTTAAAGAAGGCTGTCGTTAGGACTGTTTTGAAGTTGCACTATATAAATTTAATTTAATTGCAAAACACATATTGTTTGAAGATAATTTAATGTTTAGATTACAATAGCAAGGAATCCTTGGTAGGTAGATTTCAACTTTCCATATGATTTGCTCACTAAGTGGTCAGATTATATAAAAGATGTAGCCACTGGAGGCACCAGCTGGTCAACATTGTTTCCAGTTACTTTTCTCGGGCACGGGGATCTACTGGGACTGATTTGCATTTGCTGTCAAACCCATGTGGCCATGAGAAGAACTTCAGCACTGGGCACTTGATTCACATGGATAATATTCCAAAATAAATTCTGTATAGTAGTAACAAAGCCTCCTTACTATCAATGCCAACATCACTCATAGAACATAATGGCATTCATGGTATATTGTAATGCTTTTGTAATGTTAAACAGCTGGTTAGGTTGGGTTACTGTATTCCTGGTAGTAATGTCAGAGTTAAGCTGACAGACAGACACAATCTTAAAAGCTAAAGGAATGTAATGTTTGACTTTTCTATTTACCTTCCAAATATTACAGGAGGAAGTTTGCTTTGATCTCTCCCAGCTTTATTCAGATCCCTTTCATTACTTGAGCATTTGACTGGGCATACCTCAGGCCATGGTGCTGAAAGGTTTCATAGGCTGGGGGTCCCACGGGGTTGCTGGGGTCTTATTAGTTACTCATCAAGATTCTAAAAGACAGGAGGCCCGAGTACAGGGCAACAGACTAACATGCTCCGTCAGCCATACAGGAAAGAGATCATTACAGGAGAGGATAGCTGGTTTTGTTTAGCGCAGACATTCAGTGAACCCAGGACAGCTGCACACACCTGCATACCTTACTGTAAACAGATTACATTGCAGAATGTTGAGGCTTTCAACCTAATGACATGTTAATCAGAGCCAGAAGAGAACAAAGACCTTGCAAGGACAGGTAGAGAAAAGCTCCAGTTGGTGTGCAAATCACTTTATTCTGTTAATCAGGTATTAGAGGTCAGAGCAATTAGTGAAATCACAACAGAGATTTGTTTTGGTGAGCGAGGGAACAACATTCTCTCCCTGAATGAGAAAGCTTGGAGATTTGGTCATGTATCTAGTGCCACTGCTGTTTAAGATGCTTGAACAGACCAGAATCTTCTTACTGAGAGTCCCACTAATTCCTCCGTGTAGTAGTAGTAGTCATGGTAGTAAAAGGCAGGCTGTAGTGTTGTAGTTATCACAATCTCTCTTAACAGGTGAATTTGCACAGGGAGCCTTTGCTCACTGCCTGATTTGACAGTGCCAACGTGAAACCAGTCCACCGATTACTCATTCAAACATCTGTAGGCAACTTAATAAATGAAAATGTTCTGATATCTCACTAGTTTTCTTTTTCTTTTCTTTTTTTAATCTGATTCAAAATTATTCACAAATTCATTTGTGTACAAACAAATTAAACAGAATGCAGGAAACGAAGGGATCAACAGTTCCTTAGAGAGAGGGATTTCACAGATTCCCACTTAATGTTTCCCCTTAAAACAAATCAACAACAATGTAGAGATGTCAAAATAAAATGATAACAAAAACAAATTTAATATAAACATAAAAACTATTGGATCATACCCCATACCCCTTACTGTATGTATTTCAATAAGAAGAGGTCAGAAGAAAGAAGAATATGACTTCTTGATGAACAGACTATACAGAGGTTAGACTCTGATGGCACTGTGATGGATTACAGCAGGTCCCCCCAGAGCCTACATGCTGGTGGTGGAGATAAAGGTAGCTTGAATGGGAATCCCCGGCAGCCTACGTCTATTGCAGCATAACTAAGAGAGGATTCAGGGTCACCTGGCCCAGCCCTAACTATATGCTTTAGCAAAAAGGAAAGTTTGAAGGTGTGGAGTTTTTCCTGGTTTACAACTTGGCAGTTCATTCCTGTGCCGGTTTACAGACTAACAACCTCCTTTGTTAGATGACATTCAGTTTATCTTGACAGCCTTAGATGTTTGTGGTGTTAGTCTGTGAACTCCGTCTACCTGTTGCATTCACTGACAGTTACCATACAATGCAGGTGTAAAGGAGGTGTGAGTGCTGCAGCTGTAATTTCCCAAATCTATTATTGTCTTTGATTGTGTTGTGGTTGCAAGCATGGTTGTTTACCCACAGAGCATTTACTGCAGCTTCCAGCAGATCATTGCTCCATATGGTGCTGGAGGTAAGCTGTGTGGACACATTGTCTTGTTGTAATCTGTAAAGTATTTGCTTGTAGACTTGACAGCCCCCCTGTCATGGTTTGTGTCTGGCATGGATGAAACCCGATTTATCTGTCCAACAAACAAACTGTCTTACAAACACAATCTCAAACATTTAAAAATATTATTGTAATGCAATATCACTTACAGAGCAGAAATATGATGCTGCAAAAAGTATTTTCCCTTCCTGATTGCTTCTTTGTTTTTGTATATTATATATTACATGCTTTGTAAGTGACATCATTTGGTCAAGGAGAAAAGCTATCCAAGCCTACCAATAGTTTGAGCTCATGACTTTTAGGGAGTTAATGGACTGCTGATGTGCGATATCCAGCTCTACTGTCCAGACTGTAGCCATGCGGTATCTCTTGTGGTGTTTCCTCAGAAAATCACCTTCTCTCATATAGACTGGCCAGTTTTCCCTTTCATAAACTCTATGATAATGTAGGTCTGAAGGGTCAATCCCAAGACAAGGAAGACATATGTCATGGTCCTGGGTCGTGCGACCCAGTGTTTTGAGTTTTAGTCTATTTTGATGTTTATTGTTTGTTTAGGTTCATTAAGTTATTCCAGCTCATTTGTAATTGTATCACCCTTGTGTTAGGTCTCCCTTGCCCTTCATGTGTTTATGTCTGTGTGTCTTATGTTGCCAAGTTCATGTTGTCATTTCTGTCATCTTCCCCTGTACTCAGTCTCCCTGCGTCTACCTGTCATGCGTCATGTCTGCGTGGTTATGTCTAATCTCCATGTTTCCTGTTTTACTTTGAAAGTCTGTATTCAATGTCAGTGTATTCAGTTTCACTTCTCCTGTCCTGTTTTTAGGTTCATGTGTGTCAGCTGTGCTCCCATGTGTGGCCACTTCCCCTGATCATCCCTCATGTGTATTTAGTCTCTGTGTTTCATGCAGTCTGTGTCGCGTCGTCTGTGTCCCCGCCTCCATGTTTTCACAGTCAGTCTTTGCAGTTATCACCATAGTCTCTGAGTCTTCTTAGTTTGTCACAGTTCTAGTTTTCCCAGTTTAGTTATAGTCTAGTTTAGTCGCGCTATCCCTGCTGTGTTTGTACACTTTGTCTTCAGCCATAATAAAGGCTCGCTTTCTGTTAAGTTCACTCCCGTCTACTCACTTGTGTACGCACCTGGGTCCATCACACACACCACCACACAGCCTGTCTCCACAGACCGTGACGCATATGGAAGTGTAGTGGAAGAAATCCCAGTACAAGAAGCCATCAACCCAGGGCTGGTCTTGGAATTATGGGTCCACACAACCCATTATGATTTATTGCAAACTGAAGGAATAAACTACAAGACATAAAAGTTGATTAAAGACAAAGTCTTGGATGGATTAACATTGGGACTTTGCTGCAAAGCCATGAAAACAGTCCTGAAAACTTTAGTGAACGTGTTTTTGGGCTACATGAAATCTCATTCAGGGCCACCAAAATCCTAGCTTTATTTACAGAACTTTCACCTATTTGGTGTTTCCATTAAAACGTCTTAGTTTGCCACAGTTTCATCGCCCTGCGTTCTCTAGCAAAAATACCTGCTACTGACACTACGTTTCAGATCCTATTAAAATTTCTATTCACTGACATGAAAAAAGTAACAGTTCAATGTCCATGAAAAAAAAAATGTGCAAAAAACTTTACAAGACTCTTTCATGAACTGCTGTGAGAGCAGCCGGTCAAAGCTACAGTTTTTCTTTGCTTAAAACAAACTGCACCATCTGTAGCACTGAAGAGCACAGGCTGAGGTCGAGGCAAGCTGAATATAATCTTTTCTATAGAATCTCACTATTAGTAATTATTTGTTGGAATTATCTGACAGATATGTGGCGGTACAGACCATCTAAAGAGTTTCTCTTTCTTTTCTGAAGAATAAATTTCACATATTTTATTTATTTATTTTTTTAAACTAATTAGGGTGGGGGATATGGCCGTCCGATTGGGGTCTGGAATGTGGGGCCTCCCTGCTACTCTGGAGTCAGGAGCGGTCTGCTCGCCTCCACCCCAGGGAAAAGGGTAACAC
>NW_005187454.1:1596499-1601100 GCF_000239375.1 Pundamilia nyererei
TGAAGGAACCTTTTAAAAACAAGCGCGTCCATGCTCACAGGTGTACACACGGGTGCTCACACACACAAACTACACCCTTTTTGGCTCCTACCTCAAAGCACACTGTGTGCTGTCGATATTACGTGCTGCACAATAATGTTTAATATTTAATATTTACTGTTATATTCACATAGATCATCACGATGATGTTGTTTATTATATTGCTCTGTTTTTGCTTGTTTTCTCTTCTTTTTTTTCCTCAACAGGTGATCCAGGTGATTGATATGCATTTTTTTTGTGCCCTTTATCACCGTTCCTCTCCCTTTCCTTTCCCCTAGTCATGTCTGTCCCGTGTGTAACAATTGAAAATAAAATAAAACAACAAATAAAACAACAACAACAACTAATTATCTAAGTTAAACTATTTAAAAATTAGTTTAAAGTGTTTAGTGTGTTACTGTTTCTGTCTTGGAGCAACTGTAACCCACATAATTTCCTAAAAAGCATTCTGATTCTTTTTATGACTGCAAGACGAAGAAAAATCAAGCAAAAGAAAACTTTATGCTGTCAGCCTTCTGTGCTTGCTCTCTGTGTGGCCTAACTGAGACTCTATGTGAGTGTGCTGTCTGTGTCTATTGTGTGGCACCTTAAAAGAAAGCAGCATCCAGTCACAGAGGAATGTAAAACTGTGGGTGTTGCTTGTTGGAGATGCTAGAGCGAGCCTGTCTTCTTAACTCCTCCTTTCTCTCTCCTCCACACGCCCACCCTCCCTCCTTTGCCAAGTGTTTAATTAAAATTTTTACTTGTTGTTGAAAAGGCTGGAGTTAAGCCTGACATTAGGCTCAGGGGCCGCACGGGGTTCCAGTTGGGGGTTGGTAGTATACGTGGGAGTGGGTCATGTGTGCGGGGGTGGTGGATTTGGAAGGGGTAAGGCATTCGTCTAGCTGTCACATAGCCCTCCACCAACCAGATAGGTGCTGGATAAGCTCCCTCCACCTCCAGTGTCATGGTGGGGGTGGATGTTGAGAGGAATGGGAGCAACAATCCTCTTGATCCCAGAAATACCCTAATAATAATCTGGACTGGACTCAGGCTCTGCTCCTAGTAAAGTGTCAGTCGATGAAATGGTCATTCACACGTATTTTTCTATGCAAATATGCAAGAAACATATTAATCTGTGCAGGAAAGACACATTTAAAGACATATTTATTTACACTTTCAATGCAGGAGTTACAAACTCTACCATGTATGCTTGTCCATTTTTGATATTTTTGGTCAGCATGAAAGACTAAATCATCAAATTCTAATATAACGCATCCTACAGAGCAAAATTAATGGGTTTCAGGGCATGTTGAGATAAAGGCAACGTTCTCAGTGTCATGAATGTTGCTCTCTTTCAACATTGGCAAGTCAACACAGCAGCTTTTTCTGTTTTTGCAGTGTCATACACATCAGGAATGTTTTGTGTACACGTTGAGACAAATACTGAAAAGAATTCAGTTGTTTATGCAGAAAATCACTAATTCCATTATTGACACTGGTCTGTGCCCAAGTCTGTTTTACACTGATGGGACTGCAACAAATCTATTTTAAGAATATTTGATTTAATAGGGGAAAACTGGCCCTATGTAAAAAAAATAGAGCCTAATATTAGTTGTGTCACCCTTAACAGCAGGAAGTGCGCTCAAGCATTTGTGAAAGCTGGCAATCTATCAAGTCTTTCATATCACTGTGGAGGAATCTGGACCACTCTTCTTTGTAGAATTGTTTTCATTGTGCTGCGTTGGAGGGTTTTTAAGCATGAATGGTCTGTTTAAGGTCAGGCCAAAGCATCTCAATCAGATTCAATCCCCAAAAGAACAGATGAGAAACAAAGTCACTGACGTCTATCAGCCTGGAAAGCGTTACAAAGACAATATAAGGCTTTGGGGCTGTGGTGAACCACAGTGATAGTCATTATCCACAAATGAAGAAAACTTGTAACAGTGGGGAATTTTCCCAGCTGCGTACCAAAAGTACTGTAATCGAGCATCGACCCGACCAGGAGGTCACAAAAGAACCCAGAACCGAAGGCCTCACCTGCCTCACTGAAGTTTAATGTTCATGAGTTGATATTAAGAAAGAGATTAGGCAAAAATAGCTTCTGGGGGAGAGTTCAAAGGAAAACAACACTGCTGACCAAAAAGAACACAAAGATATGAAACAAAAGTTGAACTTTCTGAAGGATTTGCATCCTGTTATAGTAAAACTAACACCTGATTCCATAAAAACATACCAACAGTCAGACATGATGTTGATAGTACGATTGTCCCTTTAGGACCTGAACAACTTGCAGTATTTGTTGAAACTACGAATTCTATAGAACCAGTTAAGTTTGGATATTTTTTTCCTTAATAAATGAAATCATCATTAAAAAAACGGAATTTTATATTTACTTTTTTTTATTTCAAAGATACGAAATATCACGGACATGTTAATGAAAAGCATGGACAAAATAACAAGTCAGAATGAGGCAATTTAGTTTTTCACAGCACTGTGCTTGGTGCATCTTCTGTTTACCTGTTAATAACAACACACTGTAGTTCTTTGTTCTTCAAGCAGTTAGTTGGACGTTGTGATTGCTAACAGTTACCAGAACACATAAATCACAAGACTTAAATGTCCACAACTGATAATCTGAGTTTGACTTTATCATTAACAGAATTTCCACTGGTGTGTTCAACGTGCCACAAACATTATTCAGATGGAATCTGTCATTTCTTGTATAAAATAACAAACAATAAAAAATAATAAAATAATGCAAAAGAACAAATCTGACAAATAGTGTTCTGGATATTCTGTCCAAAAAATAATACATGAAGTGATCATTTTCACCTTGTTCCCTATTTGTTGATGTGCCAGACAAGTTGTACATGTTGGCACCGTGTTCATCCGAGAAGTGAGAAGCATTACAAACATTTTGACTGAGTTTTCAAGGTCTGTGTCCGTAACCAGCCTGTTCTTCTTTGCTACTTTGTTTCACTGCTGCTTTTACTTTTGCTAACTGTTTGTACAGAATTGCACACAGCTCCCATTATTTATGACCTCAGTCAGCAGTTACTGATGAGATGCAGGTTTCAATAACTAACTTAAAGTCACACTGAATACAAAATACCATTTTTTTAATTTTGTTAATTATTGTATCATTAGTCACAAAGTCATTGGATCATAAATGATGACAAAGCAGGGGAGGGCTTTGTCGTGGACGATAAATCGCAGCCAGTGAGCTTGCACTATTACTAAGTTTCTCAGAGAGAGGAATTCCCTCTTCCGTGGTTTAAAACATAAATATAACAGTAAAAATGTTCAGCTCGAGGCACTATGGGCTGTAACTAATAGTGGGTGATATCCATTGGATGGCTTGATCCATCTTTTTAGTTTATGTTAACAACCATGTGCACAATGAAAATTTAAGCTCAAATGTACCAAGAACATTAAATGTCTGAGGTCAGTCTTAGTTTTATAGAAAAGTACACCTTACATGTGATGAAACACCACTGTTTGACACCTGAGAAATAAGAAAGAACTTGTAACACTGCGTCAAGAGTCACACCCGATGTGTGGATTCAGCTAATATTTCTGCTATATTTTCACTGATCACAGTTGACCTGTGACGATCTGCTCAAAGAGAATCATCTGAGTCCACCCAGGTATTCTTCATTTATTCTTAATTATCAGAAAATCCCACAGAGAGACAGCTCAGGGAGAGAGGTAAGGCTGAGATGTTTCAGAAGGAGGGATGGTGGAAATATTGGACAAAGGACATTCAATGTGGGGCTGCCAGGAAGGAGGAATACACAGACATCATGAGGGAAGTTCATGAAGGAGGATATGAAGAGGGTGGTGTGAGGAATGGGGTGAGACTGAGGCAGATGATCTGTGACAGATAATTGAGATAACTGTTGTTGTGATTTGGTGCTATAAGCAGAAAAGTGAGCAGCCAATAGAAGAAGAATAGAAAGCTGGTATACATCCCCACAGTGCCTATGTCAGTGCTCATGTCAGTCTAGGGCACGATGTGGTGCATCATTGTTTGATTACAATATTGCTACAGCTGTGATTTTTATTGTTCACACAAACCTCTGACTATAGAAAAGTGACATAGCCAGTGATTTGTTGGTTTGGGAATCTGCATTTGGAATCCTCAGAATAATGAGGCCAAAATTAGTGTTAATTTATTAGATTTTAATCTGCGAGCCCTGCTAATCGTTTTCACCTGCTGATCAGTCCCCATTGTCCTCAGTGTAGTTATAACCCAGTTTTTCTTTTGTCTTTTCTCCAGACATCTTTTGATATTATGATGACATTATCTCTACTTTCAAACTTTCCTTGTTGCTAAAGCATATAGTTAGAGCTGCATCAGGTGACCCTGGATCCTCCCTTATTTATGCTGCAGTAGGTGCCAGCTGCTGGGGGATTCCCATGATGCGCTGAGTATTTCTTCTTCACTCATTTTGTGTTAACAGACCTCTCTGTATTGAATCATACTTGTTATTAACCTCTGTCTCTCTTCCACAGCATGTCTTTATCCTGTCTTCCTTCTCTCACCCCAACCAATCACAGCAGATGGCCCCGCCCCTCCC
>NW_005187454.1:1601120-1606466 GCF_000239375.1 Pundamilia nyererei
TGCTGGAGGTTTCTTCCTGTTAAAAGGGAGTTTTTCCTTCCCACTGTCGCCAAAGTGCTGCTCATAGGGGGTCATATGATTGTGGTGGTCTACCTGACAACATAAAACGCCTTGAGGCAACTGTTGTTGTGATTTGGCGCTCTACAAATAAAATTGAATTGAATATTCTTCTTGATTCTTATACTTTTCTGAACTATATTAATTTTTGGACTTCTCGTGCTCCAGACTTTGCATTTACCTCATAAAAGTCTTTGTTCATTTTTGGTTTGTCCTATTCAAACCCAAAATACCAGTTCTGCAATTATTCTCACCAAGTTCTTCAAGTTGGAATTTTAATGGAAGAGAAACGACATATCAGCCAATCAACTGATGGAAAAATCATTTTTATGCTATTTTAAAAAGCATAATAATTATTATTTGCAGCATAAAACAAGCCGCTGAATCCACACCACTGTGGGTTTTATCATTGATAGCTGTCTCGTGCAGACAGCGAGCAGGGAGTTAAGTGACCCGTTCAGTCTGATCCATGACTCCACTCCACGTTTTCCACTCTTCACTCTCTGCTGGGGTGATTACGCTCTGCTTACTCCAACTTCGACCCTGCGACACTCACACACAAACTCTCAAACACACACACGCACATACACACTTAGCGGTCCAGCATGGAGGCGCCTGCTCCGAGCAGCTAACTTTGGAGCAGCTGGAGCGCATATCTTGCTGAATGGAGTACCTGTGGACTGACAGCATCGCATGAGACTGACATTAGCAGCCTGCTCTACCATGGAGTTTGGAAAGGTTTGGTCCAGATATCAGAGGACGCTGCTCATCACCATGATGATGTTCAAACTGGGTGAGCTCCCAACTTTGAGTTTTTGATTTTTTTCGTCTTGAATGTATAAAATCACAATAACCTCCACAGTTACATCAAAGCGAACCAAAGTGTAGCACGAAGAAGAAAATCTTATAAAGCTGCCCTTTTCCGACAACGCAAATAGTTAATAAGGTATTTTACAACAGCACGATGGCTCTGTGCAGACATACACATGTACATATTTGCGTCAGTGCTTAAGTAAATAAACATGCAGACCACTGCTGACCTAACAGGACATAAAGATGGAAAATAGTGCTATCATCAACAAAAAGTACATATTTAAAGTTGTCTGATGAATCACAAATATGATTTACATTTAGGGTATTGAATCCTGTTCTATCCAAATGTTGTGATCTATAATTGTGGAGCTCTACATATTGTTTCCTGTTATTAAAATAACTTTGCACTCTTTAACAAGTGTATCATACACATGTCCGAGTAAGAACCTTTAAACATATTAAGTTCATCCACGGGTGCAGTTCTTTGCGCGTCTGTTTATGTGCTCACATACATCACCCAAACTCTACCCCAACCCCACCAAGATTAGGGTTGGGGCCATTTTATTATAAAACTTTTGAACATTTACAACATTTAAATGGAAAGTCCTTTTAACAGCAAACATTGCTGTGCAAAAATTGGTGTATGAGACTTAATTTGAAAGGTAATATCCCGCATTTTACAAAAAAGCCCGCATTTAATATGTGGACAAAACAGAACAATAACACTAGACTTATGCTGCAGTGTGTATGTATAAAAACTGAAACTAACAGGACACAGTGTGAGAGTAGTTTGGTAAGTTTTTCATTTAAAGGTAAAGGATGTTACAGATATACTACATATTGTATAACAAATGTGTACATATTGGTGCCAATTTAAAGGACGCCTGCAGTGAGGGGATCTGGACGCTCTGTTGTGCTCTGTGACATATTCTGCTATTATGATTTGAATCCACCTTTTTATTAGAGGGAAGTGTTACTATGAAAAAGATCAAATGTACTTAATGAACATGGAAATGGCACCAAGTTACAAAGTGTCTTTAGTTTTTTCTTTTGTGTTTTTTGTGTGTGCTAAAAACTACACGTGAGAAATATATCTTTTAACTGGAGGTTTAGCACAATCATTTCTTTACTTACATCATACTGTGCTCATGAGATCACAAGATTAACTCGAATGAGCGTATGCTTCAACCTCCTGAATCCATACTCTATCAGAGAACCAAGAGATATAACAGGGTTTAAGTAGGTGTGCTCCTTATGGCTCCTAAATGTGTGCAGGGTGTGTCTGGGTGTGTACTGTTGGGGGGGTTCAAAACCTTATGAAACCCTACTGACCTATTTTTCCCGCAACCTTCATTTGTGTGAAATGTCTGAAGCTCATTTAAACGGTGGTAGAACGGCGGCATGGATTGGCTGTGGGTGGCATTGTTAAAGATCACCATGGTAACGAGCTGAGCGTCCGGCTGCACTGCTGCACAGCTTTTTTGTCTCGGCTATGAATGGAGGGGGTGATGGGTATTAAGGAGCATGGCAAGAGGTCTGGCACGCAGCAAGTTTTAAAGAAGAAGGCAGGCGAGAAGAGACAGAGGAGACAGGGCGATGGTGAAGAGACGAACACGAGGATGACAGAGACTGGAAAACTGGAAGAGTTCACATGAAAGTAGAAGTATTTAGAAAAAGTTTTTAACAATGAGCACATTTGAAAACCTCTCAAAAAGCTGAACAACAGAGAGTTTGTTCACAAATATATTTACTGTTACCTTTAAAACAAATTTGGTATTTTTAGGAAATGGGAAAAATACAAAACCAACATGTCCTAAAACTCACCCATTGGTCTCTTGAGTGCTGTCTTCTGCAGATGATGAACACAAAGGAGACAAGTGCATTTGTCAGAGCCATTCCCGTCTGTAGGACACGAGCTGTGTCTAATTCCAAAAGAATTTGTGAAATGCGGATAGAAAACTGGTGACTAACAATATGAAAAACATGGGGGCTAAGATGTATATAGAAGCCTTGTATTATACTTTTAAACATCTGTGAGCAGCTAGCTGACAAATTGACTCCCCGGAAAATAATTGGAGTTGGTGTAGCTTATACGAAGAAACAAATTTCCCTCCAGACTAGACACAAATAGTGAGTTTAAAGCGACATGGCCTCTACAGTAACTCACGGAGGAGACAAAAGAATGCATGTCTGTGGCTAGCTGAGTCAGAGAAGATTTGTGCTTTTTTTGTATAAAGTAAAGCAGCCACCTGCTGTGGGGCATCAGGAGCCCAAAGCGGAGCCCAGTCTCTTGTGGTGATTCAATAAAATTCCTCTGAGCTCAACTCGTGCGTTAGCCAGGGGCTTCCCTTTATCTATGATTCACAGCGCTGCTGTTTCCTCAGCCCTGCAGCAGTACTCTCTGTTGACTCTGTGGTGCTGTTGCCGTGACTCAGGGTAAACACGTGTCGACTGCCTTTTACATCTGCCAAGAATGAATTAGATTTTCTAGCAACACACCTCTATCTACATCCTTTGTAATGCACCCATCTGTGCACAAATGTGTAGTCACCTATTTGATTCACTTAGCTCTAGTTTTGCTGTTTTTAGTAAGTTAGTGAAATAACTCCAGAAATCTATTTTTAATGCCAACATTTCATTGGGTTTGAACTGGCAAATGTATAACATTACCAGCTCTCTCCTTGATTACTGGTTGACCATCATCACTCTGGACATCCCCAGGAGCAGGTGTTGTGGGGAGGAAAGCCAAGTCACTAATATTTATTCTCCAGCTACCCACTAGACCATTATGTCCACTCCTCCAATAAACTTCCTCGTTAGGGTGTGGGGGTTGTTTCCACCCGGGGAAGTATCCACTGTGTTAGTCAGCTGGTCTTGTTAAGTGGGAAGATATGTATGTGAATCATATACAGTAATGAACAGAAAACAATAATAACATTTATTTGGGTGATGCACTCCAAATCACCATGGCTACTCTTAATGAGGATCATCCGGAACCAACCCTCGTGTCCAAGGTTACGGATACAGTTCCTTAGCTCCAGGATTTCCCAGTTTCCCCTTATTATTCTCTCTATTTTATAATAATGCATAACTTTATTTATCTGTTCCCTTTTTTATATATTTGTTTACCCTTATTTCTTTACTAGTACTATTGGTATTATTATTTTTTTCTCCCCCTCTTCATCTTTTTCTTCATCTTATCATTAATAGTGGTGGGAGATTATATCATTATTATTAGTAATAATATCATTATTAGTTATATTCATTCAACTTTGGGTGAAAAACGAAGTTGATTTTTGAAGCTGGATTTCTATTAAACTGAATTTTATTCATATATCACCAAATTGCAGCAGTCACCTCAAGACCAATAATGCAGTAATACAGAGAAATCCCCAACAATCACCTAAAGCCCTCGGAGCAGGCACTTGGTGACAGTGGGAAGGAAAAATGCCTTTTTGAGGGGAAGAAACATCTGGCAGTTTATTTTAAATAAACCATTCCTTTGCAGATGGTTCAAGCTAATTGAAACGTTTCACCACTTCCTGTTGACAAATGGAGCATTTGTCTAAAAGACATCCAAAAAGTAGATAAAATGATAAAATAAAAAACACCTACCTTTGCTTTTGTTTTAAACAAAATGTATTGGTATCTTTCGGTTGTGGTCAAACATCTTGACTGTTAATTTTTTCCCCACTGTGATAGTGGGCATGTTGGTGCACTGGATGGCACTAGTGCCTCATAGAAATAAGGTTCTTAAATCAGATCCTCTTTCCAGGACTGTTGTTAAAGGATTTTTTCTGCACATTTTCAGCTTCTTTTGACAACTTTTTGTTATGTGTGACAAAGTTGGAAAAATCTATTCTAATTAGCATTTGAGACATCAGGATGCTTTTTGTTTTCTTTATAATATTTGAACAGATGATGACGTAAGTATTACTCTGCTGTATATGTCTGAAACAACACACAGGCAGAGCAGACTTTATTTCAAATGATGCATTTTGCTACAACATATTACATCTAATGGCTAAACTATGCCTGTACATGAACTTTACTGACTGCTTACAGTACATCACACTCGAACTGAAGTTTCTGTCTTTAAGGTTATCTTGAATTATGCACATTTAGAATAGCCCCAGATTTGCTTCAGATAATTAATAACTCTCTATTTCAGGCAACAACTACATGCTTTATAATGCAAAGCATCCTTTTTCATGTCCTTCAGGCTGGATTTGTCCATACCACAGCATAGTGATGAGACAAAATCTTCTGTTTTGGTATTAAATGATCACAGGCAATACTGCTGGATAGAGCGGAAAAGATGGTTCAGGTCATGTTTACATGATAGACACTACTTCATCTCACTTGATAACGATGAATTTGAGAAAAGCCAACATGTGGAATTCCTCAAGAGTCCCTCGTTGGACCTCTTGTGTTGAACATGTACCTGCTTTGCTCAAATTCTACTTGTGCCTTACA
>NW_005187454.1:1607150-1609254 GCF_000239375.1 Pundamilia nyererei
TCTGATATAAAAATATAATAATGGTTCTACAAAGTCTTAACAACGAAGTAGAGACATTCTGACTGGCACACACTATTATTATTTTGTATTTTACTAGTAAAAAAGTATTTTTTGAGCTCATTGCCCAATGTTTTAGAGCTCAGAGTTAAAGTATGGATTAGGTTCAGTGTTAGGAAATCTGCGAATACAAATCAAATGAAAATCTGACTATTATCCAAAAGAGGGATTTAAAAAAAGAGCATTACACTGAGTCAATATCCTTCTTCTCATCAGAGGGAATGGTCATGGTCTATGTTAAAGTGAAGACTCCCTAAAGAGACACGCTGAGGTCTCTGGAGAGCGTCGGCAGTTTGACATCACTCTACCTGCTAACAGTCCACGTCTCTGCTTAGTGTTATTGTTGGATCGAGAGGCTGGTACCAGTCAGTGTCAGGGATCGACCCTGTGCGGCCGTGATCTATGATGTGTTCTGTAATGGCACGGGGGCTGATGGGCTGTGTGTGTAGGAGGAGCTGTTATCATCTCCCTGGAATGTGTGAGGGGTTGACTGAGTTTGGATGAAGGAGTGAGGACAGCAGTTGTCCCTGTTTGCCCACTTCTACAGTGCTGATGAGAATTAGAGCCAGTGCGGGTTAAAGCCCGGAGTTCTGATGGAGTTCAGCTTCCCATACTAGTCTGGGGAGGCAGGTTGGAGGGGGTGAGAAGGAGGGAGGCTAAAAAAAGAAAACTAGAAAAATGTTGATGTAAGAGAGACTACACAACGTAATATCTGACTCACTGCATTTCTGTCATGGTCCTGGATCTGGTGACCCAGTGTTCATGTGTTTTTGAGTTTTTGTTAATATTTCTTGGTTTTGTTCAGTTAGTTTTTGTGCTTATGTTAGCGTTTAATCTTCAGGTTCTGGACTGTTTAATTAGGTTTAAAAGGAGGTTTATGTTTTTATTGTACGGTTGGTGTTCTTGTTACATCGTTTAGTTTCTTGCGCTTCATAATCATAGTTCTCCTCCTGTGGTTGGTCCGTCATCCTTATCCTGCCTGTGTATTTCAGTCTCCCTCTGTTTGTTGTCCCGATCTCCGAATTAGCTGTCGGTTCTGGTCGGGTCATGTATGGTTGTAGTTCTAGCTCACCTTTTGTTTAGTTCATGTATTTTACTTTTAGCAAAGCTGCTGCTTTAAGTCAAGAGAGTCTCAGAGTTGTGCGTCCTAACCTAGCCTGCCACACAGCTCATCATGACACAACAAAACCAATATAGTCCATGTTTGATCAAATACATATCACACTTTCATATTCAAATTTAGTAGTGTAATTTTCATAATGCATTTTGTATCACAGTTGCAGGCCATTATCAGTTGTAATCACTTGATTAGATCTACTTCATTAAACAGGAGGCTGTCTAACTAATCCGAATTAGAGATAAAATATTAAAGCATCTGTAGTTTAATAGCTGCTGTGGTGGCTCCTCAGGACCTCTGTGTTCTGTAACACCTGTAATAATAAGAATGACAATACTACTACTACTAATAATCTATAGTAGATGATTCTCTGCTAGACAAATTATTGGATGTGGTGGATTTCCTTTATCTGATTTCCTTAAGTTGTGCTTTGTATTATTCATACAGCCTACATACTGTGCTTAGGACCAACAATTAACTAGTTTTATCTATGAACTGTGAATAATGTCCTTCAACCAGGCATTTGTGTTGCTAAAGAGCGCACAAACATTTAACTGATCTAGCTGGCTAGTAGTGCACATTGCTGCTTATAATGAAGACTGAACAGTAAACAGTCCTCAGCTCAAGTGTTTCCTGACTAATATGTCTTTGGACTGTGGGGTGAAGCCAGAGTACCCAGAGAGGACTCATGCAGACACGGGGAGAACAAACGCCACACAGACAGGCTTCAGCCAGATGGCAGAGGGACTATAGTGCTCACCACTTTGCTGTAAACAGTATAAGAAATATATAAATATTTAGTAACTTTCAGATATTTAAGTTTTATTCTTTTCTTAGATTGACATTTTTTTTAAAACTCAAAAGATGTAATTATATCAGGGCCCACTTTAGACACTCAAATATGAAGACTATAATATGTCTATAATATAA
>NW_005187454.1:1610142-1659945 GCF_000239375.1 Pundamilia nyererei
ATTCTTTGTTTTTTAAGAGTCTCCACGTTGGATTATCGGCCTCAGCGTTGTATTCGGTCGACTCCTTCACTACAGCCATTAATCTTCAGTCTCATTCTCTTTCCTCCTGTTTCCAGTCATCATAAGTGTGATTATTGGTCATAAGTGAGCATGCTGGGGCTTATTATCAACTATGAAATTAAAACAGAGGAAACAAACAATGCAGCACTTCTCAGGCTTGGAAAGCAGAAAGGTGGTGCATGGAGATGTGAGACACTCATGTGAGGAGGAAGTAAGAGCAGATAAAGAAGGTGATAGCAAATGCATGTGAGAGGAACTGGGGGTGTTAAAGTGGATACAGTGGGAAATGAGGACTGTAGGTGTTGCAGGGAAGATATAAACAGATTGTTACTGGGAGGTTGTTAGCAGTGGGACACAGTGGCTGCCATTTTATTGGGGTGGTTTTATTCAAAACATCTTACAGTAATTCCATAAATTTGTGAGTGTAGATGTCAGTAGTGAAAATCCAACACTTTGTTGGGGAGGAAGGAGAGGGAGGTGTCACAACGGGCTTTCTTGACATACAGGTGTTTCTTCTGCTTTAGGGGTGATAAAGAGTAATTTTACAGCTAGACCGGAACTTTGGAAGAGCCTATTATAATGCAAGGTTCAACATATAAAATGACTTCTCGGGTCATTTGCAGTGCCCACATTTGTTCTTGTCATTGCGTATACAGGCTGAGGTTAAATGAACATCTCTGCAGGATGCTTCGTACATTTGGAGACGGGGTGAGTCTCATTTGCACCTCAAAGGTGAATCCTTCCTGCAGCTACACCTGCGGAAAATGTAGAAAGATCAGTTAACCTGACAAACATTTCCATGCTCCAGTAAATGATCCATGTGGTATTTATCATAATTATCTATAGTTTTATCAGATAAATTCAAATAAATGAAATTACACACAAAAAATACATAAATAAACTACTATTCATTTTTACTAATTGTTAGAAATATATGTGAACAATATCTTTATAGTTTTTGTAAAGTTTCAAAATGGTTACTAAATGCTGCGTAGTGTGGACATCCATTATGTTGACTAGTGTTTATAATACGTGCTTTAAAGACTGTGTTAATATAACAGGGGCCTCAATAAATCACAACACTGTGAAACGAGCTGCTTCACTCATCGCTTGGCTTCGTTTGTCTCACTTTGGTTTAGTTACTAAAACTACTGAGGATGGTAAATGTTGCCGTTTGGGTTAAAGTGATGAGCTGGGACAAACACTAACGCCACGACGTGCAACGCTAACAGAGACTTTATATGTTTGCAAATTGGACTAAACAGCCCTTCTAAGAGCTGAGTTAGTGAAGAAACCTCTATCACAAAGTGACAGTAAAGAAACATGATTTTATGTGTTCTTAACAGGAAGTTTGTCTTTCATTTCCAGGCCTGCTGTGCACAGCAGCAGAAGATGTGTGCTTATCGTCTCCTTGCAACAACGGCGGCTCTTGTTTTGACCACTTTGGCGACTACGTGTGCCTTTGCCCCAAAGAACCAGTGTGGTACACAGGTAAAAACTGTGAGGACCTGTATGATGCCTGCATCGATGCAACTTGCAGCAATTGCACAAGCAAACCTGGAACTGGCAAGTACAGCTGCCTCTGCCCGGGTGGTTTCGCAGGGCTCAATTGCACCCAGGGTGTTGATGAATGTCAGAGTAACCCCTGCCAGGGTAATAAGTCCTACTGTGTCGATGGAGTCAATGGCTATTCTTGCCACTGTCCAATTGGTTTTGGTGGTGAGCACTGCCAGGATAATGTGACCAAATGTTCAGAGGAAACATGCCAGAACGGTGGCACCTGTACGGACATCCCTGACACTGGGCACCTGTGCCAGTGTGCTGCAGGATACCAGGGGACAAACTGTGAGGAGAACGTAGACGAGTGCCAGTCGGAGCCCTGCCAGAATGGAGCCATCTGTAAAGATGGAGTGAATGCATACCAGTGTTTCTGTGTGCCAGGATTTCAAGGCTCCCGCTGTCATTTGGACATCGACGAGTGTGCCTCCCGACCCTGTCAGAATAATGGCACGTGTTGGGATGAGGTAGATCACTACAGGTGTGACTGTGCTCCAGGCTATAAAGGTGAGCAGGTATTTGAAGCAGGTCGTGTTTACGACAGGCAGAGCAGCATAGTCCAGGAACTGTAAGGAACCGAGCTTCATATCAACATATTTTAAATTTACAGCTTTAACTGGCTGTTCTAGGTTTAGAATACTTTCCCAAATAAGTCCAATAAGATTTAATTTAACAGTAGCAGTGTATAGTCTGTAATTCATACCTCTTTAAATAACCTTTGTCACTCCCAGCAAACATGTAGGTGTAACATAGAGCAGGTACTGTTTAATCATTGTGTCAGATGGGAGAACAAGTTGATGTGGACAACAGGAAATTCTCAGGTTTCAGATTATTGATTTGCTCCAAGCATATCGCTCAACAAAAATAAGTTATATTTAAAATTGGTAAGTCATGCGTAAACATTCCTCAGTAACCCACAAAAGGATGCTGGGCTGGTAGAAATACGAGGCAGTGGTACAGGCAGCTGCAGTTTTGAGACTGCAGAGCTAAAAAGAGCTTAATCGGGAGGGTATATTTTGGAATATGATGTAAAGAGAACATTGTGTATATCACAGTGTGACACAGTGTGAATCAGGTAGCTGGCATTGTTTAGTTTAATGTAGTTTGTACCACATGACAGTGGCAGCTAAAGATGATCTCTTGAAACTCTGCAAAATAATTCCAGTGAGTAACCCCGAGATAGCTGTCTGTCCTCAAACTGCTAATCCTACATCTGATTATTTCAAATGTGAAATGTGATCATTGTGGACATATATGACAATGCATCGCCAAATCTCATGCGCTGGCCTTCTGCCATCCCGGCTGTGTCCTCTGCAGGGATTAACTGCGAGGTGGAGATCGATGAGTGTGAGGTTCGTCCCTGTCAAAATGGCGCCACCTGCCGAGATCATGTTGCCATGTACTCGTGTGAGTGCGTGGCTGGGTTCCAGGGGCAAGACTGCGAAGTCGACATTGATGAATGTGCCAGCTGGCCCTGTCTAAATACAGGAAAATGCATAGACGGTGTGAACAGGTAGTATTTCTTTCAATATACTGAATATACCCTGGATGTCATTAATGTGCCCCATATGGAAAAGAAATAGAATAAACTTTTAAAAGACTTGCATCAGATGTGGCCTTCTTCATATAGTGACTCATGTAAGGCTGATATGATTCACTCATGAAAGTGGCCACTTTCTCATTACTTCCATATATTGTTTTAGTAAGTATCCATATACAAGTTTTATTTATATCATTTTTCAAGGGATCTTGATTTTCATACAAGTTTCACACAAGACAGATACAAACTTTATAAGACCTATAAATATATTCTCCATACGAGGCTGTTTCCCTAAACTTAAACTTGAACCATATCTTCATGCTAGAATTGAATGATTAGAGTCGGGGGTGGGGGTGTCCCTGACATGCCAAATCTTTCTACATGTAAAAAATGTAACCCTCATAGTTTACTGTGCAAACGAGCTGTTTGAAGAAGGAAATACAACAGATTCAAAGCATCAAAAGATAAAAACCAAAGTAAAACTTTAGCAAATCAAACTGTTTTGATATGTAGTGAAATAATTATTCGTTGTTTTTCAAACTGACAGCATTTTGTACTGTTGAAATGCATCACCTGTGTCTGAAGATAAAAACCTGTGTAGTACAATCATGTAGTACATATAAGTAGTAGTACATCAAATAGAAGGAATTCATCAGTGCAACAACACGACTCATAATCCTCATAATCCTCATAATCACTGTAATCAAACCTTATAATTTAGCAGGATAAAGGTAATGAGCAGAATATTTAACAGTCAGGTGGACTGAAAAACAGAAGATAATCGGTGTTAGGAAGAGACTAGTGTACACTAACATACAGGTGCACTGTGCCAGGCTGTGTTGTGTCTGCCCAGGACTGCACGGCAGACATTAAAGTTGATCAAGGACAGGAATGAATCCTCTTACTGTCTGTCACGGTCATAGTCCTCACACAGCTGTAGGTGCTGTGAATGCCTGGGACAGTAAAATGTATTTTAACAGCATTTAACAGAAGATAAAGGATGTAGTAGTTTCACATTATAAGCATCAGTATGCAAATCTTACACTGAGTCAGAATCAAATGAGTAAACATCATTTAGAAACAAAATCGTAGAAAAATCATTATTTGAATTAATTGATTTTTTGATGAGAAGCTGCTTTACTGGCCTGTACTTAAGTTGCATTTAGCATCACAAGTACATGTTTATTATTTGTTTACAGCTGCAACCATTATTTTGTCAGTGTAATAAAAAAAGGAATTTTCTTACAGCTGAAAAAAGCGGATTTATAAGAAATCACGTCAGTGGCTTTGATACTAAAACTCTTTGATCTGTCTGCATTTGTAGTATTATTCAAGTAGAATTATTATGAATTACACAACAAAACATTGTTTCCATTTGTATATTTTTTGTAAAAAAAAAAAAAAAAAAATAAATCAAAACATAACATTTCATTGTTTCAGCTGGTCACATGTGAGGATGCACTTTTAAAAATTAAATCTTTTACAATTTCACTGATATTTGTGTTTTGTGTACAATGTTGAGGTCAAGCGGAGATAACAAGATACTTGGAGCCCAGTGGAAGTTTTCATCTTAACCTCCTAAGACCCAAACTCTTCCATGGCAGCATCTTTAATTTCTCTTTGTTTTTTGGGTTGATTGGAACCTGATGAATGTAAAAACAAAGAATTACAACATTTTTCTTAACCTGGTTTTTGTTTCTGAGAAAAATCAGATCCAGATTTGAGGACATTGGTTTTAAACTTGGATCGAACAGTGGCAGTGTAAAGTCCTTGTAAGTGGATATCAGGCCCTTGTAGAGCAAAATGTATTTTGGTCTAAACACCCCAAAATGTGATGCCACACACAGACAGCAGGAGGTTAAAATGCACTCTATGTCAACCAGCTACAACAGTGCAACAGTAATCTAATGTGTAGTATGATAGACATGCTCAATCAGTCTAAGACTGCCTATCTTGTCTCTTCTAGTTATGTCTGTGACTGTGAGGGGACAGGCTTTGTGGGCGACTACTGTGAAGAGGATATTCCTGAATGTGCTTCTGACCCCTGCCAGAACGGAGCCACGTGTTTGGAGGGGACCAATCAGTACAAGTGCCTGTGTTGGCCAGGTACGCTGTGGTTCAAGTCTAAACCACCTCTCACCATGGTTTAGGGCTTGTGTTATATAACTACTCACCAAAAATGCTAAAAAGTGAAAAAAAGAAAAGCTGCGGGGTTTCCCATGCATGAATCACACTGAACAAAGCAGTTAAGGACTCTTGAGTCTGAGGGCATAAAGAGCAGAGCCACCATTCAAAAGCAGGGACATTCTTTAATGTAGGAGGACGTACAAAGATGCAGACGCAGGCTGAAGATGAGAAAAGCTAAGCTGTGTTTAGCAGGTGTCCCGGAGTCTGATTATTTACACTAATTTAAAGACTTTTAAAAATCACATGAATTATTAAAAAAAACTGTGCCCCCATCGTTTGAAGGTCAAACTATCCAACGAACGGTAAACATGCTGTTGTGTTGGAAGCATCACATCAGCTTCTGAACAACAAATTCAGAGATTAGTTCTAACTTTGCATTGCTCAGCACACTAAAACACTGACATGCTGGCGCCGTTTTCTGCTTTGATTGCTCAGAAACAATCAATCTAATGGAAGGAGGTTAAAGTGGAAACGATGTCCTGCTAAAGAAAGAAACAGTAGTTCTGGGGAGTAACTAAAGAAACTGCTTTAGAAAAGGGGGGCTTGAATATTTCAGTAAAATGTTTATTTTGGTTACATTTGATCCTCCTCAGAAAGTATTTTTTAATATATTTAATATTTGAATATTTCTTATTTTGTAGTTATTGTAGGACTGAGGCAATATAGCATGATGTTCTTACCACCATGTAAGTATGTTGACAGACTGAGTATTATTATAAGAATAAGTATATAATGTATTTGTGTTTATGTGCAAGCAGGTTACGAGGGAGACGACTGCCAGGTGGATATAGATGAGTGTGAGCAGCATCCCTGTCACAATGGGGGAAAGTGTTTTCAACGCTCAGATGTCGTGAACTACAGAAAGCTTCCTGAACTCAGCACTGCTGACTTCAGTTATGATGTGGCCGCCGGCTTCATCTGTCATTGTCTGCCAGGATTCATTGGTAAACCAGACAAAAACCACTTGAGTTTCTCTGCATGTGCCTCGTTGATGTGAAGGTGACGTGGATATAAATATCACTGATATAATCCTCTTGCAGGAGACGACTGCTCTGTTAATGTGGACGAGTGTGAGTCTGCTCCATGTCAGCATGGAGGAAGCTGCCAGGACCTCGTCAACTCTTATCAGTGTGTCTGTCCAGATGGCTTTACAGGTAGGAGACACCTCTTATCAGCTATTTAATTTTACCCCCTAACAAGTTCTCTTCCTTCAGTGTCACAAAGTAGAGGCTGTTATATAATCTACCAGGACAGATGATATAGAATCAGTGATGTAGCCTGATCTGGTGTCACAGTGGTGAAGTGTGTGCTGAGCCTTGCCTGCACTAAAAAATCACCGTCAGCTGGAGCAGAAACGACAGTATCTCTTTAAAAAACTCTTTATTTCCTTTTAAATATTTCTGTTTTTTTTACCTCAAGGTCCTCGTTTGTGTGACAATTTGAACTAAACAGTTCAAATTGAACATTTTCATTAGGAGTCAGTGTAGATGGATTACCTAAGAACCTGCTATGCCAAACAAAAGTGCTTCCAAACTACTGAAAACAAACTGACCCACATCACTAATCTGGAAGCCCAGAAATCTGTTCTGGAAGTGATGAGTTCAGCCGAAGGCTCTCATCAAGAAAATCAGAGCGTATTTGCTAACAAAATGATGACAGTAGAGGAAAGGAGTGGATGAGAGCGCACATGATATAGAGAAGCATAGCTGAAAACAACAGAGCCAATAGAAGGTGCCATATGTCAGGCATTAAATGTGGGTCTCCTAAGAAACTTGTCAGGAGGGGGGGGGATTACAGCAAAGCTGCTTAGTAGCCTAATTAAAGTCCAATGAATAAAGGACAATAAACAAGGACCTTATCCAAATGATACATATGTCATGTGTCTTCCATCCTGCACTATATCCAGGAGCAGGTGTACTTAGAACAGCACAATGATGCACAAGGAAACTCTTATTTTGTAGAATCTGAAGATTATATCAAACATGTTATGCGTATACTTTTCCTTGGTGTGCCGGGTTTTTCATGCTTCTTGCAACACTTAATGTTCTTTTGGTTCTTCCCTGAATTTAGACTCTTCCTTCTTTTGAACTGGGATGCTAGATCATCTGTTGAAGGACTTCTTATTTTTGTAGTGGTTGAAAATGACTGTGGCTGAAATAATGGTCCATCCTATACTTGTTCCCAGCATGTCAAGTACTGCTATTTTGTCAAAGCCCCTGGTATCTCAGACAGTATCCTGGCTGGCTGTGGTTCAGAAGGTAGAGCAGGGCGTCTGCTAATTGGATCTCCTTGGGCAAGATACTGAACTCCAAGTTGCTCCTGATGTGTTCATTGGAGTGTGAATGTTGGCTAGAAAGCACTTACATGGATGAATAGGACATGTATAAAGCTCTTAGAGTGCTTAGGTAGAAACGTGCTACATGCATATGTTCTTTGTTGCAAGTTAAGAGGTGCAGGACTAACTGATGAATCATTTTTTCCAAATCTTTAGCAATTATAGGAGAAAATGTTGACATAGAGACATTTTTATATATTTAATAAAGCTTAGAAATGTAAAAATCAAATATCTGTTACATGACAAAAATGTACAAATAAAATAATTTTTACATATCACAGTAATTTGACCACCGCTCCTGTTTTTACTGGTGCAGTGTTCAAAACTATAGTGACTGCAGCGGGTGATTATTCGATCAGCTCTTCATTATGCTGTGAGTGTCATCAATCCAGCTTTCAGTCAGAAGCACGTGCAGTTCATTGCTACTAATGATTTCGCTGTGGATTTAATTCATACAAGAGCAGAGGGTCTAAACAAAATGAAATATAGACATATATTGTATATATTATTATATAGTCCGGTGCTTTTCAAACCTGGCCCACACACCTTAAACACTGAACATGCAGCACCTCCTGCTGGCTCTTTCCAGGAAGTACTTGGCACTGGTGAGTAACTACAAACCAGCTCATGGAGCAAGGAGGGGACTGCAGCTCAGCATTCCTGTTGTCATACACTGACAGGAGCCAGCTGGAGGCTGGGAGCTAATCGCTTTGATAGGACTGAGCTGCAGATAGGAGTAGGAGTATAGGGTGTGAGTGAGGAAGAAGGAGGAGGAAGAAGGGAGGGAGGAATTCACAGACTGATGGAGGAGGGAGAAAAAAGGCAGAAGGAAAGGTGGGCAGGGCTGGTGTAATCACTTCTGCCTGTCTGCCTGGTACAGAGTAGAGAAGAGGAGGCACCTCTGGTTTATGTGTGTGCGTATGTTAGAGAGAGAAAGGACTTGGTTATGTCACTTCACTCATCCAGTGTGAGCTGTGTGTCGTCCAGTGTCTCAGTGGGTCATGGAAGAAAAGAGGCTGGTGCTGCTGCTGTGCTGCTGCTGTGGGCCCTGGTGGGTAACAGGTATGATGCAGCACTCTTTGATTGCATAGAAGAGATTTGCATAGAGTTGCAAGGTTTTTATGAGAGTGGCGCATTGGCAGCCTGAAGGAGCAGCTTTAGGACACCTCGGGTTTAGAGTGTTTCAGAGGACTAGGTTAATGCAAGTTGACTGCTGCTGTTGAGAGTTAACGTTGAACAGAGTTTGACAAGCGCTGACCACCGATCACACACAGGGTGTGTCATACACAGCTAACAAATGCAATATTTAAAGGTTCAGTTGGTGCAGTCAACAAGACAGTCACTAAGTTAATTGTGTTAGGGAGACTGAAGATCCTATTGTTGTCTAATTGTGAAATTAACAGCTATTTCCTCAGGTCATTTCCTCATCTGTTAATCGCAGAAAGCTCATCCCTTGTCTTCATCTACACGTGTGCTTCACTGACTTGATATCTAAGAGATGTTGTAGTGAAAATATGATCCATGTGAATGTATTTTAGCATGGCAAAGTTGGACGAGTGTTGCTGGAGTAAGTTGCAGTGACACTAAATGTCAGTGTCTCCTCGTGCAGGTGTACACTGTGAGGTAGACATCAACGAGTGTGACAGTAATCCTTGCAAGAACGGCGCCACCTGCGAAGATGCTGCCAATTCCTACAGGTGTCACTGCCCTGTGCTGGAGCCCGTCCATGAGCCCTGGGGGGGGCCAGACTGCGACGTCAGGCTCGTCGGCTGCCGGCAGCACCAGTGCCAGCACGGAGCTGGCTGCGTCCCTGTTTTGATCAAGAATGGTGAGCACGGCTACACCTGTGTGTGTCCTGCTGGCTGGACAGGAGATCACTGCAATACCTCCACCACCTTCTCCTTCAACTCAGAGGGTTACGTCCATATGCAGTTGCCTGTTTTCAAGAACAAGACGAAGCCAAATGTTCTACACATGCAGCTTCGATTCAGGAGTACTCTTCCTGACATGGTGCTCTACTACCGGGGCACCGTGGAGAACTTTGTCTCTCTCGAGCTTGTCAAAGGCTCCCTCCAAGCAAAGGTAAAATCAGGGAAGCTACTGTGGGCCAATTACCCAGGCCCAGTCAATGATGGAGAATGGCACACGGTAACCGTGACCATGGATGAGAGATTGGTTCTGGCTGTAAAAGGACCCGGCTGTGAGGAAGGATGCCAAGTAAAGAACGAGGGTCGAAACCATCTGATCTTCCTCCAATCCAGCTCCTTCCAACAGCTGTATATAGGAGGGGCACCACAGAAATATGTGGGCAACTTGTCCAGTGGAAAGGCATTCATCGGCTGCATGGAAGACTTTCAAGTTGACTATAAGCTGCTGCTGCCTCAAGATCTCATCAGGGAGGAGAATTCGGGCTTGGAACTGGGATGTACCAAACCAGACTGGTGTGGTGAGGACCCATGCATGCAGCGTGGACAGTGTGTGGATATGTGGGTCGGTGCCAGCTGTCAGTGCCATCGACCGTACTATGGAGAAAACTGTGGAAAAGGTAGGAGTAAACATCTCACCTCTGCTTCGACTGAAAAAAAGGGTTTTCTGGACAAATTAACAGAACAGGGAAAAACTTCTTAGGTTTAGTAACTCAACACACAAAATCCCAGGTGTCCTAGTTATGGTTAGAGTCACAGCTCTCCCTTTATTTGGAAATTTTACCTGTTGGTTATAACTATGAACTGCGAGGTCACAAAAAGAGACTTGATTCAAATGTTACATCTTCTTAAAATGCAACCTTAACACAACACCATCTGTAAACATGGTTTGATCTAGTGCATGTTAAGAGGTTACAAGTAACAGCTTTAATGCTTTAATGCTAGCTGCATCTGCGTCAACAGCCATATGTTATAAGAAGCAGATATTCCAGTCAAACCAGAAGCACTGAAAAGTGACTCCAGGGTTATATTAAGCAAAATCACCTCTTACCAGCTAAGAGTAATTTCCACCAAAACTAGAATTGCAAGAGGGAAAAAGTCTTGAAAATGGTTTCTCATTGTTCAAAGTAGGTTCTGTTTGAGGGGATTGTTGTTGTTGTAAAATTACACTAAAGAAATAAAAGAAAATTGAATGAAATTGTTTCAAAAATACTGAGTACAGAATGTAAAGTAATAAAATAATAGAAAAAGTAATAAAAGTAAAGTAATAAAAAAGCAGAAAATGACCCAAAATGCATCAGTTAAAAACTGAGTAACACCTTTTTATTTGACCTTAGAGTGCAGTTGTGGTTTCTGCACAACTTGGCATTAATTTAAACTAATTTAGCCAATTACATTTAGTTTTTGAGTAAAAGAAATTACTGTTTGCTCGAGGATCTTATATGATATATCACACAAATAATCATAATGAAATTATAATATCATAAAGAAAGAATGTAATAGTAAATGCTACTGATGCTACTGAAGAGCTCACTAACCAACCTCTGCAGTCAGCCTGATTCATACATGTCACAGTGCTCGTCATTTGTTTAGTACTTAAAATCTTAATATGAAAATAAAAACTAACACATTTGCATAATAAATATAATAAAATCTAATAGTTCATGAGACAAAATACTAAAGCTCTGTCCTTCTTCCCCCTACTTCAGAGTACCCTTCCTGGACCTTTGGACATGAAAACAGCACCAGCTATTCTATGTTCAACATATCAGGAACTCACGGTGACAACTTCACCGTTTCGTTTTTTATGCGCTCTCTCAAACACAGTGGCATGCTCCTGCAGTTCCATCGAGAAGGAGACGCCTACCTGACTATCTACCTGAAAGAAGGCACTGTTGCTCTCTACAGTCCTCACACCACGCTTCTCTCAGAAGCGAGATCAGTTACTGATGGGAAAAATAATTTGGTGATTGTAAAGGTACATTGTGGCCATGTGGTTTTTCCCAAAGCGGGCAATAATCGTGCCTTAGGAAATGTGAGTGTAGAAGCCGGGGATGTGGCATATGTTGGAGGGCTCCCTGCAGGCAAGAGCACGAATGCCTGGGGTGGAAACTTCAAGGGCTGTCTGCAGGACATTCGACTGGATCACAAGCATCTGGTTGCTGAAGGTTATCCAGAGGGGATGGAGGTTTACCAGGCAAGCACTGAGGATAACCTGCTGCCAGGATGCCAAAGTGATGATACGTGCAAGGTAAAGGATGCGGTGCATCCCTGTTTAATTTCTCATGATTTACAGTTTTATTTATAATCATTTATTATGGTGATGGATTGGTAAGTACAGTCCCCTCACAGTGAGGTTTCCTGTTTGGAAACATTTCTATTTGACTACAGACAAAATGAAAATGAAATGAGAGAGATTAATATACGCTGCAAAGTTGATTTATGGGAAAATATATGGCTCTTGTATCTCATGGCAATTGCAGGACTGTCTAATAGCTTGGTTGTGATAACCCTATTATCATTCATCTGGTTGAGAATCCTGCTGATCTGTAAGTTAGCGCTCAATCCTCTTAGTAGCCTTAACCTATGCGGTCGCATCAGGTGAGAGATTTTACAAGCGATGGTCTAATCCATCCATCTGTGTTTGTCTGTGTACAGGATGAACCGTGTTTCAATGGTGGACAGTGTCAGGTAACCTGGAATGACTTCAGATGCAACTGCTCCACCAACTACCGGGGTCAGCTATGCGAGACTCGCTTGTGGTGCGTCGAAAAGCCCTGCCCCGAGGGAGTGCGCTGCATGGAGCTGCAGGATGGTTATGAGTGTGAGTAATCCCTGAGCAGTGATTGGCACTGTGTTTTTTCAAACCAGAGAGATTCAGGTTTATTTGTTTCTGCTCTTTTTCTTTTAAATCAGGAATCTTGTATTAAAGTTTTTAACATTAGATTTTTAGGAGGACGTCTCATGAGATTGACAGAGAGACTCGGTGACCTTAACAGCTCTGTAGCAGGTGCATAAACATAATGTTGCATCACATTGAAGTAGTTTTTATGGCTTTGTTACGTTCCCCCCGAAGGGGTCTAGGCATGCGAGTGAGGGGACCAGTAACAAATGAGTCCAGAACAGAATGAAAGGAAAGCAGACATAAATAAAATAGTCTTTATTTTAGATAATCTTAACATAAAGAGCCGGCAACGCCGTTTTACCAATAACACTTGGAAAAAGGAAAAAAGGTTGCAACAACAAAGAACACAACAACCAAACAAAAACACACCACGAGGAGGCACTTCCAGGGGCCCACAAGCTCACCCTGTCACTAGCAGCAGCTAGCTTTACTGCTGCCGAGGCCCACAAGCCTACACTGCTTCCACACTATAGGCTCTCTCCCAACAACTTCGACACCCAATGTGAGAACACCAGAGAAAAAACCACGCTGCTCACAGCTCATCCCCAGCTTAAATAGCCTCAGAGGTGATTGCTGACTGGATTCAGGTGGCAAACGAGGCTAACTAAGAGCAGCTGTGTCCTGGGGAGAGAGGAGAGTGAGAGAAACAGAGGGGGTAGGCGTGGCAAGAGAGGAGGAGGCGGAGAAAAACACCACGCCCACACAAGGGCAGTTTCAGGAGGCCCAGCTAGGGCCGTAACACCCCCTCCCATAAATACAAACCAGTGGTTTGTCACAGAACGTCCTACCCAACTTTTAAACATATCACTTACCATGCACCATGATAACGGTTAGGCATAGCCTCCCAAATCTGCCAAGACCTTTTCGATGGGTCCAAAACACTGAATGGGGTTGGCTCAATTCCCTCAAAATAGTGTCTCGAGTGACAGCCAGATATTTTTCGAGTCATTACACAAAGAGAGCCCAGCGGATAGCTAGAAGGCCTCACTGAAACACTTTTCAGGCGCTTCTTTGCTAGGTCATGGCGACAGGCATGCTGGTTAGCCAGAGGTGCAGGTTGGAATGGTTGTATCACACCCAATCTGTCGCACTGTAGGTCTGGACCTGAAAGATGGCTTTTACTGTGTAGCAGCACTGAAGTGGCACAGAGAGCAACATGACAATGGTTCTACAGAACTATATTGTTTAGTTATCAAGTGTTACTCTTTACTTTGTTGGTGCTACAGATAATCATTTAGCTCTTTAAAAAATCAAAATAATCTGGATATGAATTTATATAATCTTTGATATTTCTGGTTCTTTTTTGCAATTTTGTGCTTAAAAATGAATTTTGCAATTTATTTAGGTTTTTTGGAGGGAAAGCAAGAAATCCCACTGCTGATGTAGAAGACTAAAAATCTGATGTATCAAATATGATAGACTAGGTAGAGCAGATGGTACATCAGTCAGAAGGTCAGTGGATTGATCCCCGGATCCTCCAGTCCATGTGTCCAAGTCTCTTTGGACAAAATACTTGAACCCCGAGTCTGTGAAAGTTAGATAAAAGCACTTTAAGAGTGTGTGTGACTGATTGAGACTTAATCACTTAGCAGGAATCATTTTTAGTGCTCATCTAATTCCAAAAGTAATTCTTTCCTCCCATTTTTACAAAGTGTTTGCCACAGAAGACTTGCTGCATAAAGCAGGTCCCTTGATCCAGAAGGATATCTGGGCCTGGATTAGTTATTTTCTTAGCATGATGCCACTGTCTTCCAAGTTTTCTTATTTCAGTCTTACAGTGTTATTCAATACTTCCTGAGTCAAGATTCGACTCTAAAAGACGTCTAAGGTGGGCGAAGTCTCAACTCTGATCAAACTTTCATCCATATCCTTCAGGAAAGACCAACAGATAAATCAAACAATGACCTCCTTGGTGGAGGTGAAAATTAACGTGATGTCTCTGAACCAGCAGCATTTATTTTTTCAAAAATTGTTTCCTAATATTCCTGTTTGTTAGTGCCAGTAACTCTCATGACGTTTTCCCCTCACAGGTTTAACTGAAGCCATTTTCCAGGACAATTCTCTCCAGTACGTTGCCCAAAGCTCCCTGCTGAGCTCCATAACCAACATCACCATGAACGTACGAACACGGGATGAGAACGGGATCTTGCTGCGTTCTGTCAACACAACCGAGGTCTTCTGCCTGGGCCTGCTCAACTCCAGCCTGCTGGTCAAACTGGACAGTGGGGATGGTGCAGAGCTGCAGGCCTTCACGAGCGACAGGACAATCGCTGATGGGGCATGGCATCACATTCAGCTCACCATGGTTGACCCAACACAGTCAGAGTCGCGCTGGCGCCTCACCGTAGATGGACAGAGAGCTGGTGTCAGCTTTGGAACAACTGGCAACCTCAACTTTCTCAATGACACCAAAATCTGGCTGGCAGAAAAATACACAGGATGTTTAGGAGAGGTGAGGCTGGGTGGGGTCTACCTACCGCTCATAAAGGTAGCAGATCCACCTCAGATGAGCCGATTCACCAGAGTGGGTGGCCACGAGCCAAGCATTGGGTGCCGAGGTGCACCTATTTGTGATTCGCAGCCCTGTCTCAACCAGGGCGTGTGTCAGGACCAGTTTAATGAGTTTAACTGCAGCTGCACACCTGGATGGGAGGGGGAGCTGTGTGAAACAGAGATAAATGAGTGTTCTTCAACGCCTTGTGTCTACGGGACATGTAAAGACCTCCTGGCAGACTTCCAGTGTGAATGTGAGCCTGGATACAAAGGGAAAGACTGTGGGGCAGAGGTGGATAACTGTCTGGAGTTCAAGTGTGAGAATGGAGGAGACTGTGTGGAAACACAGGAAACTCACACCTGTTCGTGTCCTCCTGGCTACATTGGAAAGCGTTGCCAGTGAGTATAGCCTTCAGCTTCTCTACAGCGCATTCTTTTAACCCTTGGATGCACAACCTACCAATACCCACATTCTTCCATGAGTGGGGTCAAAAATGACCCCAAATAAAAACAAAGCGTTTTTGCAATAAACTGGGTTGTTTCTCTTCAAAATCTTTAAAATGAAGAGTTGTAACATTCTCTTATTCCAGGTATTCCTCATAAAACTGCATTTTTAATTATTTTTTCATTAATTTTAAGAAATTGCAGTTTTTGTATCACTACCTCCCCCCCCCCTCCACAAAATCAAAGCGCTTTTGCAATAATTTAAAGACATTTCTCTCATTTTGATTAAGATTATATATTTTGTTCAAACAAAAGAGAAATTTCATTTTTGACATATACATGGTTTACTTTTCATTTACATTTTAGCACTGAACAATCAGTCAATCAATCAGGTGTCAAAACATGTTTGTCCCTATGTCTGGAGGACGAAAAGAGGTCCGGAGACCATAACACAACAAAAACATCTTATCTCCTCTCACTGCGTGCAGCTGTCACAAACTACTTGCTTCTGGCTGTGATCATTGCACACAGGGGTATTGCATTTCAAACAGCAATCATTGGCTTTGCGATCTTTGTTTCTTGGACACAACTGGCACCTCTTCTTCTTCTGCTGGCCCTGTGTGCTTCTTTCCTGTGGCTGGATTGCAGCCGTTCTTTTTTCACTCCACACCTTCCCGTTGCATCAGTGATGTACGTTGTGGACATCTCTGGACCTGGAAGCCTTCATGACTGGAAGAATGTCTGGCTTGTTCTGTCGCAAAGTTTCCACAATAGTCAGAACCTTCTCAAGGAGATGCTCTGCAAGATGGTGAAGAAGTTGTCAGTGGTGATGTTGTGGCCTGTGTGTCTGAATCCACTGCACAACTGACTGTCAGTGTTTTCCCCCAGATTCTTCTGGGTGTCATCCCCTGGTTGTCTGCCTTGGTACACAATCCCATCAATTGCATATGGGATGCGTGCATCACAAACCCAGAAGATTTTTATGCCATACTTGGTGGGCTTACTCGGTTTACTGTAGAAGCTGGGTCATACCTCTGAAAGGCACAAGTTGTTCATCCACTGTGACACAATCACTGGGGATGAATTCCTACCTGCAGTTGATCAGGAACAGGTCCCATATGTAGCAGGAAGCTGCCATGTGGTCTGTTTCAGTCGGTTGGCTCTGGTCCTCTTGTCATCAAAGAGCAAGAAATGGCAAATATCTTCAAATTGACATAGTTTCCTTTTACAATGGGTTATGCAGTGGACTCCCAAAAACACATGGACGGTACAATGAAAAACAAGTTCATAAATGGAGATAATACTTACATACTGTATATGTTGCTGTGTAAAAATGACCTGGGTGGTGAGACATCAGAAGTGTAAGTGGGACGGTCGGAGTTGCTAAAAATTAAAAGCTCATAGAAGATTTCATAGGAACTGCTTGGGCTCATTTTTGACGCCACTTGTGGAAGAGTGGGGTAGTGATACAAGAACTGCAATTTTTAAAAAATAATGAAAAAGTAAATACAAATGCAAATGGCCTCATGTCCCAAACATGTTTTATGAAGAATACCTGGAATATGAATATATTACAACTTTTCATTTTAAAGATTTTGAAGAATCAAAACACGTGGGGTCAAAAACGACCCCGCGTGTGCATCTCAGGGTTAAATGTGCAAAACTGCACCAGGTAAAATTTTGCCTGGTTCTAGATTGAAATTTCTCCTGCAGTTGTTACTTTTTTATTTACATTCTTAAAGAATTTAAAATTATTCTTTCAAAGGATGATTACAGGCTGCCAGAACGTTATGCAGAGATTTATTTCAGATCGGTTTGTCAGTTGCTTTTGTTTGTTATAGCATTTATTGTATAATGCAGTGGTTCCCAAACTTTTTTCGCTAGGCCCCCCTTTGTTTTACAAGAAAATCTCATGTTTTTGTGGGAACCCCGTCAATAACGTGTCCATTATGCTAGCATTGTCCAAGCAGCCCCCCCCCCCACAATGGCTCTGCACCCCCCACTTTGGGAACCGCTGGTCTAATGTATGAACCAATATTTCATGTCTGAAAATATTAAGATAGTAAAGCAGCTAGCTCGCTGTACTTTAAGTAGCACAAAGCGGGCATTGTTTCTTTTTTTTTTAGAACCTTACTGTCTAAAGCACCTATCAAGTAAAGGCAAGCAAGATAAACCCAAGATGTTTTGATGAATCAGCTTTTATTAGCCATTCAGTACATTGCTACATCTGTTATCTAACAATTGCATTAGCACACAAGCTAGAATTAGCTACCATCAGTGTAAGTGCTCTGCCCTGCTGGCCATCGTTTACATTCCTTTTTGCGCCTGGACTCTGTCAACTGTAAAGAAGTTGCTTCTCTTCACAGCTATTCTTCATTTTCACCCACAGCTGTGTGATTTTTTTTTCTCTTTGCTGCATAAATTTGGCCTCATGTTATAACTGAAGCTCGCTTCAGGTAACACTTACCATTTAACGTTGTGTTTTATCCTTTTTTCAATATACATGTGCCCTGAAAACTATTATTTTTTACTAGAATTAAACACTCTATAAAAAATTAACAATTAGTAAACTAGGTGATCAACATGAATAATCTGCCAGTGTCATCTGAAACAAACAGAAATGCCAAACATTTGATGGTTCCAGCTTCTGAAAGACTTGTTCTTCCAGTCTGTTTTTCCAGTCCTGTGTTTTACGGAACAAAATATCCAATAACCGGAAGAGCTGATGAGCTTCAGCTACTAAAAATAATCATTAGCTGAAGCTCTGCTGTCGAAAACCTCCTTGAGAAAATGTGTTTGTGTGTCTAATAGATGGCGTTTTCCTCCTGTGGCATGCAATGCGAACACTGAGTGTCTTAACGGAGGAGTTTGTATTGGAGGCGACTCTGGGGGCAACTGTACCTGCAAGCCAGGATATGCTGGAGACAGGTAGGAGTACGACACTGCACACACTCCTCTTCCACACCCTGTACTTTTAAAAGTACATCTGAACCACATCTAAGTAGAAAGGTCAGAAGGGCACATGTGAGCTGCTGCTCTGTCAGTCAGTATTGTGCTAAAACCTTGCTGATGTGTTTCAGGTGTGAGACAGAAATAGATGAGTGTGAGTCCAGCCCTTGTCTCAATGGTGCCACCTGTCTGGACAGACTCAACCACTTCCAGTGTGTGTGTGTGTCAGGATACACTGGCACGCTTTGCGATAGCAATGTAAGTGACACACATCTCCATTCACCAAAACTAGTTGTAAGTTAATGTGCTTAGTTCTGCTCAATGGGTTTGCAGTTTGAAATGCCTTTATTTGAGTCAGGTTTCCTTTAGCTACAAGAGAAAATGATTAAACTTCCAGAGCAGTGCTTGAAATTGTGCTTCAGTCTTTATCCACACTTCAAACTAAGCTGGTCTGTGCTGTTCTCTTGCAGAAAGAGGAACAAACAGAGCGAGTTCCATGGTTGGCAGTGGCCATTCCTTTGACCACTCTATGTGTCTTACTGGCCATCCTGGTGGTGTTTTTTCTCATCATGACAGCACGAAAGAAGCGTCAATCAGAGGGCACATACAGCCCCAGCTCACAGGAGGTAGCTGGGGCCAGACTGGAAATGGGCAGCGTCCTCAAAGTGCCCCCAGAAGAGAGGCTTATCTAAGGCTTGAAGCCTTTCCTCACAGACTTACATCCAAAGGATGCATATTAAGGGCGAGAGATCAAATAGTCCTCAGTGTTATCCTTTGCACAAGGAAAGAGGTAACAAAATAATCAGTATCACATTTTCTCTCTAGAAAAACTTGTGACATTCACAACTTATAGGTGAAGACTTCAACGTGGATGCTGACAGAGGCAAACTCAGACTGTGCTGGTAGAAAGAGTTTGGTCATTCGATGTTTAGCTTTCGTTGGGTGTTGCTTTTCACACTAAATCTGTTTTTGCATAAATAAAAAGGAAAGACGAAAAAAACTGCACCACAACAAGGGCTCGGGAGTAGAGCGAGAGCACCACAGAGCCCAACACGTGGAGCTGAACTCCAAAGTGCTCAGATCCAGATCGAGTCTGAGCTTTTATGGGATGTGATCAGAAGCTAAACGGACCAAAATGTCTGCTGCTCGTCCCAGTGACAGACCCCAGGTTTTAACTGAGAGAGCCAACGTTAGGTTTTCACGCTGTGGCTGATCCGTGCATGTTGCGCACTACTTTGTTCCCCACTATTTGTGGTAGTTGTAGTTACACACTGAAGTTTTAGATTTTTCTGGAGCCAGACGTCATTTTTATATCCGTCATGTCTTTTGCCATATTGGGTTTTCCTTTCTTTCCTTCCACAGTGAAGCTTTTTTGTCTGAAAGAATGCATTTTGAATTAAATTACCTTGATGTTAAATTTCTAATTCAAGAATGCTGCCAGGGATTCCACTTGCCTAATATAAACGATGTCCCACTGGAAAAGAGCATTGTTAACGTTTTAAAATCAGTCAGGTTACGAGCGGCTCAACTACAGTCAGGCGTTGGGTATTGGCTAAGTTGATATATATGCAATTTTTCCAATTTAAAAATAATGAAAACGCTATTAACAAACAAACAAACAAAAACTGCAATGCCAAAGGATTTGATGAGACTTCGTCGTAGTTTTTCAGAAAACAAAACCCAAACATAACTCTAACCCTCACCTTAGTTGTGTTGCTGGTGACCTGGTGGATGTTAAGAGGTTAAAGTACAATGCAGTATTACTCACGGAGCACATCTGGCTCGGGTTTGTGTGAATAAAACAGTACAGAAAGTTCCAACACGTAACACACCGACGCTACGTGACAAATCCTCGGCATGTTCAGAGGCATGAGAGCCGTTTGGAATGAATCTCTACATGTCAATGTGTTTTACATTCTGACCATGAATCACTTTAGAAAACACTGTCTGATAGGGTTAGGCTTAGAGCAGGGGTGGGCAATCTCAGTCCACGAGGGCCGGTGTCCTGCAGGTTTTAGATCTCACCTTGGGTCAACACACCTGAATCACATGATTAGTTCGTTACCAGGCCTCTGGAGAACTTCAGGACATGTTGAGGAGCTAATTTAGCCATTTAAATCAGCTGTGTTGGTTCAAGAACACATCTAAAACCTGCAGGGACACCGGCCCTCGTGGACTGAGATTGCCCACCCCTGGGTTAGATCCTCTGCTCTAAGCGTGTGTGAGCGCCGCGAGCGGCATTCTGTTGGATTCAAGAATTTCACGCTACATTGAGACACCTCGGTCAGATCGTCAGTCTGTTACGCGTTGGGAATGAGAATCTCTTGAAAGTTTGTGTGATGGAAAATGAGATCAGAACTCTAAACGGAGCGTTTGGCGAGACGTCGCTGTGGCGAGACGTCGCTGTGGCGAGACGTCGCTGTGGCGAGACGTCGCTGTGGCCTAAGTAGGAGGAAAAAACTAACTGCTGTATTATATTGTCAATGTGCACTGTATGACTCCACACAGTCAACCACACCATCCATTCTTTATTATTGAGTAATTATAATGTTATTGTTGTTTGCATGTCTCTATGCTGTGTTTACTTTGCTGCAAAAGTTGAAACCACTGAATTTGTTTTTATGTTTGTTTATTTTGATGTATTTTTCGTGTCAGAGCGTTTTGTTGTAGAAATGTTACTGCTGTAGTCCGAAGAGGTCACACCTGTATTTGTGGACGTGAATACACAAAGGAAACACACACATACCATTATTACATGTTTATACATTCCAGTGTTTATCCACTGTGGCCAACGACCAATCATTTCGCTTAATTTCAGCCTGTTGTTTTATATTGTTTCATAAATACTGATCAGACTGAATTTGACTTTGAGAGTAATGTAAAGAATTCCTCATTCAAGTTAACATTTACAGGGAAATTTGAAAGTCTGTGCATTTGTAGTCCTGTTCACCTGCTCGCTTGCCTTTTACTCTGTATTCACCAGTGCTGCTGACCTTTACAGTTAATGGATGGTGCAGAGGTCATACACTCATGTAAAACTTTAAAAATCATGGAAAAACACAAACAAGTGACAAACAAGTGACAGCTGAATATTGTGAATGTTTCATGTTTGAAGTTTACATTGATTTTGTTTCATCCAGCCAATTACATCTGCCCTAATACAGATCGGTGGCCAAAAGTAAATTCATATCCGTTTCTGTTTTATTGGGTTAGTGAGGTGCCGGATTTCCACTGAGGAGCAAAGCTGCTGTTCTACTCGAGACAGTTCTTAAGGAAGGTTATTCTGATTGTGAGGTTACAATAAACACGATGAACCAACCCAAGTGATGGTTATATATCATAGCTTAGTTTTATTTTGCACAGGATGTGTAGAAGAGAAACGTGCTGGCAGACTGTGTTATAGTTCAGATGTTTTGGTGCTCCGACAACTCTTACACTTGTTCTTGGTTTGGTCTTTTCTTTTGCTAAAGGAACATTTCAGTTCAGTTATGTGCTTATAAATCTCTGTTTTACATGTCATTGTATGTTAATTCCAAACATAAATGTTCTTAATTGATTTGTGGAAGAACTCACGCCCATACAGCACATTTGGAAGGAAGTGGAAGCCAAAACTTCGACCTGAATATGAAATGCTGTTGATAAACATCAGCTGGGCAATGAGGGAAGCTTTTACACCTACACATTAATGCTCAGAGTTTTTCTTATTATCTTAAGCAGTGTTATATCCACATAATTCTGCTCATTATCTGTATATTTTTTGAAGATTTAAAACGTTAGAGTTTGAGTTACAGTTTACCTTGTGTCCTCTGTGTGCACAGAGTTTAATCGTAAATGCAGAAATGGACACCCCAAGCAAACATCCCAATCATCAAGGCAAATTTAACAGAATAAAAATATTCCTGCACTATTTACTGGAAATTCAGAGGCTTTATTTGCAAGTCTTGCAACCTGGATGCCCTTTAATATGTAAGTGTTGGCTGGACTATGCTGGTGAGATAAATGTGGTTATTCATGAAGTTTTCTGTGGAAATAATCATACTGTGTTGTAATTATTAGTCAGGCTTGTTTATATTTCTGCAGGGCTCCCATAGTGTTTCATAACAGCCTGAAATCCTTAATTGGCCCCTTTAAAGTGAATGTAGAGGTACGTGCCTTCATAGGATCCTGTGTTATTTGTAGCTGTTTAGGTGTTTTGCACCTTAGAGATGACATATAATACTTTAATCACATGTTGATTAAAGTATACATACAGTATTACACAATGTCTTTTAACAGAATATGCACAGGGTAGATAAATATCTCAACTATGTACAGAATGATAATAATTTTTACACTGGTGGTGTTTTTACTGAAACTGTGCCATGTTAGATCTGTGCACGAGGCACCCGACTCCAAAAGATTACAGTCTGTTCAGAGAGCACTGACAGTTTGGTTTTGTTGTTTAGAAATGTTATTTGGTTTATGAGTGAAATGAATGGGTCAGCACACTGAGGCTGTAACGGTCTTACAAAGCTCGTGTGTGTGAAGCAAAATGTATATTTCCCATCAATGTTTCTGGTTACAGTGTTTGTTTATGTATATAAGAGAAACGAGGCTGGATAAGGGATCAGGTTATTTTGAAATGTGTCTTAATCAGTGTTAAAGTAAAAATAAAACACAAAATGTATAACATGGATGATCTTTTTTTCTCTGTGACAGCAGTGATGTGTATTTTACATTTGAAGATCCACCATGTCAGGCTTCAGGTGCATTTCATCTAAATGCTAAACACATTCTCAGTACAGAGCATCTGGAGAGTGCTTACAGCACTTCACTGGGTCAACATTTTGTCGTGTTACAGCGTTATTCAATATTGAATTACATACATTTCTCACCTCGAAATAATGACCAAGTGAATACACTTTGAAGGTAAAAAACAAAAACAGAACATCCTTTTCAGGGTTGCGGGGGGCGCTGGAGCCTATCCCAGCTGTCATAGGGCGAGAGGCGGGGTACGCCCCGGACAGGCCGCCAGTCTGTCGCAGGGCAAAAACAGAACATGTACATATTTATTCACAGCTTTTGCCATGACACTCAGAATTGAGCTCAGATGATCTGTCAGATGTTTCTACAAACTGATTGGACTCCACCCGTGGTAACTTCAGTTGATTGAACTTATATGAAAGGCACACACTTATTATAGGGTCCCATAGTTGACAGTTCATGTCAGAGCACGAACCAAGCCATGAAACCCAAAGAACTGTGTGTGGACCTTGGAGATAGGTTTGCATGGAGGCACAGATCCAGGGAAGGGGACATAAAAAAAATGCTGCAACACTGAATCTCCCAGTAACACGGCGGTCTGCAGGAATATGGACCCATGGCCCCGCCCCTCCCTGAGCCTGGTTCTGCTGGAGGTTTCTTCCTGTTTAAAGAGAGGTTTTGTTCCCACTGTCGTCAAAGTGCTGCTCATAGGGGGTCATACGATTGTTCTCTGGAGGTATTATTGTAGGCTCTACCTTACAGTATAAAGCACCTTCAGGCGGCTGTTTTTGCAATTTGATGCTGTATAAGTAAATTGAATTGAAATGAATTATATCGTGGTAAAAATACATTACTATTAAATATGGTATATTTAAAAATATATATTAAATATGACTACTGAACCACGTCCACAGTCCTACTCCTTTTTTTAAAAACATCTTCTTTTCCCACTATGCGCTGCTCAGCCTTCTCACATTTTCCTCCCCCATTCCTCTCCCCCTTACTCTTTGAAGCTATAATAGTGCATTCCTTTGTGTCTCTGAGTGACTCCTACCCAGGGTAGCTGTTAGCTTGGTCAGTACTTTTCCTCATAATGATGGCAAGTTAAGCAGGGCAAGCATCCTCCTCCTCCCTGCTCCTGCAGTGTGGGGGCCGAGGAGCCAGGAATTCCAGAATTAAAGTCTAGCTCGGCTGTGACAATCCAAAGTAAAAACGAAGGTATCACGTATGTCTCAGTCACTTCAGCAGGCAGCTTGCAAAGCTATTCTTTCTGAAATATAAGCCATTAGAAAGTTGATGTATCAATTTTTTCTGTCACCACAACATGGAGACTTTTTAAAAAATGAATTAAGCACCACGAACTTATTAGGTATGGATCCATTATGTTGAGTTGGTGCAAATATCAGAGGCAGATATATGAAATTAGGACAAAAATAATATTTAAAAACCAACAAACTGTCAGAACACTAGAGAAAGGTGGTAAAAAAGTCATAAAATATTTGTTTGCTTTAGCAGTTTCTCTTGATATCGTTTTTTCTTGCTCTGCAGCTTGTCACACTTGCTCCACCCAGCAGATGTACTCTGACTTGCTCCCAATTACCTGATTCATATATGCACAGACAAACCTCACCCGTTCTATTCTCCAATTAGCTGCTGTATATTTCACCTGCTGTCTTGCCTTTGTTCCTTGTCAGTTTGCCTCACGCATGTGTATCGTCTTACCTCCTGACTGCTCTTTTATTCTTTTTGCCCAATTCCTAATTGTTCTGCTAACCTGCTTCCAAGCTTCTCTTTTCTATTTAAATGTACTAACTGACTAACCAGGATGTGTTTTCTTAATTCTGTCTTCACTTTCTGCCTTTTCTTGCAACTTTTACAAAATGTGCAATTTGGCTAAATAGATGATTTAACCTGGGATGAGCAGGAGGCATCATTAGACCTAGTGTCACATGCACATTTGCTGTCTGAGATGTTTTTGACTGTGCTTCTTGATTAAACAAGAAATAAGAATAAAACATACATCTATTTTTGACTTATTGTTTGAGGTCTGGGGGTTTGGTCCAGTCCTGTCATGGTATTTCCTGACAGAAGAAAAAGTATAGTTATAATATATTTGGTCTAACGACTTGCTTAGACCCTGTTTAAGTAGGTCATTGCCACCCAATTGATTCGGTTTTATTTTTATTGTGTTTTTTCCCCTTTAGTGTCCTTTGTGACTTTCACAGGATGAGCCACACAACAGTTCACACAGTCCAAAAACAGCAGAAGTAGGACTGATTAAAGACAGCTGCTTATAATTGTGCAGGTCCACCTAGCTTTACTGAAAACAGCTCTGTCCATCGCAGGTATGAACACAGGACCTGTGGGGTGTCCTCTGATGTTTGGCACCAGAATTTTCTTTGGTCCAGTAGGATACAGAGTCAGAACCAGGTGTATTGGGCCTGTTTCCATCAAACAGATGGTAGTTTGGATCTAGGGAGGTGGAGGCAGGTGAACTTCTTGAGGTTATTGCATTAAATGTTGGTAATGAGCTGGATCAGGTTGTATAAAGATTGTGAGCTGCAGCATGTTGCTAAGCAAAAATGGGCATATGATGCTAAAATTTACTGAAGAGATTCTTGCATCCAGGAGGAAAAAATTCATTTTAAATTTGAAATGCAAGAGCATTTGCTGTGGAGCTTTAGACTTCCAGGACCTGTTCTTTGTATGTGGATTAAAGTTTTAACCTGATGAACCATTAAACAAATGGTTCATCAGGTTATAAACCTGCTCCCGAGCAGGTCTGACTTTATGGATATGTTATTGGATGTGTGACAATCAATCCAACACCTCCTTCTATCTAAGGACAAAGATTAAATGACTTCCTTTAATTTAAACAGCACTGACGGTACTTAAAAAGAACATTTAAGAGGAAATAATAATCTGGATTCCCTTTTACCCTGTTTACGTGCTCAAAAATCAACTGATTACTGTTTTCTGTGCGTATCTAAAATATGTTTCATGTGTTAAACTTAATTCTGATAAAAAACAAACAAACCTTCAGCTATAAAATGCAAATATCATGCCTTACATTACCTTAATCTTAGTGAGGAGCTAAAAGAAAACCCAACCCTAATGCTAAACAGGTCACTGGTGACCTGGTGGATGTTACGAGGTTATTAGAACTGTTTACAATTTGTCAACCCTTGTGAACACATCTTTCAAACAATATGACATTTATTGACATTGTGCTAAACAAATAAACTTCATTATAAGCTCTCTCCTTGCCTGGCCCCCACAGAAGTGTACATGGAGCTTCTTCCCACCCTCGCTCACCTCCTCCTCTACCCATCTGCCCCTCGCTCTCCCTGACTGGATGGCTGGCTGGCAAGTGACAAGACTGACAGACGAGGCCTGTTCTTGGGTTAGTATCATGTCGGTGGGGAGCGAAGCCTCCCGGCAGTGTCAGCCATCATGGTGCCAGCTCCAGGTCTAATGAGGGAGACTGCCGCCTCGGCATTCCCTCCCCAGTGTCAGGAATCGGCCGACAAATCAGCAGTGCATCACGGGCCCAGCACAAATGATATGTTGACAAATGCAGATATTTCACTTTTAATTGACACTAAGAGACGGAGATGATCCGGCTGCCAGGGCTTCTGAGGAGACAAGGACAAGACAAGATGGGAGAGAGAGAGATGTGGAGGGGGAGAGGGAGAGCGAGCAGGAAGGATGGAGCAGGAGGGGGACTGTGTTAAAGAAAAGAAGATGTTGGAATAGGCCTTGGAAGATGTTTAATATTTGCGGAGTGTGTCATTTTTTATGGTTGAGGGGGAGAAGAAATCGGGGGGAAGGGTGGGGTGTTGAGATTAGAGGTGTGTGTTTCTGAGACTTGTCAGCGCTGACAGCTGCTGTATTATATGGCAGCCTCACAGCCGACTGACTCCTCTAAACCCTGACAACATTGCCTATTCATTTAGCCAGGTGGGCTTTCTTTGCAAGCTCTCTATCTCAGCTCTCTTTGACAAACGCTGGATTCGATCTGGTATTCTGCTGTGCCTTTTGCTCCTATTGTTTGCTTGTTAATTAATTTTTGGAGGCTATTATCACTTTAATAAGTACATAATCCAAACACTACATATCAAGTTGCTACAAATATTACATTCAGGATTGTGAGTTTTATTAATGTGACATAAGCCTATATGGCCAGGCAGAGTGACACAAAATGCTGTGTATTCAAACAACACTGCAAAGAAAATAAAGACTGCCGCTTACAGCAGGAAATATGCAGATTAAAATATATTACAGAAATAAACAAGAAACAAAACAAAAACCCACCAACCTCTATGATGAGTAGATGACCTCCAGCGTCGCCCTGGCTGTAGAGATGTTTTAGGAGATTATAAATATCAACATTTGGCACCTTTTCTGCATCAGTTTATGGTGGAAATATTTTTATTTATGTAAAGAAAAGACAACAATGCAGTGAGGCTGTATTGCTGTCAAATAATTATTAATATTTTTTGTGCAATGTTAATTATCCCTGCTGAGTCATTGCACACACAGTGATGATTTACTCTTCTGTCCTCTTTTGTGTTTGCCTGGAATCAGAAGGGAGTCAGACTAATGAGTCAAAAACATGCCTGCCGGAAGGAGCCAGAAGAGAGGGTGGACAGCTGTTGACTGGGATCCCAACACTGTGTGTGTGTGTGTGTCTTGTTTATTCCTTAGTTTTCTTCTTGTCTTTATTATTTTTCCCAACCAGTCCCTGATCAGTTAATCAACGTGGGTTTTTTATATCTGTTTCTTGCATAACTAATCAAGCTTTGCAACAATCTCTTTTGTTATAGTTTTCCTCACGTAGCCATCGATCTTTTCTTCGATGACTTCACATTTGCCTTTTTCTACAACTCACCTGGTTCATTTTGTGTCGCTCCCCCCACTGCCCCAATTTTAACAGCAGTCATAGTCATCTTGTACATTAACACCTTTTTACAATTTTTTTAAGTTCTGGGAACTAATTCGATTTTACAGTGGGGCACACCCACTCATCATCGTACAGCCCTGTTTCACACACCCCTGCCTGGGTGTCTCTGGTGTGCTTTGGCATCCTAGTGCTGTGCTGCCTGTGTGGGACATAGTAACATTAAAGGCATCATGTGCTTTATAAATCATCAGAATCAGAATACTTTAATAATCTCTAAGGAAATTATGTAAAACTCTGTATAAGTGGTTTTTGTGAACATGTGATACCCATCTAGGAAAGATTTTCTTTGGGGTTCTTCTTCAGCCTGCTCCCACAGTCCAGAGACATGGCTCTTAGGTTACTTGTCAGTTCTAAATTTACCATAAGTGTGAATGCAAGGTAGATAAAGTACTTAAGTGCATGTGTGTGAAGAACTAAATGTAGCTTGTAGTCTACAGTCTTCTGCGGTGCTTAAAATGCCGGTGCAGTTCTGTTCAGTTTCATTATACATCAGACCCTATAAGTCATATTTGTCTTGTTAATAGGCGAAATGTCCTTAAATAACAATGACCTTCATTTACAAAGAATTTACTGAAGCAGCACATTCGGATCAATTAAACCATGTTTTCTCAGTGTAAAACCCCCACACTCTCCTGGGTTCTGTAGCTGTTCCCTGTGAATATTTCCTCTGTAATAGTAGCCAAGAAATCATTTTATCCAGGTCCTTGGTATGACGTGCACACACTTAATTGCAGATACTATGTGTTACAGTTACAGTTACTCTCTGGATGTCCCAGGAGTTAAAAGCCTCCCACTGATACAAGAGTACTGACAGGTACTAGCAAGAGATATTTCTCACTTATGATTTTTCCTTTATTGCATGTAAAATCCAAAAAGTAACCTAAGGCTGTTCTACGCCCATACTTGGTTTCTTCTTGTTTAAAGGGAGTTTTTTTCTCTCCCTACTTGCTAAGTTTTTGATCATAACTTGTGTTCTGATTCCCATGTATGGTCCCTGGTGGAGTTTGACATGTGACCCTCCACTGCTCTGAGGTGTACACAGAGCAACTGTCTAATCCCAAATAATCCTTTGAGTAGGTCTGTGTATAAGTGAAGGAGTAAAATGTTATTGGAATGATTTTTTTATTTATTTTTTTATGGAAAAATTGTTGTGTGAAAAGACAAAATTGATTTTACTTGCTAATTAAATATATGCTCACCTGCTGGTCTTTATTTTGTAAGTTTACCATGTCAGTTAATGAGAAAAGGTCTTCTTTGAGGAAGATCTGTTATGCTTATTCATCCTATGCTGGACATTAAAAACAATTACCATTTTACTATTCTTATATTTTACTTGTTTATGGTTGACACAGTTATCTGCAGGAGCATCCGGTGAAGAAAAGTTTAGGTCAGGTTAGGTTGCATATGTTTAAAAATCATGTTCAGGTTAAAAAACAGGACCTTTATTATCACTGTTGTCATTTATATTTTGGGTGTGATATGAGGTGCTGATTCCTATGACTGATTCCATTTAGACTTAGACAGAAATATTATAATTCTGATCATTTATCAGTACAGATCCATATTTTTATGTCTGTGTATAAAAAGAAAGCTGACACTTATGCGATTTCATCAGAGGTGTAAACATCACAGATGCCTTTGTGTCAAAGTAACTGAGGATAAAACAGAACAACATGAAGGAGATTTTCCTGTTCTGGCTTTTTATAGCAGATAACTTTAAAAATATTCTGCAGTAGAACCGAAATTGAAGAAAACCATGAATCAACATCTGAAGATTACCTGATGCTGCTGAAATGAAGCAAAGTTACAGAGGTTTGATTAGAGACACAGCTGAGCGTTTTGTAATGTGTAAAAGCTTAAATAACTTAGGTATTGAACAGCAAAAGTGAGGCTTTCTTGTCGGAGGACATTTTTGAAAAAAAAACCCAGCAGGTGACAGCACTGTACACAATGGTAGACTGGTGAGTAAAAAGCATGAACGCACAATAAGCAAGCGAACAATGCTGGAAACAGAGACTTTTGATGGTAAACTGGTCTCGAAGCGCACTGAAAGACTGTGCAGGAAGTTTGATTTTATAGTTGTAGAAGCCAAACAGCCCAATTCAGAGGGAATTCATGATAATATTTATCAAACATGAAGCGTCGTTTGCATGTTCTTTTGCTGCTCGTTCATTGAATTTTGGTTAGAGAGAGGTGAGACCTGCAGCTTCAGCATCTGTGAGATGTCCACGTACGTGCTGTCGGATCAGTGCTTTGTGTTTATATCTTTGTGCGGAATATGTTCACCTGCTCTCATTTGCTGTTTTAGCTGTTTGGTGGTTGTTCATAAAGGTTTTTGAGCTTTAACCTGAGATTCTGGCATTTTGGGCAAAAAATATTTATATTTAAAAATCGATTTAGGATTTAATGAATGGATATCACATTATTTAAACTAAAATCGATTTGAATTGAGAAGTCGACCCCTAGTTAACACTGTCATCTCACAGCAAGGTGTTCAGTTTGAATCCAGTCTGGGATCTCTGTTTGTACCTCAATGTTCCAACTGTGTCTGTGTTTCTCTGGTTTTCTCTGAGTACTGTGTCTTCTTCCCACAGTCCAAAGACATGTGTGGGGTTGGGTTAACTGATTAGTCTAAACTGGCCATTATGTGTGAATATAAGGATTCATAGTTGTCTAGTTGTGTTAACCCTACGACAGACTGCCAACTTGTCCAGGGTGTAACCTGACCCTATGGCAGCAGGGATGGGTCGCCCACTAAACCTGAATTGAACAAGTAGAAGAAAATGTTTGGATGAAAATAGCTCATAAAAGACTAAAAGAACAAATCATTTTGAAACGATAGTAGAAAAACAACATTCAACTTGATCCATTTCTCAATCGGCGACTCTGTAACAACGTGTCTAGTAATTAAACCTCTCCATTGGTTTTAATATGTTCGGGTATTCTTCTTAGCTTGATTATCCCAACATCAGAATATGCAAACAATGTTTTCATGTGAAGAAATACCTCACTTTCTGTTTTTAGCAACAGCTAGCCAACTGTGACTGAATCTGTGATCCTTGTCTCCAAGTTCTGAATCAGCAGTGCTGTGGAACAGTCTCTCTTACAGCCTTCTTTGCACATAGTCAAGTACTACTACAAAAGTAAGTGAGCAGATTAACATACATTCAGACATAAGGATTATTTTCAATACTTGCATGAAAATCTGTTGCAGTCAATAACTGCCTGAAGTCTTTAACCCATTATCATCAAATTTCCTCTCTTGGTTAAGAAATACAAATTCACAACATCAAGCTATGTGAGGAAGACTTTTAAGGAAATAGATGTGTCATCATTAACTCACCTTCTTGAATGAAGTTCATATACAAATCCAGAGGGTTTACAGTAAGATGCAAACACTGGTTACACTCTACAAGACGGCCGGATTAGACTTTGAGAGAACACATCTAAACGAGGCTTTAAATTTAACTTTAAATTTTTTATGTATCATCAGTCTGTACTGCACATTACTCATTACTTTTCTTAAAAGTAATGCACTGTCACACTACAGTTCCAGACACTGACAATGGAGGCAACAGTGCTAACTTCTATGGTGTGATCATTTAGTCATCACTTCCCGTATGTCTTTAGTGGTCTCTTGCATCTTGTGGGGGGATTTTGTCTCATTCTTCTTTGCAGTGTTGCTTCAGTTCATTGGGGTTTGCAGACAGGTTGAGGCCTGGACTTTAGCCGGGCCATTACCTCGGCCCAACACCTCGATTCTTTTCTTTTTCATTTGCTGGAGTGCTTGGGATGTTAGTCCTGGAAGAAGTAAGAAGTTTTTCTTCTTAGTTTTTCATATTGCTTCTCAATGTAGTTTAAACAATAAATAAGTAATCTATCTATCTGTCTATCTATACAACAACACAGGTTTTTGGCTCTTATATTTAAGAACAACTGAGCCACAATTGATCATTAATCATTAATTATCTGTTGTGTTCCATATAGACAGGAAAAGCTGTTCGGCTAAACACACATGTGAGTGAGTATGAAATGCATGGAAATTACTGTTACTGCATATTTTTTTAAATTGTGAATCCTCACAAGTGGACTCAGTGTTGCTGTTCCCAGCTTTGAACAGAAGAGGGCAGACAAAACCTGGACTGATTGCTGATATGCAGTGGGAAAACATCCAAGTTTCAACGTGTTTATTTCACATCCTTGGGCTTTGCTCATCAGATCAGTTTGAATAACTAACCATCCCAGCTTCTACAGCTCTCTCATGAATAAAGCTGTGGCCCTTAGTGGTGCCTGCACCGTCTCTTGGAAACGCTAGGCTGCTCTCTGAAGCTAAATACACAGACACACATAAAAACCCAGAAAAATACACATGGCACGGGTAATAGTTGTGGATGACAACAGAAACATCATTAGATACCCAACTGTCAGCCACTTTCTTGGTTTCTAAATTGGATGAGTGGATGAGAGTGATACACCATAGCCAAATAATGACTCTGTTGCATATTGTCTGATCTGTTAAGAAAGAAAGAAAAAAAATGTTACACCCTGGTGTCTTCTCACCTTTAAGTGTCTACTGGATGTGAGGCAGACAGACTTAAAGCACCCCAGGAATCAAGTGAAGTCTGGACTGAATCATCTGACTGGTGGGGGCTGCTTTCTCACAGAAACACGGGTTTAAGATAGAAGTAAATTTCTCACCGCAAGAGAGATTATTTACTCTGCTGATGAATTTGTGGTTAATTGTGAGTGTTGGTGAGTATGACTATGTGGGGGGAATGTTAATGTGTACCCCTGGGTAGGGCTGATAGAGAGGGAGACATCCCTCATTAAAGTAATTAGACCTGCAGGAGAGGATCCCCCAGCCCAGAATAGATACACACACACACACACACACACACACACACACACACACACACACACACACACACACACACACTGAAGATATGCATGTATACACAACCTAAAAGGCATGTTTCCTCACACACAACATAATCCTGCTATCATTTTAAACATATAACTGGACAAGAAGGATAAACACCCAACGCACAGCATCCAGGTAAATGCTGAAAGAGAACTTATATATTTTAATTCATTGTCTTCGCTTTGTGATTGTGTCCTCTTGTTCCCAGATTTAAGTAATTAAAAGAAATGATGATAAAACTGTAAAAATCATTTCAAAATTAGTTATTGACATCATTGGTGACAAAGCAGCAGCTCATATCACACAGATTTAGTGGACAGAAAAAAACAGCAATAAATAGGATGACGAATGGTTTTGGCTGGAACCAGACACATATACTACAACACTATCGCATTTTCATCTTTTTTAGAGCAGGTCGGGGAAAACCAAGGAAGATGACCAGCTGTATATTGTTTGCGTCAAGCTTTTATCATTTTAAATAGAGCTATAGGAGCCAGATTTGTTCATTGTGAAGGCCAAATAGAGTTTCACATTTTTTAGCTGGAGACCTTTTACATCACCTGATGACAGTCCTACTGTTTAGTAACTTGGAAATTACAGGTAATGAATTTAAGGCCAACATAAGTAACCGCTGTTTATTGGTACATTGTTGCCCAGTTGCCACAATTGCAGTCATAATCATTTAATCTTCATCTTTAAAGACAGAAAGCAAGTTTTTAAAATTTTGTCTTGACGATCAGCGATGCTGGCAATGTCACCAAACCCCAGAGTAAAGTATTCGTGACTAATCACCAGGATGTCAGTTTTATCAGGATGTATATGGAGGGAAAGAAAATGAGAAATGTATAAGTCTTCATTTGTTGTGCTGGTCAAAGCATCTATAGATTTGTAACACATAACGTAAGATATTACATTTTTTTCTTTGCTTTTTTTTGTTTTTTTGATCTTTTTTTCACTTAGTATGTAATGCATTCCATCATTTATAATACTTTGTAGCACAAGAGACTGGGCATGTTAAGGTTACCGTTTTGTTGGAAAGTTCCAAATTGTATACACTTTTATAAACGCACGTTTTAGATCACCAATCAGTAACTGGAAGAAGCACTAACAATACCAATTCAGTAATTAGATTAAAACTCGCTTCCCTGAGCGTTGCCTAAAGGCTACATGTACAGGTACAGTCTACCCAGATGCTAATGACAAACACAACTTTTGTTGCAAGTCTGCTCAGTAGAACACACCCCTCAAAGCAGTCAGCAGCTAGGGGTGGGTGCAGAAGGGTCATATTCATTTAGGCTTTGACTTCAATATATAAATAAAAAATAAACAGCTGTTCTGCAGATGAGTTGCAGAGGTGAGCCTGCAGAGGGGAACAGCTGACAAAGCCAAGTCAAAATGGCTGAGTGCCATTCGGGGACAGAGAGGCCGTGGTGAGGACACTGACATCGGGGTTACACTTACATATTGTTCTGCAGGTGGTGGATTTGTGAGTGATTTCACATAGTGTGGAGTGAAATATCAGTTTAATTGTCATTAAGACATTCAGTTGTTTTACATTCACTGGTTAGATATCTTGTTTTCAGTAACATCAGTTTAGGATTAATAAAAAAAATAAATCCCCTATCACGCCTGTGGGCGTCTATCCTTCAAGCTCGGGTCCTCTACCAGAGGCCTGGGAGCTTGAGGGTCCTGTGCAGTATCTTAGCTGTTCCTATGACAGCGCTCTTCCGGACAGAGATCTCCAATGCTGTTCCTGGGATCTGCTGGAGCTACTCACTTATCTTGGGAGTCACTGCACTTAGTGCTCTGATTACACTGTGACCACTGTTACCGTCACCCTCCACATCTTCTCAACCTCTTCTCTGAGCGCTTGGTACTTCTCCAGCTTCCTGATGTTGCTGTCATGCGGTATCAGGTCTTTAAGTCTGACGTCATTCACTGTGTCTGGGCCCCAACTCTGATGCAAGTCAAACGATCACTGCGGCATCACTGAGAGTTAAAAACTGTCTAAATTCTTTCATCTTTAATAAAATGATCAGCATTGCTGCTTTACCAGGTGTAACAATTAAGTTTACCATCCAGGCGTCCATGAAAACAGGATTTATGAAATTTAACGGAGTTAGAAGTTAGCAGGAAGTTAGCTCGCTAGCTTCTATCTAAACATGACATAGCATGTTCTGACTGAGAGATTTCTGAAACAAATTAAAACGTACAGCTCTGTTATCACTTCCAACATAAATGAAGACAGAAAACTAAACAGCAGTGACGTTTGTAGGGTTACTGAAGTTTGGCTAGCTGGTATATAATGATGTGCTACGTGATCGCTAGCAACACAGCTATGTTAGCATAATATAAACAGTGAAGCTGGAGGATGAGCGCTTTTTCCAGTCAATAACAGTTAACAGGTTTGAAAGAGGTCTTGCAGGGGCAGTTAAAAAACATAAGAAGCTGCACACTAAAATGGTCTGCAAGTTCATTCAGTGATAAAAGGTCTATTGGAACCCTTGTTTCCTATTTAACTATGTTTCCATTCTTAACGCTATGTCCCCCTCTGATGTTGACACAAAGTCTTGTTTTTGAGAGGATGGGCTCATGCTTACCGGATCATGCACTGCACTCCAGCCAAAAGTATCCAAGCTTGCTCAGCAAATGTAGCAACATATACAAACATCCAAGATGTAGTGAGAAACATATGATTCAGTTATGGTTGGTCTACACTGTGTTCTTGTGGCCTGATGTGTAACTGTGCTTATAGGCTGATTAACCAAATCTATCTGGCAAAGTTAGGAAAAGATAGTCATGATGATAAAAAGCAGACCTAAACAAATTAATGAATACTTCTTGAATGGAACTGCAATGCCTGGTTTTACTTGCTTAAGGAAAAAAAACATTTGAATCTCTAAGAGAAAGAAAGAAGTACATGCTGATGGCAAAATGCAAAGATTTGCAAAAACAATTCTTCCAGATTCAACTGTGGGAAAAGAAAGAGTCCAAATGTGCCAAATTTTCCAAACATCGCTTAATTTTAGATGAGTAGGAGACTTTAGAAATAGCATATGAAAAAGGGACAGACAGATAGGCTGACTGGGATGGCAAACCAGCATAGAAGCTTGTTTAATTAAGCTGGGGCTCAAAGGGCCACTATATGCCAGCTTGTCAAATCAGCTTGGCTTTCTATTCTTTTTTCTTATGTTATTCTTCAACTATAATAGAGTGTATAAAGTATTTGTCCCCTTCCTGATATATATATATATTTTTTTTTTATTTGTCACACATACATGTTTCAGTTAATCGAACAAATCTGAATATTAGACAGGTTTTAAATGAGGATTTCATTTTACATCAAATTCATGGTTACATCAATTTTATGGCAAGTTGTCCAGGTCCTAAAGCAGCTAAGCTTTGAACAACTGATATATTGCCATGTTGTGTAGCAATCACTTGCCAACAAACTGAAATCACAGAACAAACAATGTTAAAGTACTGGGGTGCTGCTGCAGTACAGTCATTGTCCATTTGCACCCTGAGGCACCGTCCTCCAGTTTTGCAGCATTTGGCTGAATCTGAGCATAAAGCATAGCCCTGCACCTATCAAATTCATCCTGCTACTGCTATCAGCAGTCATATTATCAATAAACACTAGTGACCTGGTATTAGCAGCCATAACATAACATGCAGATTGCTGCATGCTCATTTTGGTTCAATCCGACTAAAGAACTGTGCAGGCTGTTTTGGGAGGAAGGTAAATGTACTTTCCTATAAAAGGGCATGGCAGTATGCAGCTTGCTGGTGCACAGGTTTCATACATCCAATGGTAATTTTGTATATGTACTTCTTTTTTGCACAAAGTAAAAACATTGCTCTTCTCATTATTTAATTATGCCCCCAGGTGTATCCTTTGGTGCACAGCAGCTACAGTAACTCTTTATACTTGTATATTCTTTATACCTTCTTCAGTACTACTCTAGGGTATGCAAAGTATTTTGTGTGATATGACTGCAAAAACCAAGAATTAAATGTTTATGATGGTTGTGAACTGCCTTTCTTCATATTAATGCTACTGAACACTGTCCATAGTATTTTTCAGTTTGTGATGAAATTATTACCTTTTTGGGGGATAGCACAAAAGAACTTATACTTTCTCTTTTAAAAAAATGCTGCATCATTTAATAACTAAAAACATGATTTCTTGGATAAAAACAGGTTTGTGGAATACATATTTTTCAGCAGAGCACACAGCTAAAAATCCTAACCCACATGACTGCTTTTCACTGGTGTCAGAAATGCTGCCTGATCCTCACCTGCTGTGGCAGATAAAGGATTGGGCTCTGTGCATATGAAAAGATTCATACATATTGAAACCCCAGCAGGTCTGATCCCGCCCTCATTCATAATCCATATTCCTTAAGAGCCTCAAGAACAAAATACCTCTTAGTGCTCAGCTTTGGCATTCATTACAATTTATTCTCCCACTGTTGCTTAGTTTGGACCTCAGTGAATGTAGGGGTTCAAGGAATAAAGCTAGCCCAGATATAATGTGATTATACATGCAAGGCATAACACATTTGGTGCCTTGGAGGCTTTTTATTGGACACACAGGTAAGGTCAGTGGACAAAGGAGGAGAGACGGCAGATTGTGAATAAAGGCATTACAGTTAGGTTGTCCGGTAACAACTTGCAAAGTATGGCTAATGTTTATAAAGGGGAAACCTGCTCTCCTATTTAATATGAGCAGGATTTTGTTGTACTCAAAATTTTCATACAGATTTATGCACTTTCCTAAAAACATAAAACCAAGAAAAACAAAGAACAAAGAATCGTGTTCTGAAATGGAGTAAAACTGTATGCGATTCATATTTCCTGTTATTACAATGTTATTTTAAGCAATGAATATCTAAGCTAAGTAATTATTTTTTGATTCCACTGTCTGAAAAGAAAATAAGCAGGCCTACAGTGCTGTGAAAAACTCTTTGCCTCCTTCCTGATTTCTTCCTCTTTTTGGTAAATTTTTGGTTAATGTTTTTTAAACGTTCCCTAGTTTAAATACTTGAATGTGACAAAAGGACCCGACACACACAGGAATGACGTGCTTGGGAATATTTATTTTTGCTTGTTCAGCAGTTTCACTTTGGTTTCAGCATAGGTAACTCTGAAGGTAACTTCTGTAGCTACTCCTCACACACTCTTCTCTCCGATGTCTCCGCCATCACTTTATATATAGAGGAGAAAGAGTCATTAGTCCCAGCACACACACCTGTCTCCTCTGCCACCTCAAAGCCGCCCTGAGAGCTCACTGTACCGTCCCTCCACTCCAGAGACCACACCCCTGCCACAGACCCCCACTGCCCGACTGAGGCCGGGGCCCCATCGGCCCCAACCTACTCCTCCGCCCACGAGTGGGAGAGGAAATTGGCCACAACCACCTGCGCCCCCGGCCTATGGACCCTGAACTTAAAGGGCTGTAGAGCCAGATACCTCCAGGTGATCCAGACGTTGGCATCCTTCCTGCAGTGGAGCCACTGCAGTGGGGCGTGGCCTCAGCAGAGGGTGAAATAACAAAGAGAGTCAACCGCCCACCGAATGGCCAGGCACTTCTTCTCTAACATACTGTACCGGGTCTCCCGGTCAGTTAGCTCCCAGCTGATGAACACAATATCAGCCAATTCCCTCTGAACTATTTGTTCTGTTCAGGTAGCCTCTAGAGCAGGGGTGGGCAACTCCAGGCCTCGAGGGCCAGTGTCCTGCAGGTTTTAGATATTACTCTGGTTCAACACACCTGAATCACATGATTAGTTCGTTACCAGGCCTCTGGAGAACTTCAAGACATGTTGAGGAGGTAATTTAGCAATTTAAATCAGCTGTGTTGGATCAAGGACACATCTAAAACCTGCAGGACACCGACCTTCGAGGCCTGGAATTGCCCACCCCTGCTGTAGAGCCATGAACGCACCGTCATGCCCGGCTGCATTCTTTAAAATGGTGCTCAATGAGCGAAGTACGGCCAGGAAGGGGGGAGAACACATCTGCAAAATGCTGTTGCAATACAGCAACATTGGCTCTCTGGGCCTTTGTGAGATGATTACCACAATGGAGGGAGGTGGGAATCGTGGAATTTGGCACCTTCGGCCCCAACTCATCTCTCTCCTTGACCAGGCTCACCAGAGATGCGATTCCAGCCTCTCTCCATGCTTTAAGGAGGTTGAGGTGATATATTTGTGTGGCTCCTCCCCTGTCTGACCATACCATCTCATAGTCAACGCCGCCCACCACGAACGGTCCTTGCCACTTGGCGAGTAATTTTGAGCTGGAAGAAGAGAGCAATACAAGCACATTATCTCCTGGTGAGTCTAGCCCTTCTGTTGTACAGGCTCTGCTGCCGCTGCTGGGCCTAGAGTAAATTTCTGTGTGATAACCTCCCCAAAGTGTGTAGCTTTGCTTTCAGGTCCAGCATGTACGGCTTTTTCGTGGGGCTCGGACCTTACTCTCAGCTTTCTTTAATCAGGTTGGTATCCTCTCCAGTGGAGCTCCATTGATGATAATGGGGTTGTAGACTCGCTGTGATCTCTTCTGAAGTCCACCACCAGCACCTTCATCTTGCAGAGGTGGCTGTCCTGACACCACGATGCCAGGATCTTTACCTCGTCCAGGCCGCTTCATCTTTGTTGGAGATAAGGCCCAACACCACTGTGTCAGGAAACTTCACAATGGTATTGGGGGCCAAGAGAGGCCACACAGTATAGCAGGAGTGCAGCAGTGGCGTGTGGCGCTCCCATGTTCCAAACCGCAATACCTGAAATCTGCCAGTGAGAAAGTCCAGCACCCATGCACACAGGCAGCTGTTGAATCCTTGAGCTTTGTGAACATTCTACTGAGCACTATTGTGTTGAACGCTGAACTGTAATCTACAAACAGCAACCTCACATAGTTACCCTGTTTCTTGTCCACGTGGCGGAGATTGGTGTACAGGATGTGGGAGATGGTGTCCTCTGTGGATCTGCCGGGTCGGTAGGCGAACCGGAGCAGGTCTGTGGTGCTTTGAATGGATGAGCAGATGATGTTCTTCAGCAGCCTCTCAAACACCTTTTTACCACCAAAGTCAGTGCAACTGGCTAGTAGACGTTCAGGCATGAGGGCTTGTTGTTCTTGAGCAGTGGGAATGATGGTGGATCTCTTGAAGCATGTGGGTATCATGGACTTTGCCAGGGACTAGTTGAAGTCTGGTGTCCTGGTGTTCACTCTCTTCAGCACCACTCGGGCTTTGGGCTCTGCAATGCTGATCACCCGTTCCTCGCTTCTGATGTCACTGCCCTTCTTTGTCAGGCTGTAGTTAGCATTAACATTAATGTTTCCAGTAACATTACGTTGCTTCACTTGCACTGCAGAGTTATGGAAAACGGTTTCATTCAATAATGATTATATCACATCATTTTGAATTAAGGGACGCATTATATAGGCTTCGCCGAGCCATTGTGCTTTAACATTACAGATGAGTACAGTGGTTAGTGTGTTATCTGGAAACAACTGTTCCCACTGGAAATACAGAGTGTCTGCTGGCGGTTAGACAGTCAGTAGAAGCACATTCAAGGCTCTTGGAATCAGTATTGTAGCTGAGCCAGCAGCTCACAGTGTCACAGCAACCTGGTGCCAGTATGCAACTGTAGCCATATCATGTAAAACATTATCTCTGAATGTAGAAAATTTAGTTATCACCACAACTATGTGTTGTATTGTATAAAGACTGACTAACTTCAGTTTACCCCTCTGCCACATGCTATCAGGCTTAATAGACTACAGTTAGCAGTCTTGTGATATTTGGTGTAATTACTTATTATCAGCTAATATGCATGAATGAATATCATATACCTCATACTGACAGAAAGAAATTAAAAAAAAGCTTTTCACACCTTATGATCACTGTTGAAAAAACCTTCTTTCTTAAGACCTATACATAAGTTTATGTATATTTTGTTTTTAAGGACTTATTGTTGCAACATCCTGACATATTGATTTTTTTTTTAAATGCAGAACCTTTGACCAAGTAATAGACAGTGTCACTTAATAGGGTGGCTGTGGCTCAGGTGGTTCGATTCCTGGCTCCTCCAGTCTGCATGCCAAATATCCTTGGGCAAGATACTAACCCCAAATTGCCCTCCGATGCGTTCATTGGAGTGTGAATGTGTGTAAATGTGTGTGAATATGTGTGAATGCTTATTAGTTGCACTTGAGTTTAGAGGTGCTTGTATGAGTGGGTGTGATTGGGTGAATGAGGCATGTTGTATAGAGCGCTTTGAGCACTCTGGGAGAGTAGAAAAGCGCTCTATAAGAATCAGTCCATTTACCATTTAAAAAAAGACTTTGCAGCAACATTGTATGTCATTACCATGCAAATGATCTTGCTTATTTAGCCATGTATTGTTTTTTTCAGTGCACATGTGACAACATGGATTCTGTCATAGTGCTTGCAACACTTTTAAAGAGAAATTGATTTGTAAGAAAAATTCTGCATGTCAGCAATGTGAAAGATCTCATTGCTCAAAGTCGAGCTCAGCAAGTAGGTTGTTTGCTTGATAGTTTGTTACAATGTAACACTGATTTCATGGAATATATTGATGTTGACAGTGACGTAGACACTAAGAACTTTGATAGATTCGATGCCTTCCTGTCAGCCAGATTGAATGAGTACACTGAAAATTAATAATCTAATGGAAGCCAAAGTGTAGAATTCAAGATTAATGAATCCTTTTTTTTTAATGTGATGTGATTTTTAATGTTTCAGCTGCACTGTTGGAAAACAATTGTATTCAAATGTCCAACAGGTTAAATTCTTGTCACACGCAGACATGGGTGCCTTCACATTCAGACAATCAGCTCCTGATACTAAACTCTGCTCAGACCTTTTCAAACAGAAGGTTTTACAATTGGCTGTTCAATGAATTAATAGAACATGATAATGACATTTACTTTACTTATCACATATCAGCTGAAGTGAGGATGTTATCATCACCATCATCATCATATCTTAATACATCTGGCAGATCTCTCTCTGGTCTGGCTCTGTGACTGGCTGGACATTTTATTCAGTATGTTGCTGCTCCCCTAACAGATCACAGCTGGGGGAATACATGGGCACGCCCAGACAGACCTGACGAAATAGACCTGCTCATGCCTTTTTTGTAGCCATCATCTTTGCTCTTATTTTTCCTCTCCTCCCCTGCTATGTGAAGTTCCAACTTGCTTATAACAAGTTCCGTTTGGATCCGTTTCACCAACCATCTATGCGGGAGTGGTTTCTCAATTTGATGATAGTAAAACATGGATGGCCCTAAAGTTTTGATCAAGAAGGTTACACTGTTTTTTTGCCATGTGTATTTCCATATATGTAAATGTGTTTTATTTAAATGAATCAAACAATGTGATTTACTAAGGTTGCAGCAAGAATTTTATTGTGAATTTCTACACAATAAATGGCGATGGATGTGGAATCAGAGCAGAACAAGCATTGATGCAAGTGATTGCTTTAAATTAACAGAATGGAACTTAACAGGAAACAGAAGAGCAGAGTTAAAACAGTTGCCCAATAAAAGATGCACTCAAGCCATGGATGTGTTATGTTTTTTACAACCTGTAGTGTTTCAGGCTCTTAGACATATTGCTGCACAGAGATGTCTGTAATGAAAATAGCACAAAAAGCCTGTTTTCGTAGCAGTGCACTCACAGATGTTACTATCTCTAGTAACATATAGATATAGATTCTGAATACACAGTGTGATGTATGATGTTCAGGTGTCACAATGTAAACAGGTGGCTGTTAACGAGATCCTTTTTTACATTGGGACTTTATGTTAATTTCCCACACTGAGTAAATCTTGTCCTATATGTGCTAATTGTGTTGACATTGTTATAATGAACATAGCATGCAATCTCCAAATGTTTAACCTGTGTTGGTTTATCAGTTCAATAAATCCTCTGTAAATGTTTCTTCTTCTGTCAGTGTGGAGAACAGGATGGTCCATCCTGGCTGCTCCTGATGCAGATGTATGTAAAGAATATACATGTATTCTGTATAAATATGCACCTGTGTGAACATTTCTGCATGTAGTTGATGCAGAGGTGATTAACAGAGTGGTGAGTGGCCAGTAAAGAAAAAAAAGAAAAGAAAAAAAAACACACTGCATGCAAATACGTGTGTCACTCTGACAGTATGTCTCAATTAAGGCCTGAAAAGCCGAGCAGAGCTGCTGCCAGCTTCACTGACCCACCCCTTCCTGAAAGCCTCAGCACACACAAACAGACTGTGTCCACCAGCTTCCTTAAAGCACAGCAAAGAACAAAGAAAATAGGGGAAAGTGTATAGAGCAGGAAATAGGAAGCCTTCAACAATGTGACAGTTGGGGAAATTCTTGAGAGGGAACTGTACACTAAATTGACAATTGGAGAACCACAGTGAGGCAGGATTGCAATGATAACACCGACTGGATCATGCATGGGACTGATGCCAGTGCTAGCCATAATGACAACAATAATGGCAAATAATAAACACTCAGATCCAAACTCCCACCGCAGCCCCTAACCCAGCACACCATGCTGTGTAACCAACCTACTGTCATCACCTCTGCTGCCAGATTTGACGGCTTCGGCACCGGAGCTACTATTTCACAGAATAAACTGTGGAGAAACCACATCCACAGATAATGTACATAAGTGGCAGACATGCACAAGTCCACTAAATAATATACATTATGTGCAGTTGATTACATACTGTCCAACTTTGCACACACAGATAAAAAGACTTTCCTTCCGTTCACACCCTGATGCATGAACATACAGAGATTACAAGTAAACATGAATGCATTTTAACAAATTTAATCAACTGTGCATGTGTGAGTTTTCATACATCAAAGAGGAAGCACAGACACACACATATGCACAGCTAAACAGAGACATTTTAATGGCAAGTGTAGCTTTACGTACACGGACATACGTGCACTCTCTCGAGTTTAGCAGGGAACTGATGGTGAGGAGAGCCTGATGATGGCTGATGTGGTGGCGGCTGGCTGGGTAGCCGTTTAATTAATCTCCAGACAGACAATGGCATCAGAGAGAGAGAGAGGAAGAGAGACAGGAAGAGAGAGAGGAGTGCATCAGGAAAATAAAGACAACAGGCACAAGCAGCGACAGCCAAGCAGAGGCTGTGTCTGTCTTCCTGTCAGCCCTCAGGACACATCAGAAGACACACTGCAGGAGTCTTCAAAAATCTGTGACGCTCTGGATCTCAGAGGCCCGTCGCTGGCTCAGTGGAGGACTCCCAAGTCTCGGTTTATAGAATACAGAGGGACAGAAAAATGGGCTGAAGTTTGAAGGGTGCCAGCATGGCTGTACACTGAGCTGGGGGAAGGGTGCTGGGGTAGTCGGTTTGGTGGGGGGTTCAAGGGCAGGCGCTGGCAACTCATTTTTCTTTTTGTTGTTTCTCATTCTGTCAAAGGTGATGAAACCCTGTGGGTAAATAAATGATTTTAATATGTTAAAAAATGGCATGTGACTTTTTCTGCTTTAACTTGTCATTACGAAGTAAACGTTGATAGCCGTGTCAACCGTAACTCAGCGCTGTCGTCGTGCACAGGCGGTGGCGGTTGAAAAGCTGTCTGTTGCTGCACCTGTGTACAACATTCCCCTGTCCACACACTGCAGCTATTTCTGTGGATCACAAAAAAACGGGAAATAAAAACTCACCAATTAAAATGTCTCCACAACCATTCTTCCAGGAAAGCGGAGACTTTGCACATGATTGTATAAACTGAAAATAGCTTCAGATACTGAAACTGAAAGCAATCCCATGCTCCTCTGGTGGCACATGTCCGTAGCTGTTATATTACTGGGAACAGGTCAGTAACATTATGGTATGGAAAAAGAGCAGCCCAGTGTTAAAGAAGTAAAAGCAGCGCTTCACCACTCAGTGAGATGCAGCACGATGAAATAGCTCAACAATTAAACACTAACATTTGTCACCACGGCACAGATCATATGATGATGCTGACTGTGTGAGTCCTGCTTGAATCACCTGCTGTACACGAGTGCTATATAATGACTGCAGTCATTTAAATTCATGTGACCTTTTGATTGTGCTGTGTGTGAGTGTGTGTGCACACTATTATACTACAATTATATTACAAGCAGGGGCCTGCATGAGTGAGACTTTGCTTACCTCTACATAGTGGGTGTGTCTGTGGTCCCCTGGTGTGGAGAGCCTAGTAACAGGGCTAATTGGGTGTAAAGGGAGGTGTGTGTGTCTGCGTGTGTGCGTGTGTGTTGCATTGTGTGGGACGCTACAGCATCAGCTGTACCTGATCAGGCTGCCTGATTAAGCTGTGTAATCTCCTGCATGAAACAACAGCTGACCAGCTCCCCGGGGGGCTGGCCACACACTAACACACTCTCACACACACATGCACACCTGTGCTGGTGGCCATGACAGCAGGCACCTTGTGCTCCCCGAGGAAGGCACTCTCTATCACACACCTGGTATCTACAGCTCCCCTGTCTCAAAGGTGAAATCTCACAACAGCAAAACAGGTGAACAAACTAGCAGTGTATATGTTTTTGTCTTGGAAAGGCTTGAGACTGTGGGAAAAAGAAACCTGAAACACTCTCTCTCTCACACACACACACACACACACACACACACACACACACACACACACACACACACAAACTAAATCAATCCTAGTTTTAGAAATCAGTCCTTCTGTGGATCGTCTTCTGCCTCTCTGTATATTCTCAGACTGACACCAGCATGTTGTGAGGCAGTTCACAACAACAGTCATCTCAGAGTGAAGACTGCTGAGCACTGGAAGGTTAAGGCCCCACAATATTTGAAAGATAACTGCAATGACCTCCTCAGATCTGATTTCCTACCTTTTTAATAAGAGGAGTCCTTCGGCTCAACTTATCACAGAGATCCTGTTACTACTACAGGGTGAAGGATAAGAGGATAGCTGCGTCCATAAAAACCACAAAACAACCAACAATTGGCTATATCCTGATCAGGACTGCAGATTTCCTCACAGTACCACTGGAACCAAAGTGATGCCATCCAGAGTAAGCACCTGGTTAGACAGTGTTTCTCACTTTTAAGACCAAATCCAACAATCTTAAAATGACACATCATTCTGATCTCCGTGTCCTTAACAAACACCTGTACTTAAATACGTTTATTTGAGGACATATTGGAGATTGTATTTAGATGTAACTGTATATATACTGTATGTTAAAACCCTCTCAAATGTAATAATCCTGGGATATAACCTATACTGACATTGTTACAATAAGTATAGTTAAAACCCTGCATAAATGATTTATGATGATAAATAATCATTTATCAAGATACATTTTTAGAAGTCATGTTTTTTTGATTAAGCTTGCTTCATTTGAGCAATTTATTATTCTTGTATTGTACTTTTTTGATATTGTATGTATATACTCAGAATGATGTCGTTTTTGCACTGTTCTAACCACTGTTCTCATTTTAATAAGTTGAACCTTGACTTCACGGTATGACTCCCTGAGTGCTCTTCCTCTTTAAATGAGGCTCGTTCTCCCCACTGTCACACAATGTAGACTTTCAAAAAGAGCTCTCTCTGAGACATTATACAGTCTTTATATATAAGTGCCTTTAGACAACTGTCTCTGTGAACTTGGACTATTTATACAAGAAAATATTCATATAAAAATGTTCTTAGATACAGATGCACCCAGTACCCACCTTAATATAAATATTAATAGTAATTTAAAGGAGTTGCATGTATATATTCTCCAAAGACAAATGTAAACAAAAGCTTACAAATATCCCGACTCACATACAGTGCTTACCATATTAAACCTTCCACAGCAGCTCACTGGAGACTCTGAGTGTGTGAGTAATTTTTCCTGTGTGAAGCTGCAGATTACTCAGAGATTATTCAAACATGACTGTATGCACAACCCCACTGGAGGTATCTGTATCTCACACACACACCCACATGACTCCTACCGCGGCGGTGTGCTGTGGGAGCTGGTCAGCGGCATCAGTCAATTGATTGAGCGTAGAGGAGAAGGAGGAGGAGAAGGAGGAAGGAGCCGCAGGCCATGAGCAGCAGAGGAGGTGAAGACCTATTGGAAATCAGTGCACCGTGAGCATTTCTGCCCCACATGGGCAAAACAACACGCTCAGACAGCTGCCACAGCCCTCTTTAGCCAGCCCTGTTTCATGCTGAGAGGCAACGTCCACACTGTCAGCAGGCAAACTCTGCTCACTTCTCATTGATTTCATCAATTAGGCTGCTCGAGATGAAGGCCAGATCTGCTGGGAAATGTGAAAAATTGTATTCATAAAGAAATACAATGTGACTTAAGATAAATGTGCGTTACAACAAATGAAGTAGCAGTTTTGCATACTTTGTGTACTTTCCTCCTGAAATAATCTGAATGAGAATGATGAATACTGATCAGATACTTTATTAATCCCTGAGGAGATTATGTGGTTACAGTAACAGACTAAACTATCAAAATAATACAGCATGTTACAGATTACACATTTAAGAAATAGCACTAAAAATCGCTTAATTAAAAATATCAAGAATATCACAGAGACATGCCAGGTGTCTTTAATTGACATATTTTCTCATTACAGGTTTTTAGCTGTATATAAATCTGAAAACCAAATCTACAATATAAAGAGACAACAATGGCTTTCTGATCCAGTCAAAGGACTTTAACTCTGAACTTTAAACTGAAAAATAAAATTTATGCATTTGTCATCCAAAGGTCACTGCTGCAGCACATCCTCGCTGATGATTATTTGTCAATAAAATCTCTTCTTCACATGTATTTAGTTTGCTTTTTAATAAAATAAACTTCTGATCATAAATTTCTTATTGTTGCTTTCATTCAAATACAGTAAAACAATCTGAAGAATCCGTTTAACGTGAGATAATAAAGCGAGAAAATAAAGATAAAGCCAAAGGGACCTGTGACCGTGGCTAAGGATGGACAGGGAATTGATAAGAATTTAGCCAGTCCATAATCTATCACCTATTGATCCTTATCAATTCTCATCGGCTCCCCTTGAGTGTCACCAACGTCACTAAGCATCATTACATCTGTGCCAGTTAATTGATGCTGCGTGGTTTGTTCATGTTGAATGTATTTCCCTCTTTATTGTGATCACCGTTGTTTCCATCCATCCATCCATCCATCCATTCGCTTCCGCTTATCCTTTTCAGGGTCGCGGGGGGCACTGGAGCCTATCCCAGCTGTCATAGGGCGAAAGGCGGAGTACATCCTGGACAGGTCGCCAGTCTGTCGCAGGGCCAACACACAGGGACAGACAACCATTATCACTCACATTCACACCTAGTGGCAATTTGGATTATCCAATTAACCTATCCCCACAAGCTGCATGTCTTTGGACGGTGGGAGGAAGCCGGAGTACCCGGAGAGAACCCACGCAAACACGGGGAGAACATGCAAACTCCACACAGAAAGACCCCGGCCTGATGGTGGAATTGAACTCAGGACCTTCTTGCTGTGCGGCAACAGTGCTAACCACCGTGCCACCGTGCTGCCCCACTGTTGTTTCCATTACACATATTAACACAGAACACTTAAAGGTAATGCGGTATGATGCTTAATTACTAATTTGTTATGCCATTCATTACTTGCCATTTAACAATATAAACCTATAGGCTACAGTGCCACACACCAACACTAAGCCTAATGAGGACACATATATGATCTTTCTCTCACAAAGCAAAGATTAAAACCAGCACAAAGAGACTTTACAATGATCCCCACATTGATTCTACTTTAGAATCATGAACAGGTAGAAACGGCGGCTCGACTGCTCATCTGTTTGTTATCTGTTGAAGTTCAGAGTGTGGCTGCTGGGTCGGCACTCGCTCAGCTTTTAATATCACTTTGGGTTCTTGGCTATCTTAGCATTCGGATGCAGTCTGTGCAGGTGCTTGCAAAGAGCCACAGTTGTGTGGCTGGATCTGGATGTGTTTTGCACTTTACTATCTCATTCTTGTCCTTTTGTGCAATAAAAATCAAGCTAATGTCCACATCCACACTGTAGACTTCACCACTATTTTCCTCCTCCAGCACACTAACTGAACTCAGCTGACTACAGTGTGAGTCAAAGTGTGCATTCATAGGTTTATTGTCTGTACTTTTTGTTTACTTTCCCATTTGTTGCGTTGCATGTTTATTTTTCTAAGTACTAAAAATACATGTGTAGGCTAAATAATACAGGATCTGGGTTAGAATATAATGAACTAGGAGTAATAGGACCAGTGTTAAGGAACATTTTGTGCACTTTTAGATCTTCCAGACCTTTGACCAACATGTATTATGTCATGAAACTGTTCTTTCCATTTTATCAAAAGTGTTTTAGAATTTCATGTCCAAACTCAGAGACTGAACTGAACTGCCAAACTTTATTTTCACACGCATGCACTTTACACCTGCGTGTTGTTATCGAAATGCACAGAGACCTTCATACCTCTTTCAGTCCCACAGAGGAGCCACATCTATAGATACAAGACAACAAACACACACTTCCACTCCAAACAACATCTCCAAAGGTACAGTGCAGTGGTTAATTAGTGCCTATTTATAGACTTTGTGGTTGTTGTAGACAATGTCTGACGATGAGACACTGCAGTACCTGAAGCAGCCTCTGGATGCCAGTGTGGTGTCAGTAACAGTGTGCCTGGAGAGGGGAGGAGAGGAGAGGAGAGGAGAGG
>NW_005187454.1:1660054-1681959 GCF_000239375.1 Pundamilia nyererei
GAGCCAGTTGAAAGAGAGGAGGAGTTGATTTTCAGATGCGAAAAAAGCATCTTGAATCTCTTCTTTTCTTCTTCTCTTCAAGGTCCGGCCGCACCTCCCACTTCCTCCAAATTCTGCACTGAATAGTACCTCTTCATCCTCTCTGCCTGTTTTTCCAGCATGTGATGGAGGTAGACTACGGTGTGGCAGACTTGTACTATGCCTAATTAATGCTCCAGAGCCTAGGAGGTGTGTGTGTATGTGTGTTTTGCAATTCTTGTTGTAAGTGCTCTGTGTGACTGTGCGTGCACAAGCATCTGACAGACATGTGTGTTTATGTGTGCTACTACTCCCCCCACCACCTCACACACACACACACACACACACACACGCACACACACACACACCACCCCCACCCCAGGGTATGAAGCAGACTGCAGGGGCTGGTGCAGGAACAGAGCTGGGATCATGGAGGCAACACTGCAGGCATCTGCCCCCAGGAAGCAACACCAGCCCCACGCAGCTGGCATCGAGGTCTTCGTGAGCCAGGAAATGGCACACCTCCCCAACTACAGCCTACCTTTCTTCAAACACACACACACACATACACACACACACACACACACACGCACATTGTTCATCAAACAAGCAAAGATCATTGATTCACTTTGGGAAAAAAAAGCCACAGTGGGAGGAAACAAATGCTCGATTAGGAAAGGTTTCATTTGCTGTTTGTCTGTCACACATGTCAGTTGGGTTTTGTTTTTTTTTCAATCTTAGGGGAGAAGTTGAAACAGTCAATTATGTAATGACTGGCTTTATTTTTCTTCATTTTGTTCATGTACTGAGGGAAAAAACACAGGACTTGCCAAACATTCATATTTACATACAAAGTTCTTTGGGGAATTCAAAGACGGACAATTTGACAATTACAGCCTCCCCCCACCTTCTACCTCAGCCCCCCACTTCTGCACTCAAAGCTTCAGATTCCCAGAAGAATACACCAGGCATGACATAAATGCACTTCTGTATCTATCTGCCTCTCTCTGGATTTCATGTAAATGCAGTTTGATTTATTGTGTGCAGGCACTGTGAGCAGGTCTGTGTGTGCGGTTGCACATGCATGTTCGATGTGCACGGAAGCATGCAGGCAGTGTGCTCAAAATACATATCGTGTTGCATCCATCATTTTCTGCAGTTGGCAGACAACCAGCTGACAGAGCGACAGGCCCTCACCTTGCATTCATGCTGAGGAGGCTGCTCTGGGCCTGGCCGCTAGGGCAAGCAGGGCGCTTAACAGGCCTGGGCCTCCATCCTCTCTGCACCCACACACACAGGCAGGACTGCGGGGTACAATTAGGTGGACAGGACGCCATACTGCTGCTCACCTGTCAACTAGACTGCCGACATGCGTGGGGTGCAAATTGACACGAATGCCACAACCGGGCCGACAGGAGATCCGCGGCAGGGACAAATCTTCCTAACAAACCCCGGTGTCCTGTCAGTCAGTGCGGGGGCCACCTCACGTTGACCCCCTGGACCAGACGCTGGGCTCTGCCTCTTCCTTGGCGCTTTCCTGGCAGACGCTGGCCACCTCAGGCCCTGTCACTGAGCTGAGATGACATGGTCACACGCAGGCACAGCCAGCACACCACCATCAGCCTCTTAGTCATTACTTTCCATCAGCCGACCAGAAAATAGACTGGTAGAATCTGTAGGGGAAAATGACCTAAAGGCCTGACCTGAAAATGGCACAAAAAGCAGAGAGATGGTGCTGCTCGCTCCCAAAATAATAGTCTGTGTCAGCGCACCTGGCCACTCGCCACTGGCCATATCAATGCCTCCCAAACAAGACAGAGGAGCACTGGCTAGACAGAGGTTTTGTCAAAAATTGCTTCGACCGTCAGTTTCGCAGCTTGAAAGAACACATGAGATCCAAAGTAGTTTTCCTCTGCTTTACAAACAAAGTTGATTTTTGGAGATGAAAAGAAAAGAAAACTTTTTTATGTGGCCGGAGACAAAAAAACCAAACCAAAGATGATAGCAGGCGGGGAGCAGGAACCCAGCTAATCCAGTTTCCTGACTGCGATCTGTCGTTTGGCATGTTGCAAGGGTAACATGCTGCTAAATCTACTGATGTTTGCACTAATCCATTTAATTCTCTTTTAAGGGGGAAAAATGCTCACGTGCACGTTTTATTGTTGATGATTTCAAGACGAATGGAGTTACAGAAGCGGACAGATCAATGTGCACGGTTGGCCCGCCGATACCACAGGATGCTGTGGTGGTAGCAGTGGAGATGTGGGGGATGGTATGGCATTCAGGTTGCCAGAAAGACCATTTTCCTATCTCTCCATCATTCTTTCTTTTTCAGTCTCAAAATAGAGTTGAGCTGAGGAGGAAGGTAGCACTCAATTAGGCTTTCCATCTCCTTTAACACAAGTAATTGTTCTCCATAGTGGGGACTATATGGGAGCCAAATACTGGAGCTGTATGCAGGGCCGGTCCCCCTGGCGAGGCGGGCTCATCCCAGCCCATTGTTCTCTATCAGTGGACAAGGCTGATTCCTGTAATTAGCTGTCAGCACAGAGCCCTCAGCAGCTTAGTGCTGTCTGCTCAAATCAAACTAATGAAATGCAATCCGCTCAAATGTCCTGGATGCATATCTGTAACAGGCCTGCGCACACAAGAGGGGAGGCAGGGGGAGCCTGCGCCACGGCAGGGAAACATCCCCCCTTCACCAAACTTAGGATTCAAATCCACGCTCATTAATCCGTTAATTCAGCACATTTTTGACAGCCAATTAATGCGGATGAAGACTGGGTGATCCGGGCAGGACAGGAGGTGCCTGAGTATGGTAAGTGGACAAGGCGTGGGGGGGTGAAGGACTATCGGACCCCAGCATCGCTCAACCATTTCATTCTCAGCAGTGATCCTGGCAACAAACAAGCCTCAGTGTTGTAATAATTCCCCACACAACGTTAGTGCATATATTTATTCTATTAATCCATGTAAGAGACAGCAGAAGATATTTTGCAGTCTTCCTCAAGAGAGCGAGCACTGAGATGAAGATGACTGCAGCGCTGCCAAGATCGTTGGTGCTAAATTTGACAATTTAACGTTAGGGTTGTTTTCTGATAGAAACTTCCAGAAAACACACTATCTATGAATCATGTGATCTGTGCAGATTTTCAGCTTCTCTGATTGTATGTTCAGTGTAAGGAGGAGTAAACATATATGCAACCCTCATATTTGGAAGAACTGCTACAATTGTACTAATAACTGAATGTCAGCAAATCACAAGACATACCGCTGCTAGTTTACATATAGTGAACATGCAAAACTGCTACAGCACCAACAACATTATTTGTATATAATCTGTTGCTGATTAGATAAAATAAATCAATAAACTGATTGGTTCGAGTTCAGTGGTCGGACATCTCCTGGTTGGCCTTTCAAAAATAGATACAAATCAATATTTTGTGTATATAAATAGACATTCGCACATCTATATAAAGGTAAAAGGAAAAACAAAACAGGCATGTTAAGAAACAACATATAAAACCTAACCCAGCGGGTATGTAAGGAGGCTTTAATGACGACACTTCTATTTTTGTATTGATGTTTGCTCTCAGTAGAATATTTATATTTCCAACAAGGTTTTTCCCATGTGCTTTAAATTTCTGCCCAAGTCTGACACCTACACGGTGGAGTATGTTAGAGAAATTAGAGAATTTCACAGGAAGCTTGGCAGATGTTGCTCATGTACAAACATTTTGACGCACAGAAAAGAATGTTTAATAGTTTTGATTTTCATTAAAAACGCTATGCTGTTGGCTGGGTCTGGTCAGGTTACTTTAAATCACACTCAGGGACCATTTAACTCAACATTAAGTGTGACTGGCTGGGAAAAGAGACCAGAGAGAGAACAGGACGATTTGTTCCTGGGACAGAGATTTTATTATTTTTTTTACAGGTACATTTAAAACTAAATACACAAATTTGTCAGCATTTCCAGTGTTTTTGAAAGAGAAACAAAGGAACAATTTCAGTTGGTTATTTTTAGCTCTATGCTTTAAATTAAGTAGCTTTCTAAAATTTAATCTAGAAAAAACAATCACTTACTCTGCTGTGAATATCTTTTGACCATTTCATCACCCTTTACTAATATAAGGGACACAAAATGTGGAGTTGCACAAATAGTATGTTTTTCTGTTTAAATTTACTTTGCACATTCAACATTATTCATCCCAAACGACCCTTTAAGAAAACAGCTCTCTGTACATTCTGTAACCTGTGAGATGCTGCTCTTTTAAATTCTACCTTTTGCTTGAAGAAAGGGCAAGACGCACAGAAACCATGTATTTGTGAAATTTGGGTTAGTTGCTATTTAAAAAGTAACATAACTTTAAATCTGCTAACATTAGCAGTTGCAGTCAGAAAATAATTATGTATTCCACAGCAGGGGATTAATAATCAAACTGCACATTTTTATTATTATTATTATTACTTTAAGTATTTAGAATAAAAATGCAGACGTGTGTACATGTTAGTTTGATTGCTAGTGAAAATTATTTTCTTTTAAACTGGCTAGGCAATACTTATTACAATGCTTTTACATTTTGGCAGCATACCGCCCTCAATAAACTATTAAAAGAATTGTGTAATTGTATCTGTAGTCGTGAGCAGATTAAGGCCTTTCCCATGTCTGTGGATGCTTTCCTCTCCTTCATTTTCACTTACTCATGTTTATGAACGTCCGTGAAAAGAAGTGAAATTACTCTGCGTGTAGCTTCTACACACTCAGCATATTTGTGTTTACACGTCTCACTCGCGTTGTTTAAATCCTTTGTGTGTGCATATTTGTTGCATCACATTATGCTGTCATTCACTTCATTCACCACCCCTCTTTTCCTTCGCTTCTTCTCCTGCGCAGTGTGTGTGTGCGTGCAGGGTGATGTGAGCACAGTGGGAGCCTGGGGGCATTAAAAGCAGCCAGGGTTTTGCCGCCGTAGTGTTGGTGGGCTCGTAGTTTCCACTGAGCCGTGATCAGATGGGTCTGGGCCGCTCGGGGACTCGGCCTCGGGCGCTTGACAACACCGCCAGCGCCGCCATGTGTGAACACTTGTTCTCTTCAATTAAAACAGTCATCTGAATATTCAAATCACATTGCTTAATGACAGCTCTCAGCCACGCATGCATGAAATCCAAGTAGAGGTCAATCGGCCCCGATGAGGACCGTGGATGGGTGGACGGGCCGACCCAGACGGAGAGCCAGCATCCAGAACAGCTCTCAGATATCCAATTAGTTTTCAAACAGAATCGAAAAGTAGTGAAATTCACAAGTAGAAAAGTGGTTCTAATTTGTCTTTGACACAGTGGAGTGGCTAAGCTTCCTAAGTAAAAGTGTTCTGTGTATTGCAGCCCCTGGATTTGGATCCAGTCGTTAGTTTCTCATACTTTTCTGGCCTGTGGCCCCTAACTTTTTATGCTCAGTATTTTCATGACAGCAACAGTTACAGAGCTGTCAGACTGTCACGTGAATGTGACTGGAGCTCGTTTTGTGTTGTGTTTTGACGGAACTAAAAATGTATCAGATTGGAATTATGACAGATTTCAGCATTTTATTAAAAACACATAGAAAATAGCAACATATCTACCCCAACTGTACAACATGTCAGCCCCTGTGGAGACCCACTGTCCTTACTATTCGTCCTTTTCCTGATTTTGATTGGTTGTTTTTCTGAGATTTGGGTTTGGATTTCACATTTTTCTTGACTTTCTATCTGCTGATCTGAACTGAATTGTCTTTCTAGAGAGCAAGATCAATTAATTTATCAATAAAACAAAGTAAAAAAACATGTATCAAGTCACACTGTAGCAGGCAGTCTCTGAGGTTTAGTATGTGCATGTGCTCTGAGTGTGTTATTCTAATGTGATAAGGCAGCCGACATGCCCTCAACCCCACACTGCTACACCAACTGATGGAAGTGTGGCCCGCCATCACTGGACACCACTCACTGCAGGATCACTGGATGCGTTTGTGTGTGCACGTCCACTTTTGATGGCCTCACACTGTAGGCATCCATCCAAGAGGCATCAGTAACATGTAAAAGGTGCAAAAATCTGTGCGCAAATACATGAAAAAATACATCATCACATACAAACAGACTCTTATCAAAAGTCTCCCTTAAGAAGTTCCCCTTATCACACAACGTGGCCATGATAAACCTGACAAAAGCCCTCTCTGCGACATTGTAAATATGATTAGCAGGGTAAATCTTCCCGTCTTGATCACGTGGTTCTGTGTCGTGTCAGAAATAATCTCCCACCTTCAGTTCACGCCTGATGTTCACTCCCACATCTTATTGGACTGAAATGTGGTAGTTTTTCAAACACTCTGATTGGCTGGCATCATTTAAGCTCACATGTTTGGAACGAGGCTTAAAAAACCTTTCTGTTGTTCAGGTTAAGTGCATGCACATTCGAGAAGTAAGTACTATACATGAGTGTGTAGTTTTTAAATTATGGGGATCTTCTTTTGGCCTTAAACTAATCACCTAGTGGAGGAGCTGCATTTAATCTTAAATATTTGTGTCATATGAAATTTTAAATCCTGTAATATATTTAAATTATAAATATATATTTAACTTCACATTTTCTTCTGTTCAAGCACAAAATAAAACATTCTTGATGTTATAGGAGAACTTGATTTGTATTTATTTTTTATTATTTCCAACAATTTCTCCTGTTTTCCATGACGAACGCAGATAAAAGTTACGTTTTGTTGCAGACCTTGAAGAATTGCACCTTCAAATTAAAGTGATTTACATAATACTAAATCCATAACTGTGATCCAACAAAATAACATAAGCTCACATGAACCAATGAACATTGTTACTTTAATTACTCTTAACTATGTTTGAGTTTTCTTTCACCCAAGTTGGATTATTTACTTAACTGAAGAGTTTTAATACTTTCTTTGTTGGTCCAGACAAATCAATGTTTTTGAAAATGCAGCTACAATAATTGCAGCTTTTCTTCAAATGTAAACTGTATGTTGCTGTTTGTTGTATTTAAAGCTAAACAAATGACACTTTAACAAGTCAGCCTGTAGAAATTGCAATCAAATTACATTTTCTGATTAAAACTTGTAATATTAATAATGTGACTGATTGGATTAGATTCCATTAAAAGAAAACATCCATCCATCCATTCGCTTCTGCTTATCCTTTTCAGGGTCGCGGGGGCGCTGGAGCCTATCCCAGCTGTCATAGGGCGAGGGGCGGGGTCCACCCTGGACAGGTCGCCAGTCTGTCACAGGGCCAACACACAGGGACAGACAACCATTCACACTCACATTCACTCCCACACTCACACCTACGGGTAATTTAATGTTTTCAATCTACGTATCCCCACATTTCCTATTGTGGGGATACGTAAAAGAAAACACTGAACATATATTGCACCAAAACAGATGGACAGCAAAATGTGGTGTTGAGAGAAACTTTTCTTGCCCCTCTTTTCACTCGGTTCCCACAAAAAGCGAGGACGCTGATGGCTGTGTTTTACATTTTTGCCCTTGGAGTAACGGTGACATGGCCAATGCTGGAATGAAACGACTACTTCAGAGGAATTATTGACGCTTGATGCTGTTAATTTTTTAAATGATAGTGCTTATTCAAGCAAGCCTATATAACAAGCAATTCTTTTATGAGCCAATAATATTAGCAAAAACAAATGCTCTAATATAAAAAAAGATTATAAAAACACACCAGAGGAATTAGTTAACTACAGATGATGATTTTCAATTCTAATATTTACATAAAATGAAATCAGTTTGACAAAGCAGAATGAGTCGTCTCATGTCTGATCCGCCTCTGAGGGAACGCTGTGCGCACAGGATTGGACGACTTCAACATGCTGACAAAAACAAAAAACTTGGATGTTTGAATATCTCAGAATCACAACACCTTTATTTTATTTATTACCTGCTATTTCTTATTTAGTAACCACAGTTTCTTGGTTGAACCTGCTTTTTGTTCCTGAATGACAAAAAAAATTCTAAATTACAGGACATTTGCAAACCTTTGAGTGTTTTTTTCTCAGGCCTTTCTCGGTTTATATTTATGCATGTGTGCAGCGTGTTCCACTGCGCACACTAGTCTCAGCTCATCTGAGCATCTGGGGAATTGGAAAAGCAGTCAGGTTGTTCATTTGAACCTGGCCATATTGAGGCTTGGCCGAGTGGACTCAGGTATGGCAGCTTTTAAATACAGCTCATTACTCATTACTGCCGAGGCCGGGCCCTTTAATTTGTGGAGCTTGGCAGCTGGACCACCTGGCCACACATTAAACACTCAAGCCTGCTCTCCTTAATGGTCACAGATTAGATCATTACCTGAACAAATCAGAGTCGAGGCTGCCTGCCTGGGCCGAGCGGGCAGCAGAGAGACGACACACCGGAGTTTATCTGCAGGGACATCGAACCTGGTTTTGGGTCAGAGTACATTACTAAATGTAATTAAATGATTAAGGTTCTTTACATTTCAGCAGGACAGAATTTAAGCCAGGACTGCATCTTTCTCAGGCAGTATTGGTGTTCACTATATATATTTTTTAAAATCAAGATAAATAGTCCTGTTGCTATCTAAAAACTGTTTGAAAAAAAAAAGTTTCATAAACTTTTTATTTCAAGCAACCTATTCTCTTTGTTCTTCACATTTTTGAAAAATAATTTTTATTGTCAGTTGTGGATTAAGATGCAGTCAGGATTAAATATTATATATGCAATGTTAGAGTGATTAGATCAAAAGGATTATATGTGTAAGCAAGATAACAGACTGTCTATATAAGATGGGCACGGCCAACGAGTGGCTTTTTAAGTAATGTTGGCCTTAATCTACAAAATGAAGCCCCAGTGAGTAGGACTTGAAACTAGAGACACAGGCTATACAATTATTAAGTGTCAAGGTCGTAGGTGGAGGGAGGCGAGTGTAGACTTGTAGACAACCTTCTGTATTGGCTTCACTCATCATATTCTTAAACCAGCTTATACATAGTGGTTTACACTTGTAGTAGCGGTTATAGATATTAACTGAAGTGTTATTCGTGCGTTATTCCATTTTTGTTCCATTGTGTTTACATGTTCCTCATGTGGTGCTTTATTTATCTCTGTGTAGATTACCAAAGCTGTATCATGTGGATTGCTTGGTTTTAGATAATAGAAATGCAGAGATAAAGTTGTGGTATGAATGAATATGTGTGATTGGGTCATGGAGACTTGTAGTAGAGTAGAAACCATTTTATAAAAATCAGTACATTTTACCATCTAAATTTTAAGCCCATCTTCTGATATAACGGGAACAGTTTTTAAAATCATTTGTTTGAATCCATCCAACTGTACTCTTTTAGTGGAGCTGATTTTCAGAATTCTGCTACCATTTGCAGTTTTTACATTTTTGTAACGCATCAAAAAATAGTTTCTGATCGCTCCTGCGTTTAGTCTGATCCAAACTGGAACCTGGGAAAAGGAGTCAAGACTGAAATGCCAAAAACTGCATGTGCAAATACTCAACTTTACAGCACTGAACACGTTTACAGACAGTTACAAAATAAATAAATAAAATGATGTCAACTTGTAAAATAGTTTAAGGGTGAGTGACTTGCATTGAATTTGAATTGCATGTAATGACACAGAGTACTCCAGCTGATTGCTGTCACCTCTCTGTAGTTTCAGTGTTTTACTAAATTATGAGAAATAATCTGCCCCACTGTGAGATACGGACTGTGCAAGAAGCGTGTTTCAGTTTTGTTGTCTGACATTAAAATGTTTTATCAGTTCATTAATTAGATAAAAAGCAGGAATGGCTATCTGAGTGCTGCACATGTGCAGATGATGGATGCAGCCTGCTAACCAAGCTTGCTAATCTTATCAGATGCCGTCACTCTTTTGTCCAAACACTGTAACATCCGGTGCCAAAAATTCAGCAGTGGTGGTTAAAACACTAATGTTGAGTCCACACAGTTCTATATTTATGTGTTGCTACATCTATCTTCTCTTTGCAGTTATACAAAAGTTACATTTTATATGTAATGTTTACTTACCTTCAGGGAGGAGCCATTATTAGGATAGGATATCGGTCCAATACTGACACAAAAAGCTGTACTGGATGTCTGTCACAATGAGCCGATCCATGGCACAATGCCTTTAGGTCGGCTCTGTGTTACTTTGCGACCGACAGGGAGCAGCTAGTGTAACAGGGTGAAAGCTAACAGCATAGGGACAACGGTATCACGGCGTTTCACACTGCTGCACCAACAGCTGCCATTTATATATTTGCACACTGTGGTTTAAGTGAGCTGACTGAAGCAGCAACAATGATCATGGCTTTATCTCACTTCTTACTTTCAGTCTTGTTGGGTCAGAGATCCTATTTAAGAAGCTAGACGCACATTGGTTCAGTATAACACTTTTCTTGTACTTATTTTCATATAATGTGTTTTTGTGAATACAATTAAATATTATTTCACTCAGATGGACATCTAGCCTTTGTCTGCATACCTGAGAAATCTGTCTGCTATCTGGCTTACCCTCACACTGTGTACTGTAAATGAATAGAGTCACAGCTGCATCGTTATGTCCATCAAAAGACTGAACCTAAAGGTAGCCTTAGACTACATGGGAATTTGACCTGCAAGTACAAACGTGAACTCCATAGGATAATGGATTAATGCTTACAAAATGATGGAATTGCTGTAAAGTTGTTCGTAGCCACATTGTCACAGGCTGGGTCTCTGACCCGGCGCTCTGAGTTCATTTTGTATTTGTCTCATTTTAGATTTGTGATTAGTTTGTGTCATTCCTATTTAGCTTTAGTTATTATTTATTGTTTATTTATTATTTATTGTTTCCTTGGTTTCTATGTTTGAATTCTTGTATCGTTCATCCCGTGTTAGGTCTGTTAAGCTTGTCATGTCTAGTTTCTGTGTTTCCTGTTTTATTTTGAAGGAGTCGTGTGTTCTTTGTTCATTGTATTTAGTTTCACTTCCCCTGTCCTGTCATTAGGCTCATGTCAGTCAGCTGTTCCTCCATGTGTTCCCACTTCCCCTAATCACCTCCTGTGTATTTAAGTCCTGTGTTTTCAGAGTGTCATTGTCAGATCGTCTGCGTTGTTTGCAAGCCAAGAAGTTGTGGCAAGTTTCCTCATGTTCCTGTTGTAGGTTTTAAGTTAATTTAGTTTATTGTTAGCTTTGCATTTTGCCTTTTGTTTAGTTACTTTGCCAGTCTCGATAAACGGCTCATTTTCTGTTATTCAAGTCATGTTTCACATTTTGTTTCCGTCTGCATTTGGGTCCACCCTTCACTCTACACACAGTCAGCCCTGCTGATTGTGACAGAGTGATGTAATCATTAGGTATTGTTAACCTTTGGCTGTGTCTTTGGTCCTGTCTTCCTCCCCTCGCCACCAACAGGTCGTGGCAGATGACTGTATACTTCTTCCTGTTTGAAAGGAGTTTTTCCTTCCCACTGTCTCCAAAGTGCTTGCTCATAGGATTGTTGGGGTTTTCTCTGTTTCTCCATATTATTGTAGTGTCTTTGTTGTACAATATAAATCACCTCGAGGCAATCGTTGTGATTTGGCGTCATATAACTGCCACCACCTCTAATCAGTGGCAGCAGTAGAACCTGATGTAGCAGTTGTGTGGACGCAGCTTCCAGCTTGGATTTGAGAGACAGACACCCTGTCTCCTTTTAAGACTAAGCTTATAGTTCGGGTTGGATCAGGTGACCCTGAATAGACTCTTAGTTATGTTGCTACAGGCTTTGGCTGCTCAGGCTTCCCCTTGTGCACTGAGCATTTCTCCTTCTCTCTCCCCTTTTCACTCACCATATGTGTACACACTACTCTGAATTTAATTATGAGCTATTATTAATCTCTGTCTCTCTTCCACTGCATGTCTTTTGTCTTGTCTTCCTTCTCTCACCCCAACCAATCACAGCAGATGGCCCCGCCCCTCCCTGAGCCTGGTTCTGCTTGAGGTTTCTTCCTGTTAAAAGGGAGTTTTTCCTTCCCACTGTCGCCAAAGTGCTGCTCATAGCGGCCGTCTAGTTGTTGGAGTTTCTTTATATTAATGCAGGGTATTTACCTTACAGTATAAAGGGCCTTTATATGGGCTTTTTAGTGACATCCTTTATACTGGACTTTATATTTTTACATCCTTTTCCTGATGTAAAAAATATAAAAACTGTGGTGCTTCCAACTGATTTTAAACCAAAGCTCTGAACAAAACCTGATCCCAACCAGGTTATGTGTTCAGCGTAAGCTCCTACAGTGATTTAGCCCGGTAAAGAGAACCACAAGAAAACACTGACTTTAAGTCAAACAATGCTCCGTAACCCATTAATCTTGCTTCATACTCAGGTTAGGTCAGCAGAGAAAGCCATGGCAATGTCGCCTGGTAAGAACAGAAAACCAAAGGGTGCAACACCTTTATGTGAGGAGGGAAAAGGACAGCAGTTTGCAGCCTAATGACTTCCAATTAGATCTGAAATTATATCATTGCAAATAAATTAGATGGGTAGCATTATTTTATTATTTCACTAATAAATACCAAAATACTTACATGCTATTAAAGTTGATGTTGATTGTTCTTGTACATGAAAGACTGATTTACAGTATTTTACACACAGCGAGGAATGCAGATTTAACACTGGTATCAGATTGATACTGATAGTTACCTACAGCCAAGGTAACGCACTGGACACTAACCCCCAACAAAGCCAGATGGGGCCATCCCTGCTTCACTTGTACACATAATGCAAACTATCACAAAATCTGTTTGTTTTTTTTATTTAACTGAGAATTACTGGGAACTTACTACTTTACAATGTGTTTTCTTATGTGTGGCCACTTCTTAAAAGTCTTGCAGAGGCCAGTTCTACACACTATGAAGGAAATACACATTAAATGTGACGTGCAGATTTTCTCCTGGTTGCTGATTCTGATCAAAACAAGTTTGACTTCATTCCCAGAGGGTCCTCCCTCTGACATGTTTTTTCTGATTTATGTAAAAGTTGTCATTCAAAGAACACCCCGTCCATCAGAAAGCACATGAACCAAAAACTTCTGTGTTGAGATGGAAGCAGACGGAGAAAACAGAATATGGGCCACGAGAGGGAGAGATTTAGTAATGTTCACGTCTGCCACACAAATGGAAAGAATGCTTCACATGCCGTCTAGCCTGAGTGTGTGTGTGTGTGTGTGTGTGTGTGACAGTTCAGTCTTGTCTATGGCTAAATCAGCGTCCGTGCGTGTGTTTCAATTTGAATCTGCTGTGGATGGAGCGGTGCCTGTCCCCAGTCTTCAGACTTCTGGGTCAAAACTAATTGGCACAGCAACGTTATGACTTTTGCTCTGATAATGACCACAAGCACTTGGGCTGCTTTCGCATGAGCGACCCAGCACTGCCAATCCCTCTCCCTTCTGCCCCTCCCCTGAGCACACTTACACAGGCCAGTGCCTGGACAGGAGATGTGAAGGGGTGGGGGTAGTTAAAAGCTAGGTTAGACTGAAGACATGAAGACGGACGACACGCGGGAACACAGCGTAGATTATCCACTGACTGCAGCAGGAATAGTTCTTCATTTTATAAAAGCATAAAAACAAAACTTCAGAGAAGCTGCTGAAAGAAAAACACATTTTACAATACGTTTACATTCCTAGAAAAAAAAAGATTTTCTGTATTCAACCCTTCCTAATAACAGTCCTTTGTCTCCATGTCGAGCTTCCCTCTGATATCCTGCTGATGATCCTTTCATGGGTCATTTAGGTGTTTTTGTTGACATCTATCTTTGTAGTGTTTTTTGTGAACAACAACATGGCAGAAACCACCAAGAACTACGATTCTAATATATATTAAGTACAATATTAGGTGGCATCCAAATTGTATACAGTATATTAATAAAAGTTGCTACAATAATGTTTGTTTGTTTATTTGGACTGCTGTTTTAAAAGCTTGAACTCAGTATTCTGGCTGTTGCCAGAAGTAGAACATTGACTCTGCAGGCTGTGTTCGCCCTACTGTTTGAATGGAAGTGTGCAACAGGAATCTTTACTGCTTAAACATTTTTATTCATAATATATAGTATTGGCAAATATAACTTCAATGATTGTTGGGATATCAGTTTTCAAACTAAAATATGTCCTGAGACGTGGTGGAACTCGGATTTAGCTCTTACCACCTGCAACAGTCACAGGTAGTGTCATTTACAGGGTTTATGTAAATAGCGTCTAGAATTAAAATGTATTTTTAAAGGGTTTCCTCAATTAGACACATTTTAAAAGGACTCACCTCCTCCTTCAGATATCAGCGGTGCTGGTTCAGTCTGTCAGAAATGAAGCTCACTAATACTTTGCAATGAGTTTCATCTGCAGCTGTCTCTCAAGTAGGGAGCCATCCTACTGACACACTGCTCTAACATTCAGCATTAGCTGGGAACACTGTGAAAACCTAAATCATAAAAAGGAGGCGGGAGGTGAGTTCTATGGAAGCCCATTCCTGCCACTAAAAAAAAAAAAAAGGGATCCATAACTCAAAATTTTGAGTTATTTTCTCGAAATTTCAATTTATTAACTCAAGATTTTGAGAAAAGTAACTCGAAATTTCGAGTTAGCGCTGCCAATCAGTAATCTACGTGAATGACGTCATTTCCTTGTTACCCGGAAGCTGAAGCCTCAGCTACAAATGCTACAGCTAAGCTGCCGGTATTACATCCAGTCGTGAATGCACAGATTGCTGAGTGTTTTCAGCCTGGCTTCACAAATGATGAAATCCCTGTGTTATTAGCTGAATCACATGGTGTTACTATCAGCAAACGTACCCGCCAAAGCGCCAATTTGTTGGGATCCATTTTTGAGTGCGCGTTCCTCTGCGCCATATGCTTCCGGGTAACAAGAAAGCGACCTCATTCACGTATATTTTGGATTAGCAGAGCTAACTCGAAATTTTGAGAAAAGTAACTCGAAATTTTGAGTTATATTTCTCGAAATTTCGAGAAAATAACTCGAAATTTCGAGTTATGGATACTAGCTGTTTTGTTTTTATTTAGTGGTGGAAACAGGCTTCCATAGAGTTCAGAGGTTGGCTGGATTTTATTTTTATTTTTGCCCAAAACAAAACAAATTCTAGGAAACACTCATAAGTACTTTGTGAAGCACATTATTTTACAGTGACGGGTTAATAATTTTTGTAATAGTTTTTTCTCGGGCCCCTGTCAGTCACAGGCCCTCATCACTTTTCTCCCTTAAATGCCACAGCCTATAAGTATGTCCTTACTTTTCAGACCTATAAGCTCCATCCAACTTTATATTATCATTATGAACGAGGCTGATACTTTACCTTAAATGTCCGTGTGATTTCAGATGATTTTCCTCTCTACGCTCAGACAGCTTTTAGGTGCAAATATAGTAAATATATTACAGTATAGTAATGTATTAACTCTGTGCGGTTTAAGACATGTTTATTAGACTAAACTCTAAACAGAAAACTAAAGAAAAAGCAAACAAATTTTCACTTGAAAGCTGAAAGTTAAGTGAAAGTGAGTAACAGTCATTATGCTCACTATAGAGAAACTTCAGACATGTGTAAATGTAACTTGTCTCTGGAAAAGCTAACCCAACCCAACCATCTTTAACCCAGTTTCATAAAACTCCATCTATGTCCTTCTCAATCTTATGTTCACGACTCCGTCTCTTTTCTTCCTTCCTACCTCTGTTCCATATCCATCAGGACCCCTTCACCCACACCCCAACTACTGATACAGACCGTAGATAGATGCAACCCCCACCCCACAATTGCCCTTGTCTGACATCAAGTTCTCTCCCCTCCAAGCACACAGCCCTGCCTGTTTAACATGACAACAGCCCAGAAAGTAAACAGGGACATTATTCCACACCATTGGACAGACCACGGTGCCTCTTTAGCTCAGCAGCCTTCTCCTCTTTTCGTTGCCTCCATTCCTCATCTCCCTGTTGTTGTTTTCTCCGTCTTTCACTCATGCACGTTGTACTGTGGTTAAAACGTGCAAGCAAGGCTCAGGGTGTAATCCAGCCAGATCCTGCGAATGCCTGCCAGGGCGAAATCGCAGTAACTGTTCTCCCACGAGGAAAGGGGCAAATACACATATGCATATACATTCTCACTCTCTCTCTTTCATCACATGCCCTCTTTTCCTCAACACCACTCAAACAGTGCTGGCTAAGTATATGCACCTGGCAGAGGATGTATTTCTCAGCCTGATGATTTATATGGGTGTTAAGTTGCTGTGATGCATTCGGCTGAAATGTGTGGGAGCAAAGAGGCATGTGAGAGATGCTGGAGTTCAAAGCCGATCAAGAGTGTATTTTGTAAGCTGGGGATAGGAAAGCAGGAATGGTTGGCTAGCAGGAAGTGAGGATCAGTGAATGGGTTGTCCTTAGACTCATCTCAATCTACAAAACAAATCCTCAACTTGAATTTAGTTGTGGGGAAGACAGAAAACTCTCAGTACTCCAAATCTGTGATACTGACGATGGGCCTTAAACTCAGAAGCATGTTTGGTTGCAGTTGCAGCCAAGTTTTGAATTTTTAGTGGCCCTTTCTTAAAACTTTTTGATCACACTTCCTGTCACATGCAATAGGACAGAGGTCATTCCCACTGTGCAGGTTTGGTATCTTGGAGACTCTTGTTGTGCTGCATGTGTGGGACTACTCTGCAGTCTTGCAATCATGTCCAGGAATGTAAAATAGCTGCAATGCCTGCAGACACACTCACAGCACTCAATCTAATGAAATCATTACATATCAATTACAAATTCTCTTTCCACAATTCGATCCTTCAGGATTGCTCCTTCCTGCTGGTGTCTCTTTCCAAAACATCCAGTAACAGAGGACAAGAGCTGCTCCGTTTTCTTTTTTACTAGGTTGCACAGAAGATGTCTTGAATATGCTTCGAATTAATGAGAGCATCAGCTGTACAAAACAGTGACATTTTTAAACTTAATCCCAATGCTAGGATTAGAAAAAAAAAGTAAATTTTTTATGTGTAGCAGGATTAAAAACATATAAAAACACAAATTATCCAACAGATGAACCTTTGAAGAAGGAATTGATTGCTACCAAGCAGAAGGACAACAGAAATAGCCTGCCTACATCCTCTTTGTGGCAGCTCTGAAGTGTCAGAATCACATTTGACAAGAGGAACACTCCCTTTATCTGTTCCATATGTGGCTGGTTCCTTTTCAGATCTTATATGCTGGGCTCACCACAACTATCACATTTACTTCTCTTATCAAGTGTCTTTGACTGTCGTCCCTACAGCAGCCATCTCACACTTCATTCACCTAATAATGACTTATTTGTTCTACCCCCAGACGGCACCCGGAGAATTAAAGGTGCCGTCTGAAAATATGACAACAAATGAAATCTAATCAATCAGCAGAGTAGACACCAGAGTGAAAGGGAGGGCGGAAGTGAATAATAAAAGGGGTGAGGTGGAAAGGGGGGCCTTTTAGGCTTTATGACATTCCTGTGTAGATGGAGATGGGGGTCTGGTGGGGTGGAGTGGCCTCTGATGTTCCACAGCGGTCCCAGAACCCTACTTTCATTAGTGGAGTGGCCCATAAAAGGACACCCAGAGCACCTGACTGCCGGACCAGCCAGCGCCGGCTCCCCTCTTACTGCCTGCCTCCGCCATTCCGCCTGCCCTATAAAACATCTGGTGACACAAGACCTCGACTGTTTCAGCTAAGTCTGCCCAGAGCACTCGTAAACAGTCTCTGGTCTAATGCAAGACAGAGGTGGCGTGACAGGCCAGATTCAGAACTGACATACAGGAGATGCCGTTCCGGCTCTGGAGCCCAGGAAGCGTGAGGTCTGGTGTTTACTCGAAAATCAGATAAATCAGCACACAAATAATACATCAAATAGACCGGAGAAAACACACATACACATACAGCCTTATTATAGGCGACACTTGAGAGTCTGTTTGATTGGTCCAGCGAAAGCCAAGACCTTTCCAGGTAACTCACCGGGAGGTTTTGGCTCTCGATTAGCTAGCCACTCCTTCTTAAGTACACTGCCATCCATTGTCAGGCTAAGCAGTCACTCAGATCAAACAGAATGCAATGGACAAAAAAATGTAACAGCTTATGAAGGGAAACGGGCTGAACTCAAAGAGAGATGTCTGTCCATATTTAATTTAAGGCAGGCTGCTGTCGAGGAGGCTGGGGCAGAGCCGATCAAAGGCCGGTAGCGTGCTACTGTAGCTTCTAACCACTTAGCACCTTTTCACTGCCTTTGATCTGATAATTAAGAGGCTACTCCAAGAGCAGGTGGCACTGATAAGTGTACTGCTAAACCAATAGCAGAGTGCATACATGGCCAAAGTCCTGTTGTATAACCGTGGATACACAACAGCACTCTGATCCATAAAGACTCCAGCTCACCAACTGGAAATAAAGCTAAAACACTAGCCAGCGATGTGTAAATAGCGCAAGCCACTCCAGTAAATGACAAGGCAAAGATGAAAGTCGTAATAGTCTGTGTCTGATGGAGGATGTTTACTGCTGAGAGCATGGAGAGGAAACTGAAAACGAGAGAGGATTGTGGGAGAATAAGAGGGGGGCACATTGAGGTGCCTTGTCCATTACTGGATACGCTCAGTGATGCAGCCTCTGGAGGCTGGATAAGAGAAAGATCCCTGTTGTTTTGTTGGCTACGGAAGAACAGGAAGCAGAGGTGTGTCATTATGTTGGCTTTGAAGATGTCCCTAATCGAGAGAAGATGCTCCACATTGAAACGCAGCTGAGGGGAACGCTGCAGACTACTGAAAATATGGGTAGGCAGAGGGGAATGCAATACATGCTGGGAATTAGTATGTGAAGCACCTTGAAACAAAGCCTGTTTCTGAAAGGCAGTCCTCAGTTCTGGCCATGCTTACATACACTGTTTCCACAGTGTATGTAAGCATGGGTTATTTATATAAATAAATAATTTATATAAATAAATAACCCCTTAGGCAATTTCTGAAAGCAACTAGTTTTAAAAATTTATATCTAATGGTCATCTGAATGTGAGAAAATGTGATGTGCTAATGTTGTCTCTTTTAATCCTGGTACTTTAAACCTAGCATATGTTTATTATTTTATATCATATCAGTTTTTTCACACTTAACCACATCATTTAGACAAATTGAAATGAAATTAAAAGGAAAATTAAAAAACAGCAAATGAATTTTTTTTTAAATGGTTCAAGAAGAGATTTGAACTCCAGTTTGTTGACTAAGTGCTGGGTGTCTAAGGAACTGCTACCTAAAATACTGTCATTTTATGTAAGAAACACTTAATAACCTAATATACTACATATTTCAGTACTCGCCGATTAATTCAGAACAGCTGTATTCATACAGCAACACAAATCATCTTGAGGCATACTACCTTAAAATATAAAGAGATTACACTATTAGGAACTCCACTGATCAGACAGGGACAGTACTTTAATTTTTCTATTTCTCATTAGAAATACAAAAAACTAAATTCATGCAATAGGGAACCTTTTATTAGGTTTATCAAACAGGAAACTACAGTTGAGCCTGGATTCAAAGAACACAGCCACAGCTGGACATTTGATGTAGACCCTCTTACACTTTAAATTATGCAATAGTAAATAACATCATTATCATGACATGATCATGTCAGACATTTATAGTAAACCATTGTCAAAGTTAATGCAAGAGACTCAACAACTTAAATGAACAATTCTGAATTCACAACAGTTAAGAACTTGGAGTTTTTCAACATGTTGATATTCAAGCAGTGGTTTGCAAGTCTCTGTCTTTACGTAGGTTTAAGCCCAACGCCTGTATTCCAGTAAACAGGTTTAGTTAACAAAAAAAAGTTAATTTACCTGTTACTACCACACACCAAATCCGGTCGTTGGTACTTGCTGGCTTGTGTAGCCACTAGGTAACAAAAGCTCAACACTGCCCCCTAGCATCCTGGAGCACTTCTGTTGTGTTTTGTACGTGCTTCTGAGTTTTTACATGTTTTGGAATATTTACGTTTTGGAGTTTTTACGAGCTTCGGAGTTTGTACATACTTTGTCTCTAGGGGCCACTGTAAATATACTTTTATTTATTCACTCCATATAAAATGTAATAAATAAATCATATAATACAAAAACCAACTATTTACATTTCAACTTTTAATTATTTAAGTTTTCAGCTGTTTTAAATGCAGCCTTAGTTTGTGTTTTGAACACAGATTGGAGTTTTTTGGATTGTTGGATTTTTTTTCAAAGGTTAAGGTTCAGTCATTCAATGTCATTTTGAAAGGTACAGTGTCTGAAAGTCTGAGTCTCGTCATATTACAGAAAATCACCTAAATCAGGCTCATTGGGGGTGATCACTCTTTAATGTTTATGTCTCCTTCTCCATGCTTTCTGAACATGCACAAGTTCTGGCTTGCATGAGGCAATGTACCCTAATTGAAATGAACATATAGGATTAGTATATATGTAGCTGAGTCAAGTTTCCTGGTAACTCTTAAGTATGTTGACTTTTAAAAAAGGTAGTCCTGTGTCAGTCTGTAAGGGTCAAAGGGTAAATGTCACTAGGATTATGACTTCTGAGTCCGTGACGTACCACTGTAACCTGAACAGTGTTGGGGAGTAACCGAATACATGTACTGGCGTTACTCATTTAAAGTACAAAATATGAGTAACTGTATTCCGTTACAGTTACCGTTTAAAAAGGTGGTATTCAGAATACAGTTACTTTATTGAAATAAATGGACTACACAGCGGTCTTTTCCTGTTTCATATGTTAGGCTATGCCTTCTCTATTTTTGGCAATTCCATGCCGGTGGAAATCCAAACAAAACACGCATTAAGAGGCTCTAATTCCTGGGTCTCACGGCCCATGTCACCTCTACTTGCGGCCCACATAGTGATGTAGTGATGTGAAGAAATATTTTTTTTAATTATTATTCAAAACATTATTTAATATGAAGGCAATAGCCAGAGTGTTACAGGCATAGTCCTAATGTAGCCTCATGGGCAGTGTAGTCCGTGCTGCAGGGAGAATAGACTGCCATACCCGTTATGTGTCTGTGAGCAAGAGAGGGAGAAAAAGGAAAAGTACGAGCTGTCATCCAGCAAAAACGGGAGCTGGAAGCATGTAAATATAATAATAACCACTGCTGCCAAGAAGAGTGCCTGACGAGCCCAGTTGTAAGTAAGCTATTAAGACTTGACTGTTTTTTAGAAAAAGTAGTACTAGAACAACTTAACTATTTCCTGAATAAAAATACTGTTATGGACACTTTCCAGTCTGTTTTTCGTAACTTGCATTCCACTGAAACGGCCTTACTCAGAGTATCTAGTGATATCTTGATGGCAGCAGACTCTGGAGAATACACTGTGCTGGTCCTGCTGGATCTCAGCTCTGCTTTTGATACTGTAGATCACAGTATCATGATAAACAGACTCGAGAACTTGTTTGGGATTACTGGTGTTGTTTTAAAATGGTTTATATCATATCTGTCTGAAAGATCTTTTACTGTTTTTATGAATCATGACATCACATCAGAATCAACAGTTTTGCCGTGTGGGGTACCTCAGGGATCTGTCCTGGGTCCAATTCTCTTTTTACTTTATGTATTTCCCCTAGGCCAAATTATTAAGCGCTATAAATATATCTCCTATCATCTCTATGCTGACGACATCCAACTATACTGTTCCTTCAAAATGTCTGAGTTTTATAAATTGTCTAATTTAAGTAATTGCCTGACAGAAATCAACAAATGGTTATATGACAATTTTCTCCAACTAAACTCTGATAAAACAGAAACTCTAATTATTGCTCCAGACCACATGGTCCCAGAAAT
>NW_005187454.1:1683226-1684231 GCF_000239375.1 Pundamilia nyererei
TATTTATAATAAAATTCTGAAAGTACTGCAAGTAAGTTTAATGAAGTGAGGCCCCCCCTTTCCAAGGCGTTATCTTTTTCAGTGTAACATGCCAACACAACTATCAACTTTACCCCCCCAGGTAGCTTATCTTGTCAAAAATGTAAAGTCCTGACTGCATACACTGTGACTCCTCTGAAGAGAAGAAAAAAAAGAGAGCGAGAGACACTTGACTCTGGTATAACTCACAAATGTCCACATTAATCCATAGATAATGCATGACCTGGAGAGTAAATGGCAGTATACTCATTTTGAAGTGTTAATCTTTAACAATGCCTTCTTTGAAACTCTCTTAATATTTCTCACTGATCAACGAAGATGGGAACAACGCAAGGTTCCATCAGGCTCACAAACAGTCAGGGCTTTATTGGGGCAAATATTCATTTACCTTCAAGTAGCAATTCAATAAGGAATGTGAAATAATTCCATATTTCCATCACATTTAAACTGAAATAATTAGAAAAAAATATTCATAGTTGTCACACAGATGTGTCATTAAACACAGCAACATTAATAATTGCCAATGCTGTATTTACTTGGACTCTTTCTTTCTGTCTGGTGATAATTAAAGTATTACTTAAAATGCCCTTACTTGATCACCAGCTAATCATAGAGTGATTTCTAACCTTCCTGATCATTTGCACTAGGGTAAGGTTACAAATGAGCTTATGACCTCTGACAGTGAGCTCATCTTTGTGCGTCTCCTGCTTGACTTCAGTGCAGCATCTAATAACACTGATCACAGTTTTATTACACACTGTTGGTATTCAAAGAACTACACTAAAGCAGATCAATTCTGCTTATCAGTTCCACTTGCACTTCGATCAGCTGATTTCATTTTGTGTGCAAAACAACTTGAAGGTGTAGAGATGGGATTTCCGGCTCTTTTTAGAGAGCCGGCTCTTTCGGCTCCGAACCGGCTCTTCAGGTTGTTTTGTTGCTTTAATTAATTTATTATTAACAATA
>NW_005187454.1:1685367-1686558 GCF_000239375.1 Pundamilia nyererei
ATATATATATACATATATTGAATTTTACAGTGTTTATTTATCGGATAAAATAAGTTAAATGTCATCGTTATTACTGGCTGGCCAGAAATTTAATCTAATCTAATCTAATAACTTTAATCTCAGCCAAACCAATTTACTCATGAACAAATAAAACACTGTAAAAAGTCAAACAATAACATTTTTAGGTTATCTAAGTGACTTATATATCATGTTTAACCGGAGTAGCAAAAGACCGCAGGGGTTTGAAAACGATGTGCCGGGAGTTTGCTGTTCTCGCCGGCTCAGATATTTGAAGTTTACACAGCTACATTCTCGCCTGAAAATATGTGAAATGTTTATTTTACGACCCAGAAAGTGTAATAAGATTAATATTAAAAGTAAGTAGCTGCCGCCATTGTTGGAAACTGGAACTAGCTGGGTATAAAGTCCACACATTTTCCGTCAGTTGTTCCGTCTGTCCTGCTCACATCTCCAATGGTTGTACACGTTGTCATTAACATGGCTTCACTCCACATCAGCCACGCCGCTTTGCTCGCTACACCGGTGTCGGCACACGCTGTCATAGCCTGTCAATGACGTTGATTAGCTGCGTATATACGAATGTGAATCACGTGATTGGCTGGACTGTGGGATATGGTGGCATCGTTCTGATCCCATACGGGAGCAGCCAGTCACTTACTGACTAACAATGCAAAACAGAATTGTTAAAGTTTTAATGTTAATTTCAATTCAGGTTAGATTTTTTTTTTGTGCGCAACGCAGATTTTTTCTGCGCAGAGACTGTGCCAGCAGTGCGCAATTGTGTACGTGCGCAGCTTAGAGGGAACATTGCCCAGGACTGTGACAACCTGTGGTTCCTAGAGTTTTCAAAAGTAGAATGGAAGGCGGAGCGTTGAGCTGTTAGACCACTTCCCTTGGTTTGGATTTGTTTGGACAGCTTATGGCTGGGTCAAGTGATCCAGAACCATCCTTTAGTTATGCTGAAATGGGCTTAAGAGTGTTTCTTCTCTGTTTCACGTGTACACTATTGCATTTAATCATTATTAATCATTATTATTATTGGAGTCAAACTATGGCTGCCTCCTATAGTTTGCTTTCTGCCCTCTTCCCCTTCTGGTCATGGCAGATGACCGCCCCTCCATGAGGTTTCTTCCTGTTTGTCATGGCACTGGGTCTGCGACCAAGTGTTTT
>NW_005187454.1:1687387-1688865 GCF_000239375.1 Pundamilia nyererei
AATAACATCGTGGAAGAGACATAAAGTGAGTAAAAAATGTCCTAAATGCAGTTAGAATTTATTTAGAACTACAAATTAAATTTCTTTTAGCAATTATTGTTTTTTAATGTCACAATTCCAACCCTGCTCCTTTATCCGGGCCTGGACCGGCAAAAGTGACCCGAAATTGGCACTCTGGTGGAGTTACTTTATGTGTGAGAGTGTGTGTTTATAAGTAGCTTTAAACCTTGTGATCCACAAAACAGCATAACAGTAAAAGAAGAACTGACTGCGTTACAGTCAGTGCGGAGCAGCGGCTTCGCTCATGCGCGATTCATTTGCCGTTTGGACGCACAGGTGTGAACATCTCTTGCCCTGATAGCAGCTGGGGAGGACTATCCTCCGCCCGTGAGCACTTTGGCACGGGCGGAGGTGCCCACGGCAGCACCGCTGCTTGTTGAGAGTAAGAGCAACACGCTCTTTCACGTCAAAAAGTCGTCATAAATAAGTCTCCAATAATATCAGAAAAAGTCGCCAGATTTGTCGCTAGTCGCTTTTTAGAAAAAAAGTCGCTAAGGGGGTCTGAAAACTTGCTAAATATAGCGACAAAGTCGCTAAGTTGGCAATACTCAGGACTTACTAACCCTCTCCCTCCTGGCTCACAGCTTCTTCTTCTTGGTTGGCAACCAATGTTAAGGTGCATTACCACCCCCTGGCTCACAGCTCAGTGGACATTTAGATGACAAAATATATATTTGACACATTTAAGGAAAATACTAATAAAATACTAATAAAATAAAAATAAATAAATGTTCCCTTTAGAAATTTTTTTGCTCTATAAAATAGTTGTTTTCTTTTACAATCATTCATCTTAGCAGTAGGGTTTACATGAAAAGAGAAACAAATTAAGTTTGAGTGAAAATATACATTTTTGCGCTCTGTGGTCGACTGACTCAGTGTCTCAAATGACTCAAGAAACCAAATTCACTTTGGTGAGTGACTCATTAAAAGTCGATTCAGTAAAAAGAATCGAATTTACCATCACTATTGTACTTCCTCTTTTAATTTGACAGTCTCTCGTCCTGTGTTCATTGTGTTTAAAACACACCAACACAATCCCTATCTTACAACACAAAGCAAAGATGAAAACCAGCACGAGGAGACTTCAAAGCATTTGCCACAGTGGTTCTACTTTGCATGCTGACTGGTCATCGGTTTATTACCTGCTGAAGTTCAGGGTCTGGCTACTGGGCTGAGGTCATTGCCTTTGTTAATAGATGAAGATCAACAGTATGCAGTTTACTGTCACGCTCTTGTCATTTTTTCCCCAAAAAATAAAAGTAATGTCCATTTCTCCATTGTAGAATGCTTGCCAATTTTAATCCGCCAACAGACAAAGTGAAATCAGATTTTTGTAGCCTTTTGAAAAGCAAGTTTATTTTTTCCATTCTATTTGCCCAGTGTGTAAATAACTGAAGAACCTTTGTAATGCTAGTAAC
>NW_005187454.1:1691363-1700641 GCF_000239375.1 Pundamilia nyererei
TAAAGAATATAAAGTCTGCCATTACAGTAGCACCCAACACTGAATATGATAAAAACAAAAGTGTTAATTTTGGAGCCAGGGAGCCTCATCCATAACAACGATGTGTGTCTAAATAGTGTTGTTTCTCCTAAACTTCCAGACTGACATTGGAAGAACTCTCTGCAACAGCAATAGCAGCAGTATTGTCATGTCGTTAGCACCAAACCACATCAACACCAGAAGCACAGCACTACCTCAGAGAATCTAAAAATATTGTTTGTTTTTTGTTGTTTTTTTTATTTTTATTTTCATATATGTAGCCTACAATTATATTACTGTATTTATTTATTTTTTTGCACTATTTAGACAACTTGAAAATAGTATGTCTGAAATGGACAGCTGCAGATTGCAGAGGAATAGGGTTTGCCTTGGCAAACGTTGTGAAATGGTGTATTTGGATGGCCAAATTTAAAAAGGATTTTTCTTTTAGTTGTCTTGTTTTTTTACACGTTCTCAAAACTTTTCGACTCACATCTTATATTTTTGCGATTTAAGTTTGGTTTTGTTTGCAAGATCAGGCCACTGTGTTTGTATGTGTTGATGAAATAAAAATACTAAAATCATCTTTAGATTTTGGTCCTTCAGAACATCTCAACCGAGTCCAAGTTAACTGCAATTTAAAACAAATTCAGTGTTACTTATGGACAAAAAATTTGCCAATAATGAATTTCAGTTATTGTTCTTCATAATATCCTGTGACCAGAGATGGCAGTAACATGTTAACGCGTTACACGTAAAGCATTACTGTAATCCGATTACTTTTTCAAGTAACGAGTAAAGTAATGGATTACTGTCAAAATGTAATTAGATTACTGTTACTTTCCTGTAAGCACGCTGCGTTACTAAACTGATTTTGTTTTGTGAGAGTGTCTCATGACAATGACGTACGAGCGTGCGATGTGGCAGCAACAGATGAGTGCAGATCAATAATGATAATATGGAGTGATGGAGAGAGTACGACCATGCAGCATTTAAAGCTTGGAAGTGCTGACCTTACTTGTTTGATTCTGTAAAAAGTGACCAAAACATTAGCATCTGCTGTACACTCTGAGTGGGAAGAAAACTTCTTTCTACAGCAACAAATGAAACTTCAAATCTGAGCGAGCACCGAGCACGCTGCCACGAATGTGAAATTCAGAGAAACCCCCGGATCCCCCCACTGACATGACCGCTGTGGGCAAACCTCCATAGGTGAAAATAGATTTAAGGGTTGCTGAATCTTTGATTTTATTATTTTCTGCTGTGTTTTACTTGCATCCTGTCAGGGCTCTGTGTGCAGGCAGGCGGAGATGAGGATCCAAATGCAGGACTCCGAGATGGAAGTGTAACTGAAAACCTCAGCTTTATTGCTGGCACCAAACAGAAACAGAAACCAAACCATGAAAGCACAAACTGGAACACACAGGCAGGATCTGAGGGTACAACGCAACACTGAGCAAGGGCAAACACAGGGCTAATATACACAGGGACGTAATCAGGGAATGGAAGACAGGAGGGAGACACAGCTGGGAGAGATCAGGGCTAACGAGACAAGGGGGAGCGAAGCTGGACACACTGACATAAGACACAATCCTTCAAAATAAAACAGGAAACAATACACAAGGATGCAGACTAAGAAACACGGACTTTACACGGGCAGAACTTAACCTAAACCAGAATAAGCTGGAACATAGAACATCATCAAAAAGATCAAGAAGATAACCACAAATACAAAATCAAACCAAAACATGAAAACTCAAAATACTGGGTCAAAACTGACCCAGAACCGTGACACATCCATTTGAAAGAGTGGGTGTAAACACAAAACATTATTTTATTTTATATGCTTGAATATGCGGAAAATAGGTTTAAGTGTTAAACAGATTTCTTCCAGTCAGAGACTGTTGCATAATGTTTGCTTAATACAATGCGCATAAAGTTAAAAGATTAAAACTAATAAAACAAGTTTTAAAAAGAGACTTTTTCATTTGGTTTAACCTCCTGGGACCTGCGTCCACATATGTGGACATCACATTTTGGGTTATTTAGACCAAAATACTCAATTTTGCTCTACATGGGCCTGATATCCACTTACGAGGACATTAAACTGCTACTGTTCTATCAAAAATTTAAATGAATATCCTCATTTGTGGCTCTCATTTTTCTTAAAAACAAAAATAAGGTAAAAAAAAATAAATCGGGTAATTCTTTGTTTTTACATTCATCGGGCCCCAATCAGCCCAAATATCAAAGAGAAATTAAAAATGCTGCTGTGGAAGAGTTCGGGTCTTAGGAGGTTAATTTTATATGATGGATTATGCAGAAAAAATAGAATCGGGCTCCTTTATTACGTATTCAGGTTGTGTATCATGTTTTTAAAAAGTAACTAAGCAATAAAGTAACTTTTTAAAATAAGTAATCAGTAAAGTAACGTGCTTACTTTCTTGGAGAAGTAATCAGTAATTAGTAACTAATTACTTTTTTCAAGTAACTTGACCAACACTACTGGTGAGCACCGCAGCAATTTCCTAATGTTGTAAACCTGCTCAACATCTGGCAATAAACCCTTTCTGATTTCTGATTTCTATTTCTGATTTCATCCAGACTCTGTAAAGCATAATGCTCACACTGACAATGAACAGATTATCTCATACATGCATTAATCATTTGGTACATCAGTAAACAGCTCCCACAGTCCCAGTCAGCCTAAACACCTGGTACCAAGCAGGACTGGGTTTGTCGTTACGATCAAGCACCTAGATGATGAATTCCTTCCACACTCTTCACTCTCTACAGAAATCCACCTCCTTGCACCACCAACTATCAGCACATGGGTGAAAAAAGGTTTGGGGCGAAAAAGTAGGAGAGAAAAATAATTGGACTTGCCTCCCCCATCCCCTCCCCCCCCAGGCCACTGAGATAATTAACACTGGCTTAGTCGGGAGGTCTGGAGAGAAAATCTACTGTTTGAACAAAATATGACCAGTAACATATTGTCTCCTTTCCATACATGCATGCAAACAGTGCTGGTGGCTCTGTCCAATGTAATGAAGCCCGGTAAAAGACCTGGCAAAGTCATTCATTCATAAAATCCCAATGTGTGACTGTTACTCTAATTACAGAGCACGTCGGCCCCAATTAGCCCACTTCTTCTACTCTGTTTCATTCTTGATTAATGGAGCTGTGGTAATTACAGGTTTCATGAGAGGGGGGTTTTAAGGCATTAGATGGCCCACACAGCAAGCAGTTAACTCCATCCGTGGCCCTTCCACAGGGATGGAACCTTGCCCTACACAACCGATCCATCCCTCAATTATCAAGTGCTTGGCTTTCTTTGTCAAGGTGTTGTCTTTGTCTTCTGTACCTACTTCCAACAGCATGGGCTGCCCCAGGAGCTATTATGCTTCATAATGAAGAAGAGAAGGAAAGGGGGGGAATAAATCGAGAAAAAGAGAAAGAAAGTCATGGTGACAGGAGCAGGGCTAAGGCTATGGCCAGAGCAGGCAGCACTGCTATGTGTTAATTACACATGTAAAGCCTATTATAGTCATAGAGGACACCTGCTGGCAAGGGAAATGAGGCCAGCGCCCATGCCTGCCCCACAGTCAATCGAACCCTCATTCGGCCGGCTAGATGATAGCACTCTGATTACATTTTCATGCGGCGCCTGAATTGGAGGGTGCACTTAACATTCAATTCATTCTCTCACAGGTTGAAATTGAAATGTTCCAGGTTGAAGGGTCATCACTTAGAGAGCTCAGCGGCCACTACCGTGTCAGGTCAGTGTCACAATTTATGGTGCTGCAGACCAAGAGAGACTGAGATCAACTGGTATAAAATGAAGTGGTCTCAGTCACACGCGCATACAGCATGACGCCTGAGGAGACTGCAGTTCGATTAATTTTGTTTTCTGGTCCTAGGTAATCAAAAAGAATATGACTAGATTTTTTTTATTGGACTGGATCCAATATATGAGAGCTGTTTTTAATTTCAGTGAGACTTTCATGTGGATGAATTACAGAAATTGATTGGTGGAATTATTGGTTTATTCTGAAATACACTTGCAATAATTTGGTGAACGTTGTTTTCTTAACAGGCAAACTATAATATAAACATGAAAACCTGGACCCTACTTTTAGTCACATATAGTTCTGGTAAGAATGACCAAAACTGTGTGAAATTACTAAAAGACGACTCCTGATTTCAGGCAGTGAAGAGAGAAATCAAATGCACTCCATTTCTGCCATCCTGCCATTACTTGCTTGTTGTGCTCCACTTCTTACAAAGCTTAGCGATGTTACGATGAAACGCCCTGGATCAAACTCTATACCAAATGAGGCTTGGTCTTTGGAAGGAAATGATATGATCAACTTCACACCCATCAGGGGAGCTTGTGTACATCTTGCCTAGGGTCTCGCATCCTCATACATATTCAAAGGCTTTCACAGTTCATTATAAACTCACAAAATCCTGGCTCCTTCCCATCTTAGATGGCCATGTTACATTCATTAAAAGGAAGGAATACAAAGACTCCCCAAATTATAACGATACAAATTCCTCACGCAATTAGAATTTAACTATTCGCCGTCTTACATCTAGGTCTCGCATCAGAAAACATCAAACGCAAGCCAGCCTAATGGATGTCTCTCTACGTATCACAATTAACACTCAAGGACAAACAATAAAGGAGTGGAAAGCCTAGATGGCGGATGTTTTTTTTTTTTTAAGTTTTTTTTTCTTCCTTCAAGGCCATTTGATGCAGGTCTAAAAAGTAAACACCTTTGTTTTTATCAAGAGTCATCCAGGGAGACGTGATAACAGTAGCCATGCAGAGTAGGCTGTGACTGAAACACTTTGTTAAGCAACCTGTAAGAAAAGCCAAACTATGATCTGTAAACCCTGATAGATCCGTTCTTTAGGCCAAGATGCCAAAAATGTGGATTGGACCCATTTAATTCACATTTTTCAATAACATGCATTGCTTTCCCTTCTGTGGTGATACCAGCATTACACAGGAGGGAAATGTGATGAAAAATACTTGCAGAACTATGCAAGTTATAAAAATAACTTTAAACTCAATAAATGTTAAAAAACTGTGATAAAAAAAACTGTGCTGACTTTTAAGAAATGTCATGCTGTTCATTGCTTGTTTACTAAATAGATCATTCATTTTCATTTTTTAAATGCTGGGCTGCAACTGTGACATTTTTTAGTGACATCACAGTGCCTGTATGCATTACTGCATAAAAAAAAACTATAAAATGATTGAAAGTCATGATTAATAAAAAAAAAATATGATTCTTAGAAGTAGGGTTGTCAACATGTAGAATGGATTTGACCTTTGATCTCTTCTTCAAGGTCAATAGATTTGTATAAATGTTATATTGAACTATTTAAAACTGCTTCTTTCTCATTTCTTTATATTGATGAGTAAAATAAGTGTAGATATTGGCTGAAAGAAATCTCAAACTTAAGAAAAACGTAACAATTAAGACCTGCACTGAGTTGAAGTCCAGAAAATATCTGTGAGTAATTTATCACACCAGAAATAATATCACAACCCTCCCTGAGCCTGGTTCTGCTGGAGGTTTCTTCCTGTTAAAACTGAGTTTTTCCTTCCCACTGTTGCCACAGTGCTTGCTCATAGGCTGTTGTCTGATTGTTGAGGTTTCTATGTATTACTGTAGCATCTTTACTTTACAAGACTAAGCTCCGTGAGGTGATTGTTGTTGTGATTTGGCGCTATATAAATAAAATTCAATTGAACTGAACTAAAAATATACAAGTGAGTTAAACTGGAGAGTGGCAATGCCTGGGAGCTTAGGATGGATTCAAATAAAAGAATGTAAGAAATTAACTTGACATAGTTCACAGTTTGGAGTGTGAACTAGGGCTGGGCAATATGGCCTAAAATCCATATCACGATATAATTTGAAGCATGTGCTGTAACGATATATATTGCGATATATTCTTTTCTTCTGTATAACGTATTTTCCACACTTAAAATCCTTTAATTTTCTCAAAAATCGAGACAGTGTTCCTTATGTATGAATTCTGGTTGTGCTTACTGACCTCGAACCGATTTTGGCTGCAGAAATCTGTTAAAAATGTTTGATGGATTGTCAGAGCATTACGGCTGCCGTAGTGAGGAGCCTCGCGGAGTAATCTGGGTCCAAAACTCCGTCCTTTTCAGGTCCCAAATCAAACGAACACTGAGAGTTAAAAACTGTCTAAATTCTTTCATCTTTAATAAAATCATCAGCGTTGCTGCTTTATCAGGTGTAACAATTAAGTTTAACATCCAGGCATCCATGAAAACAGAATTTATTAAATTCAACGGAGTTAGAAGTTAGCAGGAAGTTAGCTCGCTAGTTACCACCTAAACATTTCATACCATGTTCTGACTTAGAGATTTTTGAAACTAATTCAAACGTACAGCTCTGCTACCACTTCCAACATATATGAAGACAGAAACTAAACAGCAGTGACGTTTGCAGGGTTACTGAAGTTGGACTACCTGGTATATAATGTTGTGCTACGTGATTGCTAGCGACACAGCTATGTTAGCATAACATTAGCACAGTGAAGCTGGAGGATGAACGCCAACTTTTTTTCCACTCGATAAAAGTTAACGTGAGGGATTCTGGTGGTCAGGGACAAATGTAATCACATAGCAGGATGCTGTACACGGGCCAAACTTCAGTCAGGAGAACAACTGAGATTATTCATCCACAATACGAGGTTAGTTATTAATATACTGCAACAACACCGGAATAGAGCAGCTGCGAGAGAATTCAACATTAATGAATCAATGTTACGGAAGTAGAGGAAGCGCAGTTTTTGGCTTTCCCCATATTTCAAAAGTGCTTCATCTCTTTGCTATGACTGTCGGCATAATTTGCAGATGATGATGGTTGTAGCTGCTGCGATGCTTTCGACCAAAACAGGTGCAGCTTGATGATATCATCAACATGCGCTATCGCGACAGAGCGGTATAGTCAAAATCTCGATCGTTGGCCAAATTTATATCGTTTCTATCGTATATCGTTTATATCGCCCACCCCTAGTGTGAACTCAACATTTTAAATTGTTACTATGACTGTCACGAATGAAAATGGAACATCTTGTTTTTATCTATGGGACTGTTTTTCTACGATTATGTTGGATTTATTAGAAGCACTCCTGCCTGGGAAACCCGTGGAATGAAAATGTATGGCTCTTGGGAAGAGGGAGAAAAAAATACATATGCCTGTGTATTTCAGCTACACTCAGGGTATGTGGATCAGTGTGTGTGGATGTTAGATCAAGTCAGATGATGATCCAGTTGACTGGTGTTAGCAGAGCTTATCTCACAGTTCCCAGGGTTGGAGAGAGCTGAACGCCAATCGCCTCTCCTGCCGCTACCCAGACCAAGCTGGCTGTTTCTAATGAGACAGGTGGACTGGGAGCTGTCACACTGACGGGGGTGCCTGACATATGAAAATGAGACCCCCTGATCCGCATGCTAGGATAGAAAAGGAAGACTGGGAGGGACCAGGAGGGTGAAGGAGTGAAAAGGGGGAAGGATGGAGAGGAGGAGGGAGGCCTAGCAGCTGTTAGAGGACTGAGTGACAGGTCAAGGAAAGTGGCTGAGCGGCATAACTCCTCCAAGGGTCTTCAAGTGACAAGAGACGAAAGTCACATCTCTGCACACACAGCAGTGGCTGCAAACTTTCCTGTCGGACTGGTCTCTGCCATCTGACAGGCCTAAAAGGAGCACTCCTGTTCCACTCAGGAACTATTCACCAGTTAAGAACATTAACATCACATATCCTATTCAACTGCATTTGGAACTTCTAAGTGTCGTGTGACTTTACCCAGTCCCAGGATGTTTTTTTCCCTCTCAAATTCCTCCTAATGTTTGATTTTGGTTGATACAGTGGATTTGGTGACATTTACCATCTAAATGTTGCAAAGGATATCTGGTTATTCCTCCTAGATGCCCTGCAGACATGCCTTTCTGAGTGATGACTGTGGGATTATCTCTCCATTACAGTGATTCTATCTGACAAGGCGTTCTGTCACATCTCAAACGGCTGTTTCCCTTGAAGAGCCAGGTGCTCTCTGCGCATTGCTCACATCCGCAGATTGCCGGATATCTGAGACAGCCCCGCTGCTATGTTTCATCTGTGGGGGAGAAAGTGAGCACTCAGGCTCGGCGACACTCCCATCCTTCAAGGTGTTCTTGTTCCATCTGCCGGAGGGTCCAGCGGGAATACTTCTCTCTGAGCTCCTTCCTCAGTCCCAGTGAGCAGCCTTTCATGTCAGACAGGATACCAGACAGAAATCCCAGCTAGCATTCGGCTTCACTTAAGTCTTACATGTTGACAGAGAGAAGGAAGAGTGTTCTCTTATCTCTGAATTTTTTTCTTAGACAGCTAAGACTCAGATGCCAAACTCAAAACATATGCAGCATGGTAGAGAATGGATCAAGTGGTATGTACACTACTGTATTTACAACAGATAGAAAATAGCTATCCTGTGGCTCTGTGCTATGAGTGAAAGCAAGATGCAGCTGAGCTTTCAGTTAACTCAGTTGTCACAGATAAAATACTGAATGAAACTCAGCTGACACCTGACGTGGGTTGATTCAGGTGTTTGGGTTAATTATGCAGTCGACTCATTAACATTAGAGGTTGACACTTGGTCTAAGGTTTAAGGTTTGTGTTTTTCTGAAACTAGATGAAAATAAGGTTAAACGAGTGTTTGCCTTTACAAATACACCCATATGGAAAAGATATATATAAATCTTATAAAGTTTTTATCTGTCTTGTATGAAACTTGTATGAAAAGGATACAAGAGTGAAAACACATTCATATCAAGATCCCTTGAAAAATTATATAATGAAACTTGTATGTTTTGTATACTTACTAAAAAAATATATGAAAGTAATGAGAAAGTGGCCACTTTCAAGAGTAAATCATATATGTTTTTACTATTTCTTTTCCATATGGGTATTCAAGTTGAAAAACAGGCAGATCTTGATAATCGATGTATGAGTGACCGTGACAGTGTGCCGAACAAACCTGATGACGAGGCAAACTTTCATAAAGTTGGCTCAACCCAAAACAGCTGAAAAACATTTGAGCATCATTTATGATGCTGTCTCTAGTTAAATCTCTAGTTAAATCTTGCTATCTTTAACTAGTTCATTTCTAGGGATGGGTATCGTTTAGGTTTTATCCGATACCGGTGCCAAACCGGTACTTTTGAAACGGTG
>NW_005187454.1:1705822-1708653 GCF_000239375.1 Pundamilia nyererei
GATATCGTTATCGCCTGAAATGAAAAAAACATATCGTGATATGAAAAAATCTCATATCGCCCAGCTCTACCCTGAACCACAGTCAACACAAAGCCAGGCATGTGATAAAACTGACTGGGTAAACAATAAACTCCCATACAAGAAAAAACAAACAACAACTTTTGGGACTCTGCTTAGACTGCTACTAGAGGGTAAAGTTTAAGCAGAGATGCCCAGACCTCTCTCTTCTCCAGCTGGGGAACACCAAGGCATTCCCAAGCCAACAGAAATAACCTCTTCAACATGTCCTGCATCTGCCCTGAGGGACGTCTTGAGGTAGAACAACCTCAGCTGACTTCTTTCAGTGTAAGGAGGTGGCAGCTCTAGCCTGAGCAGCTTCTGAATGACCAAGCTTCTTAGTCTTTTTATGAGGGAGAGGAAGCTAATTGCTGCCATTTGTATGTGCAGTTTAATTCTTTTGATCACTATTCAGAACTTGCGACCATAGGTGCATGTAGGAACATAGATTTAGCAGTAACTTGACACATTTCTTTCACACTCAGCCCCCTCTTCACAACAACAAGCCATCACTGCAGATGCTGCGCCAGTCTGCGTGTCACTTTCTTGCTCCATCTTCTCTTCACTTGGGAACAAAACCATGAGCTACTTAAGCTCTACTAATTGGGGTAACAGTTAGTTTTTGACCTGGAGCGAGCTCTCTGTCCAGCTGAGGCACATGTTCTCAGACTTGGAGGTGCTGATTCACACTCAGCTGCAGGTTGCCTTAGTGCAAGCTGGCCTGAAGAGGCAAAGAGAACACAAACACACACACTTCATTGACAAGCTTCTTAACCAATGACACGTGGCCCTCTTGGACCCTCAACTTTGCTACACCAAGAAGTCTATTCATTAAAGTTATGAACAGAATCTGGCAGCCCTGGTAGAGTTAAACTGTCATCAGGACAGTTGGATGCTCCACTGGATGCTCTGAGCGACACGGTTCAGTGCCTTCACCAAGACAACAAAACACATGGAGACTGGTTGGGCAAACTCCCACACTCCCTCACATTGTACAGAAGAGCTGGTCCAGTGTCCCATGACAAGGATGGAAACCATATTGTTTGTCCTAAATCTGAGGGTCAGATAACGAAGGGACTCTCCTCTCTAGAACTCTGACATTGACCTTCCTGGGTAGGCTGAGAAATGTGATCGCTCTAAAATTAGAGCACACCCTCCAGTCCCCCTTCTTAAAAACAGTTACCACCACTTCGGTCTGCCACTGCAGAAGCTTCCATGTGGTGTTGCACAGAAATGTCAACTAAGCCAGCCTAAGTTCTAAGGGCTCTGAATACGATAGGCGTTAATTAATATGCATTCATCATTAACGTGCAATCATAAAAATGTGGTCATGAAATGTTGCATATTAATAATCATAAACCTCACAGCCTCAGAACAGAATCAGCTTACTTGGATATCCTTACAGGATATCCTGTATGACTAAGCATGCATCAAGAGATCTGGCTGTGTTCATAGATAAAGATGGATATCATCTGCAGTGAAAATGTATGTTATACCCCCTAACAATACTGCATATGGAAAGCCTATATAAGTTAAGTTAAATTGGCACATGATCTCGTAGAACTCCAGAATTATCCTCCCCGCAGTCCTCCTGTGGTGGTGAAGCCTCAGGAGGACCCTGTAGGGCTTAACTGTTTTGTGCATTGTATAGCAGTCAAGGACAGAGTTCGTGGCAGTCTGATCCCTAGTTTGCAAAGCTGGGTTTTAATTTGTTGGTAATACATACTTTTATTTAATCCTATAAACCTAGGACTTGTTGTATAATATTGCTACGCTTACTTAAAATAAAGGATCCAAGTATTTCTTCCACTTACAGGTAATGGTAAATGTTTCCTATATAATATTAATATTATGGGCATATTTAATTCATTTAAATTCAGTTAATTTAAGTTTAGTTCAATTCAATTTGATTTATAAATAGGTAGAATCTTTTTATAATGGGTTAGGAAAAAGGTCTTAGGCGTTAGTCTTGTTGAAAGTCAATGAAGACAATGTGTTGACTCATGAAACACACTACAGAGAATGCACGTTTTTTTCCACTAGGCTATATGCAGTCGTCCATGATGAGCTTTCTAAATGACTTGTTTGAGTGTGCCCGACCTCTTTGTGTGTCTAATGTCTCAGAAGGATATTCTATTGTTAGTAACACATTGTGCATTAAATAAGCACCTAAAAGCATTGATCAATACACATTAGTGCATTTTAAAAGACTAAATATGGCAATATGATTTTTTTTAAAGTGCTTGTGCATTTTTAGTGGATGAGGAGAAACTGTACATGTTTTTTATTGATGGGTGAGTGGGTCTTGAAAGGCAGGCAGAACATTCTAGCAAGGTGTCTTTCAAAGGTAGAGATGTCTGACAGCATGTGAGGTGCTCCAAACAACAACAACAACAAAGTGAATGGGATGGATTTTCCATCACAGTCCAACTAAAATGGACAAAATGTGAAGAGCGTGAGTGCAAATGTGGGGAGGGTGTGAGAGAGTTGCATCTCTGGTGAGTGCAGGAAATGGGTGCAGATGACAAAAATGGCTGAGTAAAGAAAATGTTCGAGAAAGGTGGACAAAGAGAGTCAGTTAGAGGAGCCTTTGAAAGGCTGCAGCTGAACTGGCTGAAGGAGGAATCGATACAGGTGCTTCAGCTGAAGCTTGGCTTACAAAGATAGCTGGACCAAAGAGAAGCACATCAATGTTCAAGGTTGTTAAAACACAGTAGACCTGGGGAGCTGTAAGGGCTATCTGTCAATGAAGGGTGTGCGTGTGTGTGTGTGTG
>NW_005187454.1:1708761-1713871 GCF_000239375.1 Pundamilia nyererei
GTGCGTGTGTGTGTGTGTGTGTGGTGGGCAGGGAGATGTGGCCTTTGAGGGCTCACCTCTCCAGTGGAGTGGTAAATCAGCCATCAGCCATGTGACAGGCTCAGTGGCCTCCTGCACTGCCCAATGAGACATGACCCTCTCAGCCCCTTTCCCGCCCCCTTTGTGACGGAGCTTTGATATCCCTCCTCGCTCCAGTGACCAGCCGATGGGAGTGAGGGTGCACCCGCAGCATTCCTCAAAACTAGCCAAATGGAGCAGCTGAGTATATTCCATCATGCATCAAAAAAGCCCAGAGGTATCGCACTGGCCTTTGGAAGTGAAAGGATGAGAGGGGAGGGGAGGGAGGAAGCAATGCAGGGAGGGAAGTGTGATGTTCATTCAGCGCCCTCAGCCTGATATAGTGGGATAATCAGTCCAAACCGCCACTGACCCGGTGGGGGCAAACAACTGTTTCCTGTCTGTCGGCATTAGCGGGCCCAGCAGTGAGGATGAGCTGGCTGCACTCTGGGTCCATAGCACACTGACCTGGCCCCAGTCTGCTACCTGCATCACTGTGCTAATGGAAGCCCCTTGTACACAACGTAGCAGTCAACAACACAACAACACACTTAGTCAACACAGACAATGTAGGATCATTACCTGAAGAACAACTTAAATATCTGAAAAGGAGGAAAATCCAACTTTCTTTTAGAAGAATGTTGAATTGCCTTTAAGGTCAGATTAGCAGCTCTCCTCTGTTTCTATAAACACTTGTTTTCTCTCAAAGAGTTTTTTGGGGGTTTTGCCCGTCCTGTCCGACACTGCAGCAATCTCAATTATTGTCTGAAGGCCAAGAAAAATGGCCAACAGATTTATTTTCCCAAGTGGATCTTTACTGCTTTTGCAATACTGGTCTAGTAGTTTGTCATAGTTCATTCAATCTTTCTTCTTCTTCTTTTTTTTTTTCTACTTTTAAGTTATTACAGTCAGAATGGACTAGAGCGGCGGAGAAGTTCAAGGGAAGGGAGAGGGAAAGAAAAACAGAGGAGAAGAGAGACAGAGAGCTCTCTGACTCTGGAAGAGTTTTGAGAAATCATCATGATCCTTTCTCACAATGGGCTTAGATGCTATAAATGTTGTTGCCTGACTTCTGTTCAAAACATGTTGTTTTTATGTTAAAAAGTCTTAATGTGCACAGAATATATACCAAATGTATCAAACAATGAGAGGTTTGTTTAACTCAGTGGGTTTGATGAGTTGCTCACACACTTGATTGTTGGGACTTCCAACAACATCTATGAAGAACAAAAGCAGGAGCATAAGTCTGTAAACAATCACCATTGTTTGTGAGACACATAATCAGCTGTTGACTGTTATGCAGATGTTAAACAAAATAATATTGGATGTATTTTTCATTCTTACCATTCTCAGTCAACTGATTTCCTGTGTGTCTCTTAAATGATCAAACTAATGATCCTAGAACTGCCAGTTGCCCAAATTCAGTTTGAACGATCAGATTCAAATATGCAAAAATGGTGCACACTACCATCGTCACTGAAGCAGGTCCATGTTTAAATACCAAAAACAATGAACAGCCACTCTGAGGTTTAGGAAAGGGTGGATATCAGGTGTGTTTGTAAGTTCTCACTTACAAAGAAATGAACAACATCAAATGTCTATTGTAGACTCTTTCAACCAAACATGCAAGAACACTTTTGATTTAGAGTTTCTGTAAAGAGGAATGGGCCAAAGTCAAGCCTGGTGACCAACTACAAATAATGTCTTACCGCTGTGCTGCCAACAAGTTCTTCTCCACCAAGCACAAAGTCATGTTTTTCTTGGGGATCAAATACTTGTTTTAATCCGTGACATGCAAATCAATTAATAACTTACGTAATTTTATTTTGGTTTGGTTTCTACTCTGTTTCCCGATTAAAATCAAAGAGTCATGAAAAGTGCAGCCTGTTCATTCCTTTGATTCAGCCGGGGGTTGGATAGTTATTCCCCCCAGTGTACAAAGTAGCACTAGGAATTGGTATTACATGTAAAACACAACAACATGCTAAAGGATGAAATAAAGCCCCCCTGCTCTCCATTTTAATATCAATAACAGAAACTTGTGTAGGCTCACTTGTGCTAACAGTGAAAAGCCAAAACTTGCCTCACCAGCTATGTTCTGTAATTACCTGCATGTTAAAAAGAAAACTGAAAACTAGTCAGTGAACAGAGATGTCTAAATGATTCGGCAAATTTTAGAAAGCAGGGTTACTCAGGATGGCACCTGCAAAGTCAGCAGTGTCACCTCTGTGTGACAGAGCTGACTGAGCTGGCCGTGCAGAGTGTGCTGGTGTTTGCAACATCTATGGCATCAGCATCAGAGTGAAGCCACCAGGGTGTAACTCTCTGGAGGCTCACAAGCAGGCTGCATATGTACTGTCTCCAACACCTAATGCCATCGGCTGCACAGAGCACAAACACTGCCTCCGTCTCGGCACGATCCTTTGGGACACCAGCTCACTGTTGCACTCACACAGACTCGGCTTGCATCACTTCAGAGCTGAAGTAAACCAAAACCCAGCGTCAGAGAGAGACAGGGATTAAGGAATTTACTTCCCCCGCCAGGTGGAGCTGAGACTTTTCAGAGGATTAAAAACTTGAATTAAGCGTGCAGTGCAGGATCAAGATCTGCCTCTGTGAATAGGATCTGATCTCAGACAAGTTGCACTGAAAAAGCAGTAATACTTTGGTGGACACTCAGGCTCCCTAATCTGTAGATGAAACAAGCCATTTACCCTGAAACACAAGTGTCTTTGACATACGTTGGATGTTTAGATATTTAGTAAATCTGTCTGTAAACCTTAGCAAGTTAGTTTGCGGCAAAGAAAACTGTGCATTGATTTAATATTGTATCAAAATATTACAATATTCTGAAAAAGTATTAAAGTGAACCTTTCATATCTGTATTTCTTGCATGTAAAGTGAACTATTTCAAACCTGATTATGGCTTGACAGCAGATGGAAGCATGAAGTCCAAAATCTCCTGGTCGATGCCTGTGTTGAATCTGGACCTGTTAAACCACAGTGGACCAATCATCATTAACACCAGCAGGTGACGTGACCCTCCTAAACCAGTGGTCCCCAACCCCCGGGCCTCGGACCGGTACTGGTCTAAAACATGTATGTTTTCAGTCATTTTTGCACAAAGTCAGGAAAACTGTTGCTTGGTACCTGAAGACGTTGTGTATTAGCGTCCTCTCCGTGAGATAATAATGATAACGTCCATTTAGTGAATGCTCGTCAAAAATTGCTTCTTAAATGGTTGTAATTGGATGAATTTCTGAGGCAATGCAAATGAAGGCTAATTGCCACTTGCTTTCCAGGCCAGTTAGAAATTACCACCGAGCGAAACTGGAAAAAACGGTCCCCGTGTATGCCGTAAGGCTCCCCTACAACATTCCTATTCATAATGCACAAGCATATCCTAAACAGCTCAGTGGAATTGGTTTGCTGCCAAATGACTCTCCCTCTCTCTTAACAAACACAACGACAATATTGTGAGTCAAGCTGTTGTTTGTTACTGGGCAGCAAGATGACGGCAGCTCTGTGACTCCCGCATCACAAACCAGTGTGTAGTGACCTGACCTGCTGCTAAAGGAGTGTGTGAGGATGCTGAGAATGGGGTAGGAGACATCAAACTCAGGCAGATGGGATGAAACAATAGCACGATGTGGCGCGTCTGTGACAGGCTGTACCAGCTGATCAAGGCTACTGCAATTTACTAGTGATGAGAGGAGATCTCACAACCACCAAATGCTACCAAATAGCAGAGCTTTGCTTTTAAAATGACTATAATTTGTCTCCTGACATGATCTATATAAGCAGTTTCTTTGTCCTATTATCTCCTTTATGGAAGCAGCAACAGTCGCTGTCTTTTATTTTGCCAAGTATTGTTCTTTATTAAGTGGAACACGGAGCATTACTCAGTGTCTTGTCAGCTCCTGCAATTTACTATGTAGGATATGTTGTCTACATCTACTTAGCTAATTAAGACAGTCACAGCAGTGTAGATTTCAGGGCAGATCAAACACTACGGTGTTGATATGGGAAACAGGGAAGACTAGTCTCCACCAACTCTGTTATATCATAATCCCTGTTCCTTCAGCCTGATTAAAACATTTCAACAAGAGCCTGGGCTGCCTACCGTGGTAGTGCTGCAGAGAGGCTTGGTGGAGAAATATCACAGCTTCCTCATTAGCGAGAGGGGATTTCATTTGGAATATCTCACCGAGCACTTTGAGAGATGCGGCTGTATTTACATTTAAAAGATCCAAAGTGGCCATCTGAAGCTAGCTACCTCTTTCCTTAATTGCTGGCTTCAGTTGTCCATGAATACATCCACTTTATCACTGGCTCTCATTACTGGACGGCACAGAGGAAAGCCTCTTTCTCCTCTCTCTCCATTTTCTCCATCTTCTTCTCTAGCAGGGCAAGACCACATCAGAGTTCTCCCAGTGGCCAAAAGACACAAACAATCAAGAGGGATTAGACTCTAATCCTGTTTTTACTTTCATCTGCCACATATTCAAAGGGAGAAGCTCTGTGAAGCGTGGAATTCTTGAAGGATCTGCTCCCTGAAAAAATAAGTGGAAGCGGAGTAAACAATGCAATGGGACGGGGATTACAAGTTTTAAATGACAAGAAGACAATGGGCTTGACATCAGATTTATATTTAGTCTTCACTGGCTAAATCTTTGCTCGGCTGTGGACTAAGACAATTAAAGATACTGTAGAAATAATGAATAATGTAAGGTCACTTTAGTGTACCCCTCATTTTGTGTTCATTGGTAGTATTCTTTTCCAAAATGAATTCAATACAAAACATTTGAATTTTCAATTACTACTCGTTTTTTGTCCCCTGAATTACATTATTGTGTGATTGTAATGACCTATCATCACCAGCCATTGGAGCAATTCTGTTTCTGTTCTGGTTTAAAGAGCCTGTCGTTTAGACCGGACGCACCTTGTCACCGTGGTAACCCTCATGGATGTGAAAATGTAGAAAAGTCACTGAATTTGAAGCTTTTGTTCATTTGTTTGTTTTGTTTAAATAAATACTCCTTGAAGAATCCTG
>NW_005187454.1:1713946-1720933 GCF_000239375.1 Pundamilia nyererei
TCTCAGTTGAGGCAGGTGTTCTGAGTTTTTTGCCCCGCCTATGGGTGTGGCTGCTTTTGTGGTACACAGGTGTAGCTCATCTTTAGCTCTTCACCTCCTTCGACCTTTATTCTCTACGTGTTTCTGGTCCTGTTTGTATTCTGTTGTATCCATTTGAACATTCAGTCGCTGGACCTCACCTGGAAATTAGCTTTTAATAATAGCAAGCCATTCTGCTCGACTGCACTCACACGTGTTATGAAGTTGTTGTTTTTGGTGAAGACAAATAGTTTAAAAAAATTTAAAGGATGTGAAGTGAAGTAGCAACTCAGTTTGGCCTCGTTATGATCGGCAGACACAAGAGCATTTCCCTGCTGCTATCACTGAACTTGGCTTTGCTGAGCATAAGGTAGCTGTTAGCTGATGCTGAAAAATAATAAACGTTAGCTAGCTAACTACTTTTAGACTGAAGTTAGTCAGATAACATTTATTACTTCTTACAAAGGAATAATGAATGTTAAAGGTTTCTTCTTATCATTATTATCATCATTTTATCAATAGTAATATCTGTGAGATGATCTTGTCTATGATCAGTAAAGTTTTTAGATTGGTGGCTGTGGTTACGTTCTGGCACGTACAGTGAATTTTCACTTTTCAACACTCAAACCGGATTCTTGAAACTGGGAATATAACAAAGTCGAAGGGTAACATATGAAGGTCAAAGCAAATTCAAGAAATGTTAAACTATTGTGGAAACGTTTTAAACTTTTTTTGTCAGACCCAGATGTAAGACTCGAAAACAAGGAATATAAAACTCAGAAACAGTGTTATATGAAAAATAAAACAGGAAAACAGTAACATTTAGACCAGGACTAAGACTTGACACAAAAACAGATAAGAACCACTGAGACAAGCCTGGAAGGACGGAATAGGAGTACAAAAGCAGATTAATCAACTAAGGAAATGGGGATCTAACAACAGAGAAACAAAATACAAATAACCCCATGAACATAAATATAACCATATAAACAGAAGACTGAATAATAAAGAATATATACTAGAAATATAGAAATACTAGAAAACCCCTGTACTCAGTCCTAAAAATCTTAAACATGGTGTCTAACTAGATGTTTGCTTTAGTTGGCATTACCTTACAGTAACACTGTGAGGAGTTATTTTTGACCAGCATATGTCAATGTGGATATTAAACAAATATTAAACTGCTTTTCTTCCATTTGAACAATATCTCTGAAATTAGACACACCCTGTCTAAGAGTGATGCTGAAAAACTAGTTCATGCATTCATTACTTCTAGGTTGAACCATCGTAATACATTAATATCAAGTGTTCCTGCTGCAGTAGGCTGCTGGGGGCTCTCCATAGTGCACTGAGCATTTCTTCTTTACTCATCTCTTTTCAATCTCTGCGTGTTTACACATCATTCTTGTATTTAGTAATTAGCAATTATTCAACTCTGAGTCTCTCTCCAATGATTAGCTTTTTGTCCGGTCTCTCTTGCTTTCTTCTCTTTCCCTGGTTGTAACTGGTCGTGGCAGATGACTGGTTCCACTGGGGCCTTTTTCCTATTAAGGAGTTTTTCCTTCCCGCTGTAAGTATTTGCATAAAGGGTGTTGTGTGATTGTTACGGCCTCTTTCTCATATTTCAGGGTTTTTACCTTACAATATAAAGTGCCTTGAGGTAAACTGCATTCAACTGAATAATTCATATACTGAAATACAACATGACCAATTTTAAACACAGGAACTCATTGATAGCTGATCTATCTAACACAAGGGCGGGCCCCCTTAATTAAGGGGCCACGTGATAAAAGGGCACTGTTATGGAGGACTGCACCAATAAGCTGAGCTCAGTTTTGCATCCCATTTTTGTCTTCATATAAAGATGTATTACTGTTTGGTTTGTTATGTATTGACTTCATCTTCAATTCTTCAGTTCTTTTCTCTTGTTCAGTCATAGAAATGTGTTGTCACTAATGACGGTTCAATGAGATGAAAATATTGAGGACAGTGATCATGACTGATAGGGCATCTGTATCTGGATTTGTTAAAGTGCATCATTAAGAATGTTTGTTCACATGTAAAGGTACATTGAAAGACAATCAACATCCTCTGAGGTTGCCTTCCTTTGTGTGGAAAGTTTTCCTCTTTGCTCCGTTAGTCACTCAAAAGTGCAACAGACTGATTGAATGCTTTTGCCTGGTAGAGTTCAACTATTCAAATATCAGACATTTCCCCCGTGAGCAGTGGGCGGGCGTCAGTTGTAACATTTGCCAGTTATAGCATTTCAGCCCATACCTTTGCAAGCATGCAGTTACTTCTGTGAACATTGCTGCCAGCTCAGCAGTCCAAAAAACACTCTTTCTGAGCGGCTGAGGTCTTTTAACATCTGTCGGGCAATGCTCAGGATTTTCTATGAGTCTGTTGTGGCCAGTGCCATCCTCTATGCTGTTGCATGCTGGGGCAGCAGGTTGAGGGTCGCAGATGCCAACAGACTCGATAAACTGATCCACAAGGCCAGGAATGTTGGGGGGAATAAGCTGGACTCCGTCAGGGTGGATGTTGTCCAAGATAAGGACAATGTTGGATAATACCTCCCACCCACTCCATGACTTGCTGGCCAGTCACAGGAGCTCGTTCAGTGAGAGACTGAGATTACCCATAATGCACCACTGAATGTCAAAGGAAATCATTCTCCCTGTACAACGCCTCCATCTAATGCACAGTGCACGGTGCAATATTTACACCTTTTTGCACACCCTCTACAGGGCAAATAACAAAGTTTTACACTTTAGAGTCAAATGTCAATCATATAAATATATTCTCTGTAATTTTCTGGATATTTATTATTGAGCTATTTGTACATATTAGAGCTATTTCTTATATTTGGTAAGTACAATTAATTTAATTCAGTCTCTTACTGTTCTTGGATCAACTGTAACCACACAATTTCCTCTGGGATTAATAAAGTATTCTCATTCTGATTCTTCATTAAACTCTGCATCTGGGAAACGCCTACAAATGTTTTTCTTTTTTGTTGTTTTAATCTGCACTTTTTTGAGTTGTCCAAAATGGTCCCTGGAAGGAATAATGGTGAACTAGTGACAGACGAAGTCTCATTGATGCAAAGGGGGAGGAAAGGTTTACCCGTGTGGTCTGTCCCAACAGACAAGCTGCTTCAGCTCCATAATGAATGTTCTGATAGAAAGGTATCAGAATACACAGCGCAGTTTGTCCATTTACCATTCATGTGGGTGGCCGGGTACTTATGTGTCTCTTACCTGGGGAACACCTGGCACGAAGGATCATTTCGGGAAGAAGGGAAGCCTGAAGGGGCTGGAGGATCCTCTGAGTAATGTTCTGCCATTCATGTAGCTGTTATTCTTTAAACACCCTACAAGCCCCTGTAAAATGGACACAAACCACCTACCTGAGCATTGTTGCAGACCATGTACACCCTTTTGTGGAAGCAGTATTTGCTGATAGCTGTGGCTTCTCTCAGCAAGATAATGCACTCTACCACAAAGCAAAAATGATAAAGGAATGGTATGAAGAACACAACAGTGGGATGCGTTCGCCTCACCTCACAACCTATAGTTCTTAAAGGATCCGTTTCCAACACCAGAGACCACAACACAGCTTCAGGAGTCTAGCAGAGGCCATACTTTGACAGGTCAGAGGCACATCATCTCACATCTCCAGCTATTTATTTACTGGGCAACACTGTATGCTTGCAACACTGGATTGAATATCAGATAGTAGATGTGCAACTGTCAGGAATGGAGATATACCATGCAAAACTTTTATTGTGACACAACACTGGTGAAACACAGTCTTACTGGAACAATGATGCTTCTTGTCTTTGCTTTATTCCAGTGCATAGAAAATAATCTAAAATCACGATAAACATTTGGTTTTAGCTTGTTTTGAAGCAAACACACTAGCTATAAATGGTGGAGAAATGTTGCTGAGCAGTTGGTGTAATTCCTGTGGGCCTCTCACAGTTCAGTGCTGAGTAATCCAAACTGATGCATATCACTGCTCTATTCCCAGAGGGGAGATTTGGACTGCCATATCAATTCAGGAATGACCTTGTTTCCTTCACCCACCCTCATCCCCTGCATCACACAAACATATTGCAGCCGGGACTCACACCTGACCTGTGTCACTCAACACGAGCAGCACATGCATACGCAGTGGCCTGAACCAATACTTTTGTGGCATTCAGAGAGGTATTTGCAATGTCAAATCCCTAATGTTGAGGAAGTTCTGGTGTGAACTTTGTAAATTTGTTTTACATTTAAATTTCTCCAGTTATCTGACAAAGTATTGTGAACAGAACAGACCAAAAATCTGTCACCAACTGTTGGCCAGTCTGAGAGACAACACGTTCGTTATTCGACACCAAAAATGTGACCAAAAACACAGAAATGGAAGAAACGTCTGAAATATTCAAGAGTGCCTCTGAGATCAAAACTACTGAATATATGCAGCTATTACATCTCTATCATTTAGCACATTATTTATAATGTGATGCAAGCTCTGTTGTCTAGCTGTCAACACTTTGCTTCCCAAAGCCCTGGGATTACACAGAAGCCGACTGCTGTTTCTCAGATTTACTGGAAACCTGAATACGGGTTGGCTGAGAATTTTACATATAATAAGCACATATTATATTTCAGATGTTAACCTTAGAGGTTAGTTAAGCAAAGTAGGTTTTTGTGTATTTCCAAATAGACAGAAGCTATTTAACTGGTTAGTTGTTTGATTGTATTATTGTAGGATCTTTATGTTACAAAATGAAGTGCCATTGAAACTGAATTTATTTATTTAAATGTGACAGTGCTTATTAATGAAGACATCAGTGTAAATATGCCACAGTTCATCAAAAAGATACTTTTCATCTATAGTGCCTGCAGACAAAAGCAATAAATAATAATACAAAATCTAGACCAGACAAGAAAAGATGAAATCAGAACATGAAATTTCATAATAAAATGAGAACACGAACATCTGATTTCTCGTTAACCATCGATGACTTTTAGATGTGTTGAGGAGGGTGGGGCAGGGCCATGTAGGATCTTGTAACAGAACAAGCAAACTTTAATATTGTAAAATTTTAAAACCGTAATATATTATGTTTTTGAAAACAAAACAAGTTTTAAAGCCTTTTTAAATAGAGATTTGGTTGATTTTAAGTATTTGTCGATCACCAATTAGTGAAATATTCTATAATAGAAATGATAAAATGGTGAAACACCCTAGCCTAATTTTCTTGCAGTGATTATTTGATTTATCTAAATATGTGTAGGTTAAAATGAATGATTTTAGATTTAAGGTGGAATCTATAGTAACGCCAAGATGTTTACATTCATGTAGAGTCTGAAGTTTTCTCATGATTTTAGTCGGTTTGATAGGATAATGCAAAAAGGTTTTTTAAATTAATGAATAGACAGGACTGAGTAAGACAATCATAAATACAGTTCATTTTTGTTGTCAGCTTTCCCAAAACGTCCATTTCAGACTTTACCTGTGTAAAAATAACAGCACTGTCTTCATGAAGCTGAGTACTGACAAGTCATTCATATATAAAGAAAATAAATGTGGTCCAAGTCCAACTTTACAGGGGACGTAAGGAGACACTGAGAGACGCATAATGAATCACATTTTCCAAATATGAATTCATCCAAATGATGACTTGTTCAGAGAAGTTGAATTTTGTTAACCTAGACAATAAAGTTTGATGATCCACACTAAACATTTGATACTGATCACGACGGTCTATACAACGTCCAATCATGCGTCCACAATTTGGACGTCCAACCATGACCCAAGTTGGACGTTAATGTGACGTTCAATTTGGACTTTGGCCTGTGGAACATTTTTGGAGGTCACGTCTGTGGTCTATGGCAGGTGCGCTGGAGAAATTTAAATGTAAATGATTTATCATTTTTTTGTTTATTTGTTTTGTTTTTTAAGCTGTTTCACATGTGTGTTATGCACAGACCTTATAACAAAATTACATTGGATTAGTTTTACCATTGTTTTAATGGCCAATGCTGAGCTGTAGTCATGCTGTTTAAACCTTCTAGATACACATTATGATGGACTTTGTCCATCATTATCTACGATCTCTTTACCACAATAAATCAGGTCTATCTAGACTGGTTTCTCTTCACTGCCTCCTTTCTAAATTTCCTCATCTCTGTATGATCCTCTTTTCCTTTTCTTTCTTCTAGATTTATTTCCTTTTTTCAGTTAACTTTTCCTTTCCACCTGGGATCCATCTTGGATATCAGTTATATCCCCTTTGAAAAGCAGAAATGGAAGAGAGGTTTTAAAACTTTATGGTGAGAGGCTTGGTACCACATGCCATTTCAGTAGCAGCTCTGCTAGCAGGGCTGCCGATTTATAGCTCATGACACACATATATTTAATTTGTAACCGAACACTTCCTCTTCGCCTCAGTTTCCTTAGAACTCTGGGACATGTCTTGTTTTCTTAGGTCAGGGGTTAAACAAAGGAAACACAGTGCTGGCTAGCTGAAGAGCCCGAGCCAGGGGGTGTGAGGGGCGCTTCCACCTCTGAGGCCAGTCCAGAGCAGACTGTGAAACACGTCAAGGTTAAAGGTTCCCCTGTGATATCCGGAGGGGGAGGGGGGACCTAAAGAGAGAGGAGAGAGCTAGAATCAGAATATTTGAATTTTACATGACGAGAGCCGAACGTAAAATCCTGGATCCTCTTACTCCTCCGTCACTACAAGAAGGCTGGCTGTTTGTTGGAAGTGACATGTTTACTGCCCCATTGACCATAAATATCCCGAGGGCCATCTAAAACATAGTTACACGCCCAACTAGCTTTTCAATTCTGTGCGGTGATAAGCATATAAGTTTATTTAGTGTGAATGTCCTGTGGTGCTCACTGTGCGTCCCCAGGCACAGAGGTAGTGCGGTTAGCACTGCTGCTTGTTGCACAGCAAGGTTCTTGGTT
>NW_005187454.1:1722611-1724043 GCF_000239375.1 Pundamilia nyererei
AAAAAAAAAATACAATGAAATTATGCTTTTGCCCAAGTGTCAGTACTCTCTAGTATGTATGATAATTCAGAAATGGCAGCTGAGGAGACACAATATTTATGTAGGGAGCTCAGAGTGAATGAATGGCACAGTGAAACACTGTTCTCTAACAGCACATGTATGTGTGTAATGACTATATGCTTGTATGTGTGTTTGCACTTAAAGTTGGGATACACTTTTTAAATTCAGGCACTATTTTTAATATGTGAACAGTAGTTTTTGTTTAATTCCCAGTTCACTCAGGTTTAGGCAACAATGTTGTAGCACTGGTTTAGTAAAGTATTGCAGGTGCAGTCGGGTGGTGAAAAATGTTTAATGAAATAGGGAGGGGTTCCTGTAACTAAAAGGTTGTTTCAAATGTTTTATAATCTGCAGTAATGAGTACCCTGTATCTGTAAAGCCCGCATCTGTTGATGATTTTCTAACTTTTAGAGTAGACGCAGACATGTGATACACAGATATCTGAAATCTCTGTCGAGCATTTGGATGGTTTAATACAAACAGAGGAACCAAGATGATTACGATTTTCAGTGATTCGACACATTCTTCTACACATCAACTTTGACTGGATTGGTGAAACGATTAAAGTCATTTCTTAAACACTGACTCATTTTGTCTAGACACAAAGACGGGGAAACAGCTATGAGAGAAAGCATATCTTTTTATGATATGAGAAACTGCAGCCAGAATCCCTCTCCACTCCATCTGCTCAAGAGAGCTGCCAACGACAGTTTGCAACAACACACACACACACACACACACACACACACACACACACACACACACACACACACACACTAGCTCCCTCATTGCATTTCAATCTATAGCACAGCATAACATACAGCATTTCAGCAGCATATGATTATTATGAATGCATCTTTATGCACCTGTGTTTCATTAGAGCAGTATTTAAGTATTTAAGACATGATCATCTGACAGAGATGAAATAAAAGGATCTCACAGTCCAAGTACTGTGGAGTCCAAACGCTCAAGTCAGCAGGCTCTGTGCTATAAACGGAGCCGAGTCTGGCCTGCCTTTATCACTCCTGCCTCCTTTAGATGCATCTTTATGGGCTATTGTTCATTGTTCATGAGGGACATTAAAGCCAGGGACAGCAGGTAAATCACACGGCTGAGCCTAGCGCACACACTGACCAGCAGAACGGAGGAGGATGTGGCCACCAGCTTGTGTGTCTGTGCGTTTATGTGATTTTGTGTGTGTATGAGAGAGAGGACGCAAGACAGCTAGGTCACTACGCTGCTGCTGTTTTGTATCCTATGTGCTGTATATATATACCTTTTTTTATTTGTGCCAATGGTTCAAGGTTCAAGGGTCAAGGTTCTTTATTTGTCACATGCATAGTTATACAAGTATAACACACAGTGAAATGTA
>NW_005187454.1:1725545-1734077 GCF_000239375.1 Pundamilia nyererei
GACGTCATGCTCCGCGATGCTGGTCACCGGTCTCTCGCTGATGACGTCACTGTCCTCGGTAGTCAGGCGGTAGATAGCATTAGCCGCCTGGCTAACCTCGAAACGGGCGTAGAACCGATTCAGCTCGTTGGTGAATGCAGAATCGGCGTTGATCGGCGCAGTGTCCCTGGCATGGACATGAAGGTGAGGGGAATACAGGTGATAAGGAGGTGTTGGGATGGTGTTTAGGAGAAATATGCAAAAGGGAACATGGTAGTTGATTTTGCCAAAACAATGGTAAAGATAGCTGTGTGAACACAGGTCAAGAAGAGGCAGGAATTTAGGGTGTGGGGGTGGAGGAAGGTGCACACAGGTGGACTACATCTAATGCAGAAGGTGCAATTTCAAAGAGAGAGCAGATTTCAAGGTGGTGTGAAAGGAGTATGCAGCTAAAGCAAGTGAATGATTAAATAAAGTCAACGAGGGAAGAATGTTGCACAGAGTTGCAGGAGGGGTTGAAACAGGCTCTGTATGGTAGGGAAGAGTTGGGAAAAGCTGGTGAGGGAAACTGCCAAGAAGGTGTTAGTTGTATGCTTTGGAAAGGAAAGAGTATAAGGACACTTGGTGGTGGAGCGAGCAAGTACAGAAAAGTATGGGAAGATAACAACAGTAGACAGGGGAGTCTAGGCATTCAGCAAGGAGAGAGGTGACAAAAACAAAAGGAAAGACTTGTAGTGAATTGTATGTGAGGCTGGACATTAAGAAGGAGTAAAGCACTTGTATTGAAAGCTAGGGTGAGCGCTTTAGTTGGAAAGGATGTGCAGCAGGTAAGGGTAATCAAGGATAGAGAGATTAGAAATGTACTAATATGTGAAGAGCATGTTGAAAAGATGGGAGAATTATTTTGAAGAGCTCATGAGTGAAGATAGAGAGATAGAGATGGGGTAAGTTAGGGAAATGCAGAGGTGCGGGAGGAAGAAAGGATGTGTGGAAAGTAATGATCAGTGAGCAGCAATATGGTTTCATGGCGAGGAAGAGCACTACAGATGTTTGCTGTGAGTGTTGGTGGAGTTTTGGGTAGGAACCATATAGATGGATGGACTTCCAATGACGTCACCCCAGAGTGTTTCGACTATCGCCATCCTGCCTTCAGAATAATGGATGTGATAAGGACAGGCAGAAATCCCATGCTCATTGACTAATGGCATATGAACCAATGAGCGTGCAGTTTCATGCTCATTGGTTCATATTAGGCGTTAAACTGCACGCTAACCTTTTATCATCTCCGTTTTGAAACATGGCCAAAGTTTATAAAACTGACTTTATTCTTTTATTCAGTATGATTTAAAACTGACTCAATGGGAAAAATCTTACAGAGGTCACAAATCAATTTTCCCTTCAACTTGTTTAGTACTAGAAGTCTTTTTGCAACCACAGCTATTGCCATCTGGTGTCCTTCACACAGAATGCAGGTTTTTAGACACTTTTACATGGGCTTCATTTTTCAGCATGTTTTATCCTGGCCATGTTAAACTTAAAGCTAGATAGATCTTCAAACCAGGGTATATATGTAAATAAGAATATAGTTAATGGGAGATTACATTGATCTGATTGATTTCTTTGTTAGCATCTGCCAGTTATCTACATTTATTCAAGAAAGACTGATTTTTGTGTGTGTGTGTGTGTGTGTGTGGGGGGGGGGTGTTGTTAGTTTTTTTGACATATCTGTACTTCTATTTAACAGTTTTCAGCTGTTGGTCTGTTGCTGTAAACGGTTGACCTTAAAAATAACACAAACACACAGCTTTTTTAGTCTCAGGTCATGTTTTGAAAAAATGAAGCTGTTGTACACAACTCCTCTCCATACTCCCCCCTCCCTTCTTCCCTCTCGCCTTTCTCCTCCCCACCTCCCAGTTGCCAGGCTGCTCACCAGCAGGGGGGCCTGTAATCCCAGCAGCACCATTGTGCAGACCGGCAGGTATTTCCCCTGTCACCCCTGAGCAGCAGACTCAGCTGACTGGCAGCGCTGCGGGAGCAGGAGGAGTCTTACTTTCTGTCTATCAGCCTGGCTCCTTTGGAAACACAGAATAATAAAGACAAAGCTTCTTTTTTAAAACTCTGAACTGCTACCAGGCTTTTTCTAAGATTCATGACTCAAAGTCAAAATGTGTAAGAAGTGTGCATCATGTGTGTGAGATGTTTCATTCCTAACCTTCCATCAACCTTAGAGACAACCACTTAGTCTCCAGCAGCTTTTCATTCACAGCAGTGGAGGGGTACATTTATTTAATCTTGAGTGCTCTGGCCTAACCAGTGAGTGGTTAATGTCCTGTATTTGTGTGTGTTTGCTGGGGTCCTCTTCTGATCCCTACAGCTGCACCCTTTAGAGAAGAGGTTTCCAAAGTGGGGTTGGGGGGCTCCAGGGGGCCCTTAAAAGGGTTCCAAAGGTCCTGTGTAGTATTTTCACTTTTTTAATTTAAGCGACAAAAGCATTTATCAGCAGTGGCCAGTTGTTCAAGAGCTTGTGCTAATCTTTTTTCACCTGGAAAGTCTTGCTTGACCAGCTGTATTTTACAGTTTAATAGAAGTGTGACATGGTTGTTGTTTGGAAAAGTTAATGAAGTCGCAGTTTGCAAAACCTGCTATCAGTCTTAGCCACTTGGGTTGCAGAGGGCCTGGTGACTATTCTAGCTGCCATCGGGTGAAAGGTGGGCACCCCCGAACATGTTGCCCATTCATACCTATGGGCAATTTAGCATCACCAATCAGCATGCAACATGCAATTTGATTAAATTAGATTTTATTGTGTAGCTGTAGCTCAGCAGGTAGAGCTGGCCATCCACTAATCACAAGGTCTGATCCCTGCCCCAGTGTGCATGCCAGATATCCTAATGCATAAACTAACCACAAGTTTCTCTCTGATATGTCCATCAGAGTTTGGATGTGTGTTAAATAGAAAACACTTCGGTAGGAAAAAGTGCAAATGGGTTTGACTGAGTGAATGAGGCACTTTGAGTGTTCAGGTAGAGTAGAAAAGTGCTGTATAAAACTCAGTCCATTTACCATTCAGTGCCTTTAACAATATTGAGCTGCTATGCATGTGTGTGAAAAACGGCTTGGACCCAGTCACAGAGGCCTAAAGATCAGTTGGCAAACACCTGGAACATACTGGTCACTAGGGACCAGTGGGTGACTGGCTACCGGAGGTTGCTGGTACTTGTTAGATTAACTTAGTTTCAAATGTATATGAATGTGTTGTATTGCAGTTGCTTTGGTTCATAGCAGATTGCTGTGGTCACCGTAGTTTGCATGGACGTGCAAAGACTCCACAACTACTTGCTAAAAGGTAGTGAAACTGTAAAGAGTGCAGCACACATCAGAAATATATACAGTTCACCTTGAGACGATAAGATGCACAACAAAAGTGTTGGTGTCAGCATTACGACGCAACTGTTTGTGTTGCACTCGCTGGTTAGTAAGCAAGTGTTTGCAGACCAGTCAGTGTCTTCCGTGCAGACTACAGGTGACTGTGGCAATCTGCGAGCAGAGCAAACAATTACAACATGATGTTTTTGTGTGGCACCCTCTTTGCAACTGACTTCACTCAAGAACAGCCAGCACCCCTTGCTAAGTGAAGAATACACATTTTTTCCTAGTGACCTGCGTTTCTTAGGTCTTTTGGGCTTGTCTATAGGTCTGTGTGACTGAGGCCTTAACGAGATTCCAATAACAGTTTTCCTTCTAATTTAGAATTGCAGCTGCTAATCATCTCACATAAATAAATTCCTATTAAGGTTTCTTGGAGTGCCATGTGCTCATGTAAAGCAGTGAATGTAGTGAGCACACCAACAGAATTTAGTAGCAGAGATAGGCTAATTCAGATAACAAATACATATAGTTACACTGGAATATACATGTCTGGTGAATGTTAAGTTAATCGTAGTTACTTAAATCGAACTAAATCTCATTAATAGAAGGAGCGAGTTTTATGAGACATTAAAGGCATCTTTGTTTGTTTATTAGAAAGGATGCTCGTATCAGAATGAACTGCACAGTGTATTCAGTCATACTTTTGGAGACAAGTACCTCTTGTTATTTTTGCATATCCCAAACTATTCAGAAGGGTTCTCAGCATAGCTACAGTAAATGTGGTGAGTATGACTGGGACTCTTTAATCGGTGGCACACTACTGTAGCGGCCTGTTAGAAGTTCTGTCCTACTGCCTGTGGCCTTTGCAGCCCTGGTGGGGTGCATTTGTCCCCCCTGCACCACTACCCAGCCAGTTGGCAAGCCTAAGCCAGGAAACTGTCAGTGTCGATTGAGCTGAGTCGAGGAGGTCCTGCTAAAGGAGCCTTGGTAGTTCCAGGGCCCACCTCTGTTTCCAAAGCATGGGAATAAAGAACTCTGCATTCCACAGGACTGAGCTGCCAGCTTCCCCCCCACCCACAGTTCACATGGAGCCCTGAATGAGATTAACAAAAGCATTCTGTCGGACCCCTCTTGGCCGGCTTCCACGTCAACAGCTCGCAGGGTCAGGGGTCACACTAACTACATTCATTCCCAGCAGACCCCTTGCTCCAAACACAGGCCGCCAGTTGCACAAACTCCCAGCTTTCCCTCTAATCCTCCGAGATATGTCTGATCTCTCCACATGTTTCTGCTCAATTAAAGCAATATCACACCTTGCAAATGGAACAGAGAGAAAGAGGCAAGCAGGAGAGAGGAGAGTGTGGCTGCAAAGATGAACAGAGAGGAGAAAGTGAGAAAAGCAAATGAGTGGAACATGGAGACTGAAAGAGAGAGAGGACAATGGAATTATTAATCTGCTCGTGTAAGGCGCTAGCACATGAGTGATGAAACACCGCAGGCAAAAGCTCAATAGTTGATGGTGGACACATGACTGACATGGTAGCAAAGCCAGCACACGCATGCAGCTCACAGCTCACATACCTGCACTGCTCTTTGGCTGAACTGTTTAAAACCCAGCTCGTGTTTTTATCTCTTCAGCGAAAATATCAGTTATTGAGTCGTTCGAATATTAAAAACTGTGATTCAATTTGATGGATTTACATTAAATTAATATATTTATCTTGTTTTTACCAGCTGACAGGTGTTTCTTTTGGCCTGCATGTATCCTCCCTAAACTCTTCACCTGTGAGATAAATTCACATCAAATTATAGGAGTTAAAATGTTTCAGACTAAGATTAAGTTCCAATTTAACAACTTTTCATTATAACATAATCTTGTCTTTGTAATTCAGTGGTCTATATAATGTGTTATAACACAATCTGGAGTTATGAATTATCTGTCTGAAAGTAACTTCCTGTATAAATCTTTTCCAAAACGTGTATACAAATAAAAACAGAATTCAATGGTTTAAAAATCATTCGATGTCAATATTTCACAATACGAAGCACAGCATAACAAAAAAGTAGACAAACAATTTCAATTTGATTCAGGCAAAACCAAACCAAAAGGTTACTTGAAAAGCACCTGGTGAAACATCTCACAACTAATTAGGCTAATTGGTAACAGGTCAGTAACAAGACTGAGAACAAAAAGAGCATCGCAGAGAAGCTGGGCCTTTCAGATGTAAAGGTGGGGAGGGGCTCGCCACACTGAAGACTGCATAAGCAGATAGTTCGGTAAGAACACGATTTACTCACAGTGCTTGACGATACTTCTAAAAGCTGTAAACAGGTCATTGTTGCATACTTGAAGGCAAATTCATGAACTTTTTAATTCTTGTATTTAGAAGAATCAGTTTAATCAAACTTCCTGTTGACTGACTGAGCTTTTAGACCTTTGACCTTTCAGTAGATTCTGTATGAAAATATTAGTGACAGTGGACATTGATGTTTGGATTTTTGCGATACAGATGTTCCTAAAGGAAGTGCTTACTTTCTTATTTCCAGCTGTATTATGTACTATAATTATAATTCCATCAGTAGTTTTACTCCTGATGAAACAGATAAAACAGGAGAAAAGGCCAAACAGACACAACATGTGCAGAGGAGTCAGGTGTCCACCATCCTCCGTCTGCTGCAGTCTGCATGTTTGGGCAAAATACTGAACCCTAAGCTCGAAGACATTTTTAACACAGCTTCTCCAAACATAATAGTTTTATTTTTGATGCTTGCGTTATTTTGCTTTGCACAGAGAAATAAAATCGCTTTGCAAAACCAAAACTTACCAGGGTCAAAAGTATTAGATTAGATCCTAGTAACCAATTGTGTATCCTTCTTATTTAACAGCCTGGAGTTGTTTCTCCTGAACAACCCCAGCTCGGCCTTCTTTGGCAAATACATCAAGCTCCTCCAGATTTGATGGACCCTTGTCTTCGGTTCACCCCGCCGATTTTCAGGTCAGAGCTTTGAGCAGGGCAGTCAGTTACATTCACTTCACCAGGAACAGCGACCCAGACACAGATTTGTTGGTGACTGCTTGAGGTTTTCTTTCAAAATATTCTCATTTTTCATGATTCCTTCTACTTTGACAAGAGTCCAAGGTACAGATACACCAAAGCATCCCCACAGCATAATCCTCCCACCATTGCATTTCACTTCATGCTACATGCCTCTGCCTTCTTTTTCCAAACATCTCCAAGGCCAAACAGCTATAGTTTTGTCTAATGTGATCAAATGACGTGCTTCAAGTATGTGTAATCTTTCTCCAGGTTGTCCTTCATACTTCAGTCTGGCATGAATGTGTCTCTTCTTCAGAAGTTGAGTTTTTCTTGTTCTGGAACCTTCAGTCCATCCTTTGTAGGGTTTACGGGACTGTCTATTTTAAGAAGTCGTTCGTCTTGCAGTTGTTCTAGGGTCTTTAGACACATCTCTTACTAGTTTTCACAGTCTTTGAAATCTTTCACTTCCCGCCTCTACCGGGCTCGTTCTTTGTGGTTCTCGGAATTTCTATTATTTCTCACTGCAGTTTTTGACACTTGGAAACGCTGTGATAACTTTGCATCCATCTCCTGCTTTGTGAGCATCAACAGATTTTTTTTTTCTCAAGCCTAAACTGATTTCTTTTTGGGGGACAATGCTTTCTCAAGTGGCAGCTCAAACCCTGAGGTTGCTGAGGTTTTTTTATGTTGTGTGTGTGTAAACTGGAAGATAACCCTCATTTTATTATCTTTGAGCATTACAAAGTTAAAGCGCACCAATTCATAGCAGTGATTTGTGCCGTTGCTCCAAAGGGTACGTTTTTCAGAGAGCGAATAATATTGACCCTGGTAATTTGATTTTTTTTTTGTCATATCAGTTCTAATAATTATTATTTTATTGTAAACAAATATAATTGAGTTGTTTTCTACTAAGAACATTAGTATGGTTAGAAATGCTGTATCGAAAATTCTGCTCTGTTACAAAAGCACTTGTTACAATTTTGGCAAAAACATCTCATTTTTCACCTCTAATATTCTTGATATTTATTATTGAGCCATTTGTATTAGTGCTGTTTATTATTTATTACATTTGTAAACTTTGTACCATATAGTATTATTTAACTAGTTTAGTCTGGAGCAGCTGTAACCTATATACTTTCTTTAGGGATTATTAAAGTATTCTGATTTATAATAGGCTAATAATGGTGTCAACATCTGTAGAGAAAAAGTGTATTAATGTGTGTATTATTGTGTAAATTAGGTTAAATGAGGTAGAAAAGTATTATATTTATAAGTACTAGTCCATTAACCATTTAAAATTTGTGGCCACGGACTTAACCTCGGTGAACATGAACTCTCTGCCAGCAACATGAAGAAGTCTGTATATTTCTGCTCACACCTCAAAGGGAGAGATTTCCGCTTTGTCCTGCATCTGAAACCTGTTAGCCCCAAACAGCAGCAGTAAAACAAACTAGATTTTTTTGGGAGGGGGAGCCTTTGAATGAGTGAAGATATATAGAGATGAGGTTGGTGGGGAGGATGGTTGATGGGGGTTGTTCACAGAGGATCATACATTACTTTTTTTTCCTCCCCCAGTATTTCTTGTCCTTGATCTGCCTGCTTTTCTTTAAGCTGGATCCAGAGCCCCGCCCCCTGCCGAGCCTAGAGCTCAGAGGAGGGGAGGCCTCATCCAGCTGCAGGCTTCGCTGGAGCCCAGCATATAGGTGGAGGGGGTGGGAGTTTGGAGGGGCGAGGGAGCTTCGCTGGGGCTGTGGTGGATGGAAGTGAGAGAAAGAAGCCAAGAGAATGGTGGCCTGATGACAGCATGAGAGCAGCAGAGGATATTGCACTCAAAGACACAACATGGGCACCCTGAGAGATTGAGTTTCAAAGCGGGAAAAAGAGCAGAGGATTTCCAGGCCAATCTGCTTCCTCAGCTAAGATTGTCCTCACAAGGTCAACACTACCAGATTTACACGATCCCACTCCCAGGATACCAAGTTCCACTAATACTGGCCTTTATAAAGTCTCTACAAGTTGTAACATAATACAATTTAAAGACATTCTTTAATAACACTTTATATAATAGTTATCAACCATTATGTAATTCAACATTTTATTTTCAAAGTACAGGGTGGGCCATTTATATGGCTACACCGTAATAACA
>NW_005187454.1:1735433-1751208 GCF_000239375.1 Pundamilia nyererei
CATTACCAATAAGTTTGATGTGTCACATGGCCCTCTTCCTATTGAAAAAACAAAAGTTGTATCCAAGATGGCCGACTTCTAAATGGCCACCATGGTCACCACCCATCTTGAGGAGTTTGCCCCTCACATATACTAATGTGCCACAAACAGGACTTTAATATCACCAACCATTCCCATGTTATTACGCTGTATCCATATAATGGCCCACCCTGTATATCCAAGCAGAATCAATATCAGCTAATAACACCCTTGACGAGCAAATAAGATGATGTGTGCTGACGCAGGTGTGCTTTGTTTATCTGCTGTCTACAGTCGATAAGCTTCCCATTAGAGAATGGCTTACTGTTTTCTTGCTTTTATTTTGAAAGCGACTGCTAGTTTTTAAAATGTACAAATGAAAGTGTAGGCAAGTTAATGCGGCCTTACTGTAGATGCACCTTTGAGAGAGTTTTTAAGAAGCCATCGACTTCTAAGTGGTGTTCCATCAGGACAAGTATCAAATCTAAAAATAGACATAAATTAAAAATGTGATCTCTCTGTGATCACTTTGATCTCAGACCAGCTCAAGCTCCGTGACATTTCCACCAGTCAGTTTTACATTACTGTCATCTGTGGCCGCAGTCGCCCATTGTTGCAAAAATCTCTGCTTGTTTCATGCTTATGGGAAACTGTAAGAGTCTCACTTTTACTGCTGTAATTTTACCACAGAACAAGCATCTCTGTTCTGCTGGTTTGTGCTTGCACATTGTGCATAACCTGCTGGTCTTTGATGGGAGACCTGCTGCTTTCACTGTTCACTCTGTGGAAACACAGCTAGCATTAGCAAGTAGTATTCAGTAATGTATCATCATAACAGATGAGTTTCCACTCGCTAACCACGTTGGCCACGTGGATGATGGAGAAAGATGGAATGTGAAAAGTTGTTAGTCATTAGTACATTAACAAGTAAAGCTCTGACTGTCATGGTCCTCCAGTCCTCCTCTGCATCTCCACCATCTCTCTCTCTCTGTTTGTGTGCTTGCTGCTCTGTGTGGGTGTGTTTACCTGCCTTGCAGGGGTGGGATCCTCCTGGGATCTCCGCCCTCTCCTGGATGCACCCAAATCAATTGCGCACCTGTGGATCATCTGGCAATAACCTGTTTGTTATTTAAGCTGGGACCTGACCTTTATCCTTTGACTGAGTGTTGTCTAACTGTGGTAGTTGCCATGTCACCTCTCTGTAGGTGTGTCTCTGTGAACTTGCGTTTGCATGTGTTTCTTTCTGTGCCCAGCAGGGTTCAGAGAGGTGTTTGTTACTTAGTGGAGATTCTGTTCCAAAGACTCAGAGCATCATGGACATGGATGGACTTGGATTCACAGAACCTTCCTTCCATTGGGTTTGGTATACACATTACACCAGCACTGTAAATAAACTCACTGAATTTTCACTCCTGAGAAGACACAGCTGTATCTGGTCTTATAAAATAGGTAAAGTTTAGCCAGCTTTTTTGCCAACACTCTACCTTTGAGTCTTTTTATTAGGCTGATTTTTGTTATGAATATATTTTAATGTAGGCCCAGGTTCATAAACAACTCTTACCCACAGGACAGCCACTCCATCCATCCATGCATCCCTCCCTCCCTCACAGGGTCATGGTGGTGCTGGAGCATACCCCAGCTGTCATAGGGCAAGAGGAGTGGTACAAACTGGTCGCTAACACTCTGAACATGATTTATAAAATTTGATTGTAGACTTTAAAGAAAATATAAAGTATTTACAGTTTTACTTTTGATGCACTTTAATTTTTCAATAATACCGTTTTATGTGTACTGAGGTGTTTTCATTTTATTGTTTCTTTTCCAAAAGAAATGATTTGAAAAATTCCTCCACTGCTTGTGTTTCTCAGCTAACCGGAAACTTTTTTTGGCATAGCTGATATTCAATGGCAGCACGGTGGAGCTCTTTTTAGAACTGTTGCCTCACAGCAAGACGGTCGTAGGTTTAAATCTGTAGCAAAACTAAAAAAGCAAGAACTTTTATCAAGCTGTATAAATCCAGGGATGGGGCGCTCAAGATCAGCATTTTGATTTCCCAGAACAAAAAAAACCCCAGTAAAACATTATCTTATCAGAATTTGCTTTTGGGTCAACCTTCAGTTTAAAAGCAAAGCAAGCAATTGTGACTTTTACTTATTGGCTCTGAGGGACAGCTGTGATATAAATAATAAAGGTAACTGCAGGCTTTGATAGGCTCAGACTCAACTGAGACAAACTCTTAGGTGTTACAGCCGATGACTATTTAAATCTGACAGGGAAAAATGTCAGACTATTGAGATGATGCAAAATAAAGTGACTGAAATTAACTGAACTGAAAATGATATTTTTAGATTGCTTTATACACCATGTTGAAAACATAGTTAACTTAATCAGGGTGAGAATCCAGTCACATCGAAACTGACTTTAATGAACCGTTCAAGCATGTTGAGAATCACCAGTTTAAAAAAAAAAAAGCCTTTTTGCTGAAGTCTTGATTTTTTTTTTCATCTTTAGTCTGAAAGTTTTACTACCATGTTTACTGTTGCTGCATTTGTATGAAACTGCAAAATGGGCCTTGTTATTTGATAAAGTGCATTTTACAAGGGTGCAAGAGCATTAGCAGCAATATGGCATTACACTAAAATGTGTGATATATAGAAGATAAAATAATATTTTCCACACAAAATATTTAAGTAAGGTCAAGTCATTTAAATTCAATAGCACATTTAGAACAATAGGAGAGGATCAAAAACTAATTTGCAGTTAAATTAAATATATTAACATATTCATATATTAATACTGGAATTATATATCGCATAAATACAAAAAATAAAAGATCAATAAGAAAACAATGACAGTAGACTTGAACTAGACTTATCTCCGACTTCTCTGTCAACTGCTGGATATTACTTTATGTAGAGCAACAACAGAGAAGTTTGATCTTAGCTCAGAGGTGAAAACCTGGAAGAAAAACATAAAACCTTTATTGGGCAAATATTGCACATTAAGACTGTGTAAGGGTTTCCCTGTCAGCCTGAGGAGATGTTTGAGTTCCGTAGAACCACAGATTTTGGGAAGAAGGATATCTGTGCATGCATGCATTGTTTACGCATGTTCACTTGCATGTTTCCTTTGTTTGTTTTTTGTTTTTGCTTTTGTTTTGTTTTTTGTTTTTTAATGGAAATGTAGGAGTTGTAGGAGTCCAGAGGTGTGATGAGGTTTATGACACTGTGCTGATGCCATCAACAGGGGGCGCTAGGACTCAATTTGTGGCTCCACTCAAACTGAGCCAGAAAAGCCTTTTTTTCCTTCTTCTTTTTTTTTCTTTTTTTGTCAGATTAACATTTGATGTGATCAGAAACGCCTGGTGTATGATAAAACTCATGGCAAATCAATATGATAAATCAGACGCCATGAGTATGAACTGAAAGACCTGGACAGGAGGAGATCCTCTCATGTGACATGTCGACGGCATCGTCATATCTGCCTGGATTCATTTAAGGAAAATTAGCTGTGTGTTGGTGTGAGGAGAGTTACTCAGATCAGATCAGCCAAATTTCACTTTCAAAATGGGAAAAGGAAAAAAACCTTCATCACAGAAATCTTGTCTCTAGTGCAAACACTCTGAGAAGCAGCAGCATTACCATAAGTTGCAGCTCCAACATGGGTAACCAAACAGTCAAATCCCAGAGATGGTGTTTTATGATCTGTTTGATAACTTGTGTGAAACAGCACTCCCTGTTCATTTATAAATCCCTAGTAATCCCCGAGAGGGAGTGACAGCTGATTTAGAGACGCGTAATTTCTAGCAGCAAGGTCTGTATAGAGCCCAGAGACTTTAAATCACTCTTTAAAGAGACAGGGAGCCTCAGCTCTGGGGGCCGCAAGTAGTGCTGGGCCGCTGGCTGACCGGTGCTCCATTAGCTTCATGTACAAAGAGTGCCGATGCCGTGATATTGGTTGCAGCTTCACGGTTTCTCCAAAAACTTTTCTTGCAGGGAGGAAAAGGAGGTAATTCATACATGTAACGGGAGGCATAAATCCATGTATTAACTTCAGTACACTGCAAAGGAGGACACAGCCTGGAGAAATAGGAGACAGATGAGGGCAAAGAAGAAAAAAACCATCAATTAAGTGGCAGAGGAAGAAAGAAAAGGGGGAGGGGGTGTTGTGTGTGGTTAACAGAAGACAACGAAATGAGGAGGAAAGATCTGGGTTCACATCGAGACATGATCCAGACAATCAAAAGAAGAGGAGGGAGGGGTACCACAAAGGCAGAGAGGGTAGAGGGGATGGAGGGGTGACGGCGGGCTCCGGTGCTGGGGTGAGACAGGAGGCGAGAGGGGCCTGGTGGCAGGGCGCAGGCCTGGGTGGTGCGGCGCTAACAGGCCCCCAGGGACCTGGCGCTGCAGGACCATATGGGGAACAGTGAAAGGGAGAGGAGCAGCGGGAGCCCCGGGCTGACAAGCCACTGCTGCCCCTGCTTCAGCTGTTCCCCTGGAGCCTCGGGGACTTGGGGATTAGAGGCACACAACAAAGACAACAAATACAAGACAACACACACACATCGTGGACGCCAGTTGAAGGAGCCCGTCCACTTCCAGTACAACAAAGACAGGTATACACATACATGCATAGATACATGCACTGCATGAGCTGATACTCACACAACGGATGCATTCCCCCAAAAAAGCCCATCATTAGAAAGTGTCAGAGTAAAAATCAGTCCGTTTACGAGCTGAACTCTTGGAGCCACATAAAGGCTACACAACACACACTTGCAGTAAGTATAGCTGGTCTCATTGCACACACACAGTTCTATATATTACACACACATGCAGAGTAATTGCATCCTCAGCTGATCAAGAGAAAGCAGCAGCATTTTAAACCGACATACAACGATGCTCAGAGGGAATGTTGTGCTTTTGGGAGTCACAAAAAAAAGCACTGTTGAGACAAAAAAAACACTTGTTTTGTTTTTTTGGGGGTTTTTGTTGTTGTTGTTTATTATGTGGTCTGAAGGAAAAATACCAGAAAGATGCAGAAAGATCTCCACCAGCTGCTACAGCTAACATGTTTGTCTGGAGCAGGTCTCTCTTGCACATGAGACACTGAGTCTCAATGGAAATACCTGCGTAAATAAAGGTTAAATTAAAAAAAAATGCAAACCTTTGGAAGACGATTTTCTTCTCGTTGAGCCAAAGCTGAACCAGTTCTGCATGTACTGTTTGCCTGGTCATCGCCTCGATCGCGACCTATGAGGAGGGAATAGGATATATCAACATCTTCACATGACAAGTTCAGGAGTCCCAAACAGGTTCAGTGTTGTACAGTAAAATATCTATAAATATATCTTCTATCGCCACAGTGGCTCCTTGTCGTCATGATGTATCTCGTTTAATCAGTGTCATCAAAGTCAGAGTCAAGCGGCCTAATATAAAATATCTTTAACTATAATTTTCGTGACTAAATGAGGTCAAATACTTCTTTTTCTCTTTTCCTGTAAAGTGTTCATCAGAGATGCCAGTTCATGAATTTCACACACATACTGGACTCAGTGACATGTCAAATTTATTAGACCATCACACAGTTTCTCCAACAGTATTAGTAATTACCAAAATCATTTTTATGTATTTGTAATCATTAATTCATGTGTATGTGCTCTCTAGTCAACATTTTAATCTTAAATATTTAATCAATGACTTCACATTCAGTATATAGTGAACACTAAATTATGGTTATTGTTGTTATCCAAATTTCAAATTCAATTTTTCACACAAAAGCAAAAAAAACTTGTTTTTAATGGTTTTATATATTATGCTTCATTTACTTCTGAGCGCTCAGAGAAATCTCTGCGAATTCAGTAACTTTTAAACAGGTTTTTGAAATATTTCTAAAATATTTAGATTTCTTGTTTGTATGGCAGGTGGTCTGTGAAGATGGTCTAATACGATGTGTCAAGCACTGTATCTGAAAACTGTGTATATTACATCCTGTAATGTGAAAAACAACCACTGAAAGGAGCATTTTTAAGCCACCTCCTGTGGTCTTAACAAGTTTCCATCAAACTTATAACCAAACTTTCAACTTAATCTTGTCGAGTCCTAATGCTCTATACTGTGATAGAAGTGATGAAAGTTACCTGCCTCGATCAAATAACAAAGCAGGGAAGCGTGTGTGGTGGGGCTAAATCGGAAGCTTCACACCGCTGCTAAATCTACCCCATGGCAGCAAGTACCTGCTGCCTGCTATCTCCGTCCCTGCTGTAGCCCGAGGCCATGAAAGCAGCCTTGGCTAACATTAGGCTGTATTTCCTAAGGCTCAGTGAAAGAGAATACCACCTGTCCTCCTTTAACAACACAAAAAAGTAGCTTTTCCCTCTCTCTGTCTTCTATCTTCACAAAGAACAGTGAGCTGGTGCCTCTTTTAAAGCACACATTGAGGTTGGGCTGACGGGCAAACCCTGGTCCAGGCTCAGGAGGGGAGGGGGAGGAGAAGGAAACGGGGAGAGTCAGCAGCAGCACCTGCAGTGTCATATCCCAGCCTGCCTGTCAAGCATCCAACCAACCAGTCAGCCCCCAGTCCATCCCAGTCAGTGTGCTGCCTCTCTGCCATTGAGTCTCAAGTCCTCTCCCAGTTCCCCCATTTGAGCTTGGGATGACAAACAGCTAATTAATTTCCCTGACGCCAGGAGAAGCAAGACTCAAGCTGGGGAGGAAGACTGCCTTTAGCAAAAAGAAGTGGAAGTGGAGAGATTAATTCATGAAGCTTTTTTTTTACTCTTTCTCCTGGTAGCCCGGTATTTGCATGAGGAGTTCTGGCTGCAGTTTGTTGTCCTCTTCTTTCTCTCTGTCTCTCTCTCTTTCACACACACACACACACACACACACACACACACACACACACACACACACACACACCCCTCCAATCCACATTTAGCCTTTGGCGTTATCCCTCTCCAGTGACCTCACCATCAATATGAACCAAAATGCATACATCACACTCATTAAAATTCATGTTAAATCTACTATATTCCTAAAAATTAAGAAGTGAAATAATCAGAGGACAAAGTGTGAATGTGGCGTCTCGTATTAGTGACAGAGTGAACTTTACTTCACCTAGGAAATGTGTTTTTGCCCTGTAGGAGACGTGGAAAGCTGTCTGACCAAAAACAGCTTTTATATGCATTTTTAAAATCGGACCTGATGGAGATAAACAACTTCAGCCCTTCCTGTTTTTCTTAAAGAAGGATAAGAGACTAACTCAGCGGGGCCATTGATCTTACTATGCCTCTGAATAGTTTTATGATCATTAAATTAACTGCTTGTTCCCCCGCTCTGTCCGTATTACGATGTATTGAATTCAGTTCCTCCATGCTGCAGATACAGATATATGTCCCCATGTCTAATCAGTCACACAGCGCCGGCCGTTATTAGTCTCACACTCAAAGTGGTGTACACAAAGGTTACTTCAGTGAAACGATTGCACCTTTACTTTTAACGACGCTTTATCAAAAAACTATCTGAGGGCAATAATTGTCCATCATTACTGAGATGACGATGCTGCTTTTGGGGCTTGGTAGCAAAATGGAAAACAGATTTCCTTCAGCCGGGGGTTGAAGTATTGGAGGTTATGTTAACTCTGCTGCAAACCCAGAAAGAAATCAGAGCTTATTCTCATATTCATTTAAAATGAATAACCCACAAAACCATACTGGTGTTACAAACCAGATCTAAGGGAGCGTTCCTATGACAAATCTTTCAGCTCATTTCATGTCATTCACTTCTATTGCACGTGTTACTAACAGGACCGCTGCTGTTGGGTGTTCATCCTAAAATCCACCCGTAAAGCCCGAGGCCATATTTTACAATTCCCACCTAAAAACAAACATTCTGCAGTTTTGTATCCACAATAATTACGCACATACTTTAGCCACACTAATACCAAAGATTTTATATGTATTATATAATTATCCTGAAAAAAAGGTGTTTTTCCCCTCCACCTCCAAAAATCTACCTTTTAATGGTTACACTGGAAAAATAAGTCAAATATGATGCACCGAGTCGCCTTCACAGCTGACTTTAAAACCACTTTCAAGCAGAATGTAAGCAAGCTAACCATTGTTTTGAAAAAAACAGAGATGTGACTATTTAACTCTTTAAAACCAAGCGTATCCTATTTGATTCATTTGTTTTTGTGAGTTTTTGAGACTTCTACATCATCAGCATGACTTTTTCTTACCCTCAAAAAATGATATAAATTGCATGACAAATTTTTAATGACTAAATTGCAAAAATATGGCTTATGCAGCAAATGTGATACAAATTAAAAGTCATGTATGCAGATTAAAATGTTATATATTTTTATATATAGGCGGTGTATATATTTTTATACCCCGCCTCTCGCCCTATGACAGCTGGGATAGGCTCCAGTGCCCCCCGCGACCCTGAAAAGGATAAGTGGAAGCGAATAGATGGATGGATGGATGGATATTTTTCTATATTTTGTCTAAAGGTTCAACAAACACTCCATTATCAAAAATGAAAGATTTCTGGCTGTTACTTCATGGTTCAGGTTTTTAAGGGTTAAGCACACTTCTTCTGAAACACTGTTTGTTGTACGGTAAAACGTATCATCTTTAACCTTTGTAACCTTTATTTCTGTGCAAATCCAACAAAGATTTTAAGCATACTGGGAATGCACAAGGTTGGTTATTAACTGGATTATTAATTTCATTCATATTTTACTTTTGCTTTCATTCACTAATCGTGTTAAGGCACTAAAAACTTTAGCAAAAGGCTGTGAAAAAAGAGAAATGACAAGCCCGTCTCACTGGCCTGTTCTCAGTGTGACAGTGGTGATGCCACAAACTATAGATTGAGACATTTTTTCCCAGCTAATGTGACCCATGAAGCTTAATTATGTACATTGTCAGTGATTTTAGTTTTAAATCACGTAGTGGCACAAAATATAAAACATTTGGTTTCTATAGAAACAGTGCCAATTGTTGTAGTTCAGTAATCATAGTGAAAATATCCCCCCCAAAAAGTAAGTAAAAGGGTTTTATGCATATTCTGAAATTTCAGTTTGGCAGTAAATGTGTTTAATTCGATATAGAAGGAGCTTTCATTCAAAGAATAATACATATGCAGTGATTTAGTTTGAAAAGACACAACGCAGCAGAGAAATGTCTCTCAGGAGTTTGGAGCAGAGCGACGAGACAGGAACAGTTTTCTCAGCTTGTGTGTTTGTAAGGGTGAGTGTATGTGTGTCCTAGTCCCTTGAGGTGAGAGGATTGTTGTCCTCGGTGCTTTATTGTGTCAGAACCTGCAACTGAGCCAGACTTTTTATTGTGGTGGCGGCTGTGGGAGGAGCTGCTGGGATGGCTCGTCACCCTGCTGCTGTGAACTGGGAGGCTGGGAGGCCGGTCAGGTCCTAATCCCCTCCCAGAGGGCCTTGAGGCCCAGAACACTGTCATTGCTTCTTCCTGATGCTGTACACCTGAGGCTTCTGATACTACAGCTACGCCCCTCGTTCACTCCCCTCTCCATCGACGCTGCCGCCTCCCCTCCAGCCCCGTTGGCCCTCCTGACATTATACAGCTCACAACGTCTGTCTATGCGCATCCACTGATCAATAGGCTTGACTCGGAGCATATCGACGCTGGCATTGGTCTCATTGATCATATCCAGCTTCCATGGTTGGGTTTTCAAAGATAATTGGGCCCTGGAACCTGCCTTCTTTATGAGTGACAGAGGGCTGAAATGATAATCAACTGGATCCTCTCCAAGTACAGTCCCAGCAGGACTGGCTGGACTCGAGGCAGACAGCAGGGTTTCCTATTTTTAAAAGGATCTTTTAGTTAAGCTGTAGCTTCCAACAGACACTCAGAAATCATAAATACTGAGTCTATAGCTAATGAAAAGCTGCTAATGTGACTAATAACAGTGACAAACTTCAATCAGTCTGAGTCTATAAACAATAAAAACTCCATATCTTAGAAAAGCAAGACACTGCAACATTCCTGCAACAGCCTGATACCTCCCTGGATATTTGGGCCCCTCTTAAATTGAGTGTCAGAGAGATGATGTAAGGCTTTAATAAAAGGCTGAGCTGCTGATATTGATATTCATTATTATGTGGCCTGGGCTAACCCCATTATGTTCCCATTAGGGCTAATAACACATACAGCTAGCTCATTTGTTTCATTTAGCCATTCTGCATATACAAAATTAAATGACAAAAGGAGACAGAGTGGCTTTGCATGATTTGCGAACATTTTCAGTGCTTGATAACATTGATACCAAAGACTTTAAGAGCAAAAAGAGTCCTCTGAATATCAAAAGTGATCTATGGAGACTAATGAGCATGCTAAATCAATATTTCATATGTGTAGAGTGATATTTATTGTGCATCGTGCATCAACCAGTTCTTTGTTTTTTCATTCTTTCCTGACACAAATGCTTTTTTTCAATGCTGCTTTTCCAGCAGGTAGCCACAACACAAGATCAGCAGCCCCAGAATAGCTTTGCAAGATAGCGATGTAGCTGGTGAATTGGGTGAACGACGGTGAGCCCAGGGCATAGGCCTACATATTCAGAGAGAAGAGGACCAACCTGCTTTTGGAGGATGAAGGCTGCTAAAAATAAGCCAGAGGAGCAGAAATCACAGAGAAAGAGGAAAAGAGAGCAACCGAAAGAAAGAGAGTGAGAGAGAGAGGAGGAACTGCCATCAGCAGGCTGGGCAGGGTTTCACCCCTCGCTGATTTAAGCCAGAAAGCTCTCACAGCTTCACTGCTGCCCCCGCTGCCTCGGCTGCCCCATCTCTGAGCCCAAACCCCCTATGAGACGCTGTGCCCCTGTGCTCTGCCTGTCAGGCCAGCACACCAGCTCGCTACCGAGAGGCATTATGCTAATGGGAGGGCCTCCTTCCCTCTCTCCCTCTCTACACAGCCCTTCACTGCTCAGTGGATCGGCTTGCCTTAGGGCCCTGCTGCTTGTTTTGACAGAGCATCCCCTGATAGTTGGGATTAGTCCAGCTTGTTTGGCTAAACCAGGAGAAGGGGATCTTAGGCTACTTTGAGTTTTTGGAGCTCCGCTGGAGCCAGATGCCTCCTGCTTTTATCCCCACCAGGAGAGGGCCTGCACCCCCCAAGGCCTGCCTACAGCCATGGGCAGCCATAACCATCTAGGCAGTGTCAGGACCCATGCTGCACACACACATGCACACACAGATCCTCATACCATATCCAGAAGACAAAATATTCACTGCACATAAATAGTCATGCAAAACCCTGAGAAGAGAAGGCAGATGCAACCCTCAACCCGCAACCACTGCAAACCTCTTGCGATGTAACCTGAAGATAAAGTAAAAGTTGTTCCATGCTCCAAGTCGGAAACAAAAAATCCAAACAAACACGAAACCATTTGACACATAGTTAAAGAATAATGGGAATTATTTTCCCTTTTTTTGTATTTTAACTGTAATATTCCAGGATAGACGATAAAACAACAGGCTCCCCGTGCTTCCCAGGGAAACCTTACATGAGGAAGTGCTGTTTTACGGCTACATTCCTGCTCTACATTAATGGAGGCGTCGGGCTGCTATTCCTTTGAGAGAGGCTTGAACCTCTCTATTAAAGTGGCTGACCTGTGGTCGGTGGTTCAAACAGCCGGTATGCACATTAACGTCACATTCCCAGCGTTAGCGTCTGAAGAAAGAGGAAAAGAGAATAAATAAGAGGAGGTGGAGTGATCTCCTTTTCAGCAGCCGTCCCCAACAGGAGGCCCACACTATATTTTATTCACTAATGTCAGGTGGGTTCAGGAAGACTCAGGGTCATTCTTAGACTGGCTCGCTCCCCTGTTTTCATCAAGGTCAGATGATGAGAAATAGAGCTATCCCCCTGTTAGATCCCCACAAAATACTGCAGCTGAGGCAAAACGCACAGAGAGGAAGATTTAAGACGAAGAAAAGAGAAGAAAGGAAATGTGAGGAACCGAAAAAGCCAATTACATATAAGAAGAAGGGAACAAACGGACAACAGAAATGAAAGAGAAACTAATAAAGATAAGGACATCACAATTTAGACTCAGTAGGAACTGGAACTGCTGTGCTGAAATAAAAAAACTAATGACAAAGGAGTTTAGAAGTGGAAATCAAAGCTGAAAATAAAACAACAAGAGAAAGAAGAAGAAGAGACGATCCATAGCCATAACATAACAAGAGCATTGGCAAGAAAAGGCAAGAGAAGAAAGAGGAAGAAGAAACAGAGAAAAAGAAGATAGGGGAGTCTCAGGGGGGGCTGGTCACAGAGGCCCAGGGGTGATGTCAGCCTATTAAACTGATTTCACAGGTTCCCTTAACGAAGCCTCTGGCATGTTAAAGGGCAGGAAGCATCCTATTTCAGCTTTTTCTCCCCCTCCCCTTTAAAGCAGAGCGAGCGCGGGACTTATCGACAGCTCTTGACAAACAGGCGTGAAGGAGGGCAGCTGCTGGGGCGCTCCTCTCAGGACCCAAAACACAAGGTGGTATTCAGCAGCGGACCTGCCGATCTTCAAACCCCAGCCGAGCTCCGTCTCTTCGCTCTGTGTTGACCTGAGAGAAACCCGATCCTGAATGTTGAGTGGCTTGGCTCAGCTGACGGACTGACTACTCCCATATATCACCGCTAGAGTTAAAAGACTAATGTCCATTTTAATGTCCATTTTCTTCAATTTCAGATTTAAATTGTGACATATTGCTATTATGTCCTGTACATTATATGTGTGTAAAGTGTGCTCATTTTATTTCCAGAGTCAAAAGACTTTGTTCATGTTCTTTATTGTACACGTTTTTAATACTTGGGATATTAAAATAAATGATTAAATATTTATTTATTCCAGAGCTTTATACTCATCATAAAACTATATTGAAACTATATTACCTGTATTACTATAGCTAAAGCTACCCAGCAGTATATATATAAAAGCACAGTCAGCATGTAAAGATTAATATCCAATAATGAATATTGAAACTGACCTTTTTAAGTAACACAGTGTATTACTATGTATAGCAGTCCCATCAAGATCAGATGATGAGAGCAGTCACAGGGAAAACATGCAAGATGGCAGACTTTATATTGTTACATGTACTTGGCCACTTTTAATGCTTACTCTCTTTGCAGAAACAGATATTATTCTCTCAGCATCCACACTTATTGGTGACCCATCTGGGCTTGTGTGTTTTTGCTTCAGCTATTGTCAGCTTGATTTTATAGAATTTTCACACGTTTGAAAAGTTTATGCTGAAAACCTCAAAAAGTGTTAAGAACTTGTTTGAACTGTTTCTCCATTTTAAAGAAGAAATATCCACAGGTGACACTGTCACAGTTTATATTTGTGGTTACCAAGTTTTGCTAAATTTTTGAGCCTCTTTTATTTTTGTAAGTGCTCAACATTTAGCTTCCAAATTGCCTGTAAATACTAATACGGAGCATTACTGGGAAATTTACATTTTTATATAATTATCATATGATTTTGATATAATATAGCTCACTTGTATGACTTTTTCTGTGTGTGTGTGTGTGTGTGTGTGTGTGTGTGTGTGTGTGTGTGTTTCATTGTGTGTGTGTGTGTGTGTGTGTGTGTGTGTGTTTCATTCCCAAACATATACACAATGTGCTGAATCGTCCTGTCTGTTATCTGCAGCTGGCACTCTGTTGCCTCGCTATCAGTCCCTGCAGCATATGTTACCAGGTGTTCTCTCCCTCCAAATGCAATCTTTCATCAAGGTAACCCAACTGCAGACAAATTAATTAGGAGAATATCAAGCCATCAGAGCCAGGCACAGAAGTTGAAGGTGTGGCGTATCAAAGAAAAAGCCAGATTTCTTGGCTTCTGTCCCCTACTTTTCTTGTGTCCCAATGAAATCTCTTCTTCCCCTCCCTCCCCGAAAATTCTGGGCAGCAGATTTTTTTGATCTTGAAATGTTGGATTCATTAGAAGCCTGTCAGTTTTCTTCATGTCAAAGTGGAGTCTGTTATTCCAAAAGTCATCTTTTTCTACTTTCAGCTGCTCCCTTTAGGGGTCGCCACAGCAGATCATCTGCCTCGATCTCATGCTATCCCTGCCACCCTCCTCTGTCACAACAACCCTAATTAATCTCCTTTTTGGTCTTCCTCTTTTGCTTCTGCCTAGCAGCTCCATATTCAGCATCCTTTGTCCAATATATCCACTATCCCTCCTGCACATATACAAACCCTCTCTGTCTTACCTCTGTAACTTCTAAGCTGACCCTCTGATGTACTCACTTCTAATCGTGTCCGTCCTGGTCATGTCCAGAAAAACATTAGCATCCTTATCTCTGGCAACTCTAGCTCAGGCTTTTGTCTTTCTGCCAGCTCCAAACCACACTGTAGATCACAGCGGGTCTCACTACTGTCTTGTAAACATTCCTTTTCTCTCTTGCTGCGATACTTCTGTCACAAATGATCTCTGACACTCATATCCATAGTCTGTACTCTAGCTGCATTCCCTTCCTCAGTTTTCTTGTACACCGTCTTTTGCTTGGAAAGGCCCCATGTTTCTAAACTTATCTGCCTTCACTGCCATTGCTAATTGCATTTTCACTAATTCATCTTTCCTTTCCAGGCTATTCTGCTTGCACCCTACAGCATATTCCATGGAGTCTCCTACCTGACCACATCTGTCAGCCTGTTCATTATGACTGCAAATAAGAAGGGGCTGAAGTGTAATACCACGGCCCCCTTGAAACACCCACCCTCACATACTTCACCACTCCTGACCCTTTCGTGCAACATCAGTTTTTCTGTGGCACAGTTTCATGTCCTTCTAGACCAACTTAGACACAGTGTAGCTCCTTTGGACCTCTTTCTATACTTCTCCATCAACTCTCTCACATCTGCAGTGTTTTTCTCCATACTGCTAATAGTCCCCTCTCTTTTTAACCTAACTTTGTCAAGTCTTTCCAGTATATTCATGGCATGACTCATCAGCTTTATCCCTCTGTACTCATAGTCTGCACATAAACCTTTGTCTTGAAAATCGGTAACAATACACTTCTCCTCAGTACCTCAGGCATCCTCTCAGAGCGTAGCGAATTATATAATCGACTGAGCCTGAGCCCAAACAATGGATCAAAACACTGAACTGAAAGAAACTACAGACTGGAATTCTGTAGTTCTTATACAGGAAGGGCTTTTCAACCAACTGAAGGCTTAAATTCCTCAGATAGCAGAAACCTCATTCACCAAGGACTTTTTTTCTATGCTGTTTCTACGTAAGTGCTTTCTGTCAAACATTCATGTGCCAATGGATGCACTGGAGGACAACTTGGGGTCAGTATGTTGCCCACGGAGGAGACTGAAGCAGTTTAGTAGATGACCTCCTCTACCTCCTGTGACATACAGTCTGTGAATAAGTCCCATTCATGTCCAGTCATAGACATAAATTACAGTGACTTCCATTTTTAAGAGCAATATTAGCATGCATTGGTGCATTGGATTAAAGGCTTGGTCTCTTATTCAGTTTGAATGCTCTGTTTTAAGGTTTCCTGGTTAATAAGTTGTCATGAGTCACATATAGACTATATATATGGTCTATATGTGACTATATGTGACGCATATTTTAAAATTTGATATTGTTTTTCTGTTCTGCCAATCACAAAAGAAAGCTTCATTTTTGTTGAGCAGTAAGGATTTGGCTACGTTTTTGTAGCTGATAATATTCAATCAGGATGTGAGTTTTTTGTTGGTTTGTTT
>NW_005187454.1:1752109-1758577 GCF_000239375.1 Pundamilia nyererei
GATGGATGGATGGATGATGTCAGTTACAAGCAGTGCCTACCAATAAATCTGTGTTTAACTCATAATAGCTCTGATGTGTTTCCACAAGACCATATTGCAAACTTCATGGATGTTTAAAACATGTCACAACATGACTAAACTCAAGAAAGAGACACGGATCACAGGTTCCTGCATGAGAGACAAAAAGCAATAACTTTCTCTTCCTGCCTTCCCTGTGGTTGTAAAACTATCTACATGCAGCCTCAGAGGAACAGAGAAGATGCTGCGCTTCTGCTAAACATGCACGTAAACAGCACACAGGCTACAGATAAGGAGCACACGCTAATCTTATTTAGAATTATTCTGATTCAATAACATTTGCATGGTGGCAAGAACAATAATCGGTGGTGCTCACTTGACGAATCTTGAGGGTGTGCTTACTTCTCATAAGCAAATATATTTTCATATGGAAGTGAGAACTTGCTGGCAATATATTCATCACCGTTCACACACACCTCACCAGGCCGACCGGCTCTGCACACTCACTCTTTCAGCTCTTAGGTAAATGGATCTCAGTGCCATCCCTCAGACACCAGTGACCTTCAGTCATTTAGCAGCCAGTATGATAGGAACATGATATCAACACCTGAACAAAGCACAGTGTAAAGCGCCACATCAAGCTGCTGTTTATTCATAGCGCAGTTGGTTGGGTCTGTCATCTAGAGGTCAGTCATTTGAATACTCCCCCATTATGGGCGACTGCCGTCCCTTTGCCTTGCAGTTAAAACAGCCGCACATCAGCCACTTCAAAAGAGCCCGGCTTCAAACACTGCATTTTCAATATGACAAATGTACTTCACAGCAACAGTTCTGACAAAATATGCAGCAGCTGCCTAATGTAAAGGATGAAACATGTAAAAATCAAGACTGTGCTGAGCTGGTGTCAAAGAGGAGACACAGAGAGGCAGGGAACAAGAGAGCGAGAGAAGAAGAAAGCATAAAGACAGGGAGGAGACGGACAGAAAAGACAGGAGACGGAAAAGAAAAGCTCAAATGGGCTTTGTTTTAATTACCATGCAGGGAAGGCGGAGAAAAGCAGACACTTTTGCTCGTTAGACTACCCCTTTGGATCAAACGTTATATTTACATATCAGATTAAACCGCTCCCACAAATGGCGAGATCTGAGCTGTGAAGGCATGGCTGAAGAGAGGAAGACATCTTCCTGCTCACATTTAGCAAAACAGCTCATCTATACTTATTAGAGGAGGAAAAGTACAAAGACCTGATCAAGGCAGAACTCCGAAGCAAAGAGCTAGTTAGTGCAAAATATACTGTAGCAAGTAAGCCAACAAACACCAATCATGGGGCAGAGCATTTTAGAAGACTGGAAGACAGGAGTGGACTGAAACCTCAACATTTTCCAACTCCTCGCTGAGCCAATTAGAGGCCCTGGCAGGTCAAAGAGCATTATGGGAGGTGGTAGGAGTTTAGTAACAGCACAAATACACTGTCAGAAATGACTCCCCCCTCCTTTCATCCTGCCTTTCTTCTGCTGCCTTTCTTCTGTAGAGGGAGAAGAGCTAGATTCATGGCTCAAGGGATCCAAACAACTGGCCGTCATTATTCCTTCTCACATGCCAGTCTCCACTCTGCCCACTGCCCAAAACACCAGCAGTACCAGGCCTCCCCCAGCCCCCTCCATCGCCTCCACGGACAGCTACATAAGCTACAAGGGCCAGAGGCTGCAGGAGAGTCTCTTTGCTGTGTGGGATAAAGACTTCAGAGGGTGAAAACTCCATTACCACAGAGCGACCGCTTCTCTCAGCCATCAAATGAGTGAGAAAGAAAGTAAAGGACAAAAACAGCCAGCGACAAACAGCCACGACTGATTACCAGTGTGTGTGTGTGTGTGTGTGTGCCTGTATGAGTCAACCAAGCTACCACTTGCAAGGCCATCTCCAAGTGCACAGCAAAAGCAAATCCAGCCTCCATTGGAATAAGAATAGAAGTGATTGAAGCTAACAATGCGAATCAGTAGGCTCGGGGATTTGAAACATATGTCATGTTTTTGCGCATCACTGATAAAAACTAATAACAATATTCCCTGACTGCACTGTATGAGTGAGAGTCAGACACAAAGCCTGAGCAGAGCGCACCCTCCTCCACATCCTCCAGTGTCAGATATATCAGCAATGCTAATGCACAGGCAGCATCCTGCACTGCTCACCAGTGAACCAGTGAAAAGACAACCATTTAGGTCTTTAAAGACACACATAAACAAGAAAGGAAGGAGCAGATGAAAAGAGAGGGGGGGAATGAAAGAAAATTTAAGGGGGAGAGGAAAAAAGAATGAAGGCAAGATGGGGGAATGGGGTGGGGTGATGGTGTTGGGGCAAAAGAGGAAGTCAATTATGTATTCTGAACCTGGCCGATGTAGTCCTTGGGGAGCTGCCTCCACACCTAAGGATCTGTAAATAATTGACAGATAATATTAATTGGCTTTGGATTAGTGAGCAAGCTTAGTATCACACATTAATATTTGATCAGAGGATGATAGGGACCCTGGCAGGGGATCCGAAGGGGCAGCTGAGGCTGTTTTGTTGATTAGGCCAGTGAAGGGAGGAGACGGAGGCAAGTGAAAGCGGCTGCAGGAGCAGCGGCAACAGTGACTCCAGACACACACGCAAACAGATGGAAACACACAGCCGTGGTTTGATGCCAGCAAAACAGCTTCTTGTGTCCTCACAAAGGAAAAGAAACAGAGGACTTCCGGAGCAGCGTCTATTCATTTATTTCGGGGGTTTTTTATTTCTCAATTTTTACACATATGCTAACGTTAGCAGTGCACGTTGTTTCACATCAGAGTTGTAATGCAAAGTGCTGACTCACTGAATGAGAGTAAACATAAAGGCATTGCTTCTTCACATCTATTAATCATGTAGTGTTGTGTTTTTCATAAATCAAGTCACATCACTCTCACAGGGGAAAGAGCCTGAACACTTTTTTTTGATTTACTTAAATTCCTAAAATTATAACTACAGTCCAATCCAGGCTATTCAAAATCTAGTTATGTATGTAGTTAGCGAGCTAACTGGCTAAAAGAAAGAACGAGAGAAGGAAAGATCGAGTCAATATTTTTCCACTTTTAAAATTAAAACTAATCTCAAATTTGGAATCGAATTTTGAAATGTGGCCGCAGCTAACACGAGTGGCTTAACGGTGCCTTAAAGCACCTTAAAGCATCCTGTGTGCAGTCAAAACCCAAAATGTTGAGCAAACGTTAGAGTGCACGGGGTATCCTGCAGCAGCGGCCATCCTCAGAACGGGAAAAACAAACAAGACAGATTTACACAGCAAAACAAGCTGGCAGACATACACGCACAATTAAACTCATGGAGGCTAATTAAAGTGTTACTGGAAGCACACAGCTAGAGTGTGACAACATAATGAAAGATTGAAGAGGGGAGGAGAGACACAGACCCCCACCACCACCACTACACCCCTGCTTTCTTTCTCTCTGAAAACAATGCCACCTCTCCCTTTCTCCACTTGCCTCCTCGTCCTCATCTACCATATGCTGCCATTTGTTTAGTCAAATCCCCTTTAAGCAGAGCAGATCTATGGCTCTGAGGCAATGCTGCGCTACAACTTGGATCACTCTCTATAGACACATCGGCAGCTCGTATCCCTCATGGTCTGTGTCACTCGACCAGCTAGAAGAGTCTCTTGGGAGTGCCTTTTTATTGCTTTTCCACATCATTTGTCTGGCGATTACAGCTAGTCTCCCCTGAGCCGAGGGAATAATCACAATATTTCAGTTTAAAGATAGCAGGATACACAGAGAAGGCTAGTTTGGCTTTCAGATTGTTTCTGCACCGTGCTGTGAAGAGGGCACGGATAGAACAACTTATAGATCATCCTGTGGCACAAATGCTTAACATTAGCGGGGGACCTCGGTCAAAACTGCAAATTCTCAAAGCGGACTGAATACACCTGCCTGGATATGCATGCGAGAATGGTTTGTGAATCTTTATTTTATAAAAGGAATGACTGACACCTTGTATTAAGTCAGTCTGGACAGAGTTCCTGTCATGTTCCTGCTTTAAAAACAATATTTTTGTAATCGCTATGCAAGAAGTGACTTTGTCTATCATGCAGTAAATACACTTCCTTTATTCAAACAGTTTGTTTGTACTTTTTGAGTCAGTGACAAACTTCCATAAGATATATTTTGCAAATACAGTCATGATGTACTTGAATGTTATAATAATGAGTGTTTAGCTGATTACCCATATAAAGATGTTTTTTAAAGAATAGATTTTTAAAATTATATGTTTAAATATGCAAATTAAGTATCTGTGCATATGTAAACTAATCTGAATATGTTTTTAGAAGAGAAATCTGAGCAGACCGATTGAGTTTTCAAATTCTTGGTTGATGTTATTAACAGATTTTACACAGCAGGTTTCGGATTTCATGTTTTGTTACTCCAAAAATAAGAAATTAAAAGAAAATAAATAAAGACATAATAAGTTTGAATTGTAGATTTTCTCTGAGATTTTATTGTTATATTTGCAAGTAAGATGGTTTCTCATTAAACACCAACCAGTTTGCACACACAGACAAAAGACAAAGTGTGGACTACCTTAAGGGGCATTTTGGATATTTTCTCAGAAATAGAATAAATAGTCACAAATCTCAAAATTGTCAAGCACACAAAAAATAATATTCTCTACAAAATAAAAAAAATTCTATGGTTTCCAACAACAAATTAGCCCATTTTATTAACGTTTGCTCCCAAACAAGCATCCTCAGAATTTATCAGTATGTGCTCAATAACAGTTCGGACAAACAGAAGGAGAAAACACTTTGATAAGAAACAGCTGAGTTACTGAAACTCCGTCATTGAGCCAATATACGCTCCTCAGTCACTTCATGGCCCATCACATTTTACAGGTTATTGCAATGTGTGAAACACAGAAAGAATGTTCGAAGTTTTGTTGTCATTAGTTTGCTGGATTGAACAAACTATTGAGAATTAAAATCCACTGAGGACACTCACAGACACTTTTAATTCTCACTTCACTGAAATCTGACCAAACAGATCATAAATTGACCAATGTGACCTTAACCTTGAACACAAGTCCGGACCCATTAGGTGATCACTGTCTTCAACATTGATAAAATTCTGACCAATAGTTTAGGAGGAGGACTGATTCTTCTAATTTGTGGCCGGACAGATAGACAGATGGATGGGCGGACAGACAGATGGATGGATGACAGACACCATGGCATAAGCTCATCAGACCTTTCGGCGGGATGAGCTTATGGAATCCAACAATGGTAAATTCATTTCTATCATAGGAATACTAATGATCTCTAATGACTGTAGGAGCGTTTCCAGGATTTTTTCCAGTGGTTGGCATGGGAAGCTCTAAGAACACTGGGCGGTCAGGCGGGGGGGCAAAGGAAATTATATCCATCCATCTATCCATCCATCTATCCATCCATCCATCCACCTTCTGGGGCCAGGTCGCAGGGGGCAGCAGTCTAACCAGAGAAGCCCAGACCTCCCTCTCCCCAGCCACTTCCTTCAGCTGAGAGATATAATCTCTCCAGCGTGTCCTGGGTCTGCCCAGGGGCCTCCTCCCACTAGGACATGCCCAGAACACCTCACCCAGTAGGCATCCTTGGCAGATGCCCAAACCACCTCAACTGACTCCTTTCGATGTGGAGGAGCAACGGCTCTACTCTGAGCCTCTCCCAGATGGCCGAACATCTCACCCTATCTCTAAGGGAGAGGCCAGACACCCTTCATGAGAAGCCCATTTCCGCCGCTTGTATCCACGACCTCGTTCTTTCGGTCACTACCCATAGCTGGTGACCATAGGTGATGGTATGTAAATTGACCACCACAAGAGGCACCAACCAGCTTGCGGCCACAGCTCAGTGGAGCAGCTTCAGCAATGGAGATGCTGAACATGGTCCATTTGGACTCAATGCCCCCAGTTGCCATCGGAATGCTGTTGAAGCTCTGCCGGAGGTGTGCATTGAAGATCTCGCGGACCGGGCCTCTGCCAGGCGTTTCCAGCGCACCCTCACATTTAGGTGTGATCCAAGTCACCACCAGGTGGTGATCAGCTGACAGCTCAGCCCCTCTCTTTACCCCAGTGTCCAGAACATATGGCTGCAGGTCTGGTGATTCTACTACAAAATCGATCATGCGGAGGCGCCGTAGGGGTCGGGTGCAATGTGTGTTGGGAGGCAGCCAGGAGCGGAGGCCCTGGTGGACCGACCGCTACCAAGACTAGCAACTGGGAAATTAAAATATTTGATCTAAAATATGTGAAAAAAATGTTCAGTTTAATGCTAATGAGGTATAATTGTTGTATTTAAATTACTTTTTGCCATTTATGTACTTTAGTGTGGGATACGATAATGTATGGGATAAAAATGCAGAAGCCTGTGAACAAGTATGCACCTCATCC
>NW_005187454.1:1758848-1760239 GCF_000239375.1 Pundamilia nyererei
TAGATAGATAGATAGATAGATAGATAGATAGATAGATAGATAGATAGATAGATAGATAGAAGATGTAAAGCAGATGTGAGTAAGGGCAATCCATTTCAGAGAGGTTTGCCTGAGACTTGTGCATGGACACCATAATCCTATTGCTCCATTTCATGGAGTTTTACCCAGACAAGCTTATCTCCAGCATCTAACCCTGCACATACTTCACTTGATAAGATGGGAACCAGACAGAGAAAAGGCAAAAGAGAGATGGGAAAGCTTCCAAGAAGGATTGCTGAGTCCCATGAAATTGTATTATTTCTTGTGGACATGCTTCACAAGGTGGTTTTTTGGGCTCGCAAACCTTGATTGAACATGCTAGATTTTGAAATAATGTTAGCTTTAATATATAGATTTCTTTTTCAGACTTTGGTAATTAGTTTTAGTGGAGAATGTGTATCTGGAAATGTCTGAGAGGATGGAAACCAATAACCCAGTGAAACCAAATCCTCTGGAAATTTCTGCAGTCAAAACAATTATGACAGCCAAAATGATAAACACAGCATGATAGCATGGAAGGCATTGTTATACTCTCACTTTATAAATCTAACTTTAAACCTAAACAGTTTTATTATCCATCCAATCACCTGATTAAGGTTTACGTTTCAGCTGACATGGATGGGCTTCACCTCACACACACCCAAAACTCTGTATCTGAGTGCTTCACCAGTGATTTGGATGTTTTTGGGTGTTTGTACATTAAATACCAATCGATGAACAAAACTGTATTTTAATACAAAAGTTAATGCCTTGCTTTGTGTTTCCACCCAAGCAAAATTGAGTCCAGGTAATGAACGGCCTCTGAGGACAATTTGATGTAAAACCATCACCATAACATGGTCAACAAATAAGAATCAAAATGACAGAGATATATCTTGCCTCAGGCGAGGAGTACAGGAGGGCATCCTCCATCAGAGAAAGGTAAGTGAAAAAGCTGCCAGACAGAAGAAGACAACGTTCTGTCTTCATCCAGAGACAAGAAGGGGTGTAAGACCCAGGACCGAAGGGAGGGATGTTGCCATGATCCAGTCGTATCCTTTGATCCCTGGGATGACCTAAGCCATCGGCTGGACTCTGAAAATGAACACACCAGAGACCTGCGGGACCCAATCCATCATTGTTTAGCCCTGCACCTAGCACTTCTGTAAGTGTGTGTACATGTGTGAAAACAAGAACACTCACAAACTAAACAAATTGACTAAGCAGTATACAGGTCTATCAGCTTATTAAAATGTTGCTAAGAAATACAGAAGTTTATTAGTATTTCATACAGTTAAACACAACTAATTATCATTAAATCACAAAATTACATTGGGTTCTTTGCAAAGCTTAAAAGACTAGAGACAAAAAAA
>NW_005187454.1:1760830-1767184 GCF_000239375.1 Pundamilia nyererei
TTCACTCATCCGCTACTAAGTGATGGACCCACTGTTGGGCTCAGCTTATTTGTGCATTCAGCTCTTCTCTAAACACAAGAAAGCCAGTACAGTGTGTTGACTCTGCCTTTAACACAAAGGGTAGCCTTCTGTAAATTACTACCATCTGCTGAAGTTAGCCTAATTCACAGCGGAAATACAGACACACCCCCTGAAGTTTACTGAGAAGAACCCATGGGGAGTAAAAGCCTTAGCCACTGTGTAAAAACGCCACAATTTACATGTAGGGCCGTTTTAAAACGGATAACATTTCTTCAGAGTATTTTTAAAACGTTGCACTCTTTTGAGCTCCTTTGATTTACAAAGATTCCTCTTAGGAGCTAAAAAGACAAGAGTCATAATGTAACCATTTTAACATAAGGTTGTTTTTCAGTGATGGATAGTGAGTGCTTTGCTCAATAAAAAGAAAACAAATCATTCAAATGGTGCTTATATTTACATGCAATCAAAGCGGTCTCTAACCATTGTTTGTGCCTCTTGTTGAATGGGGATTAGCAATTGATTTCACAGCAACCACAACCAACTAATCACTACTGATTGGAGAATACATATTATTCCCTCACTCTTGGTCACAGCCCAGTGGTCATGAACTGGTCTCGAGACCTGTATGTGTCTGAAGCCTTAGTTGGTAGAAACAACCAAAGACAACAACTTATCAGTGCGTAGGGCATTGCAAACATCTCGGTAAACTTTGGATGGACACATCTTGTTTAACTTTCCTATTTTGATTTCTGACTCATTTTTCCTCTCGGAGACTTTCCAACATCTGTAGATGGCAGATTTAATTCTTCAGTATAACACTTGTGCAGTCTAAGGTCTTGTGTGGTTTGGATTCAAGCGTCAGCGGTTAGGCTCAGGGGAGTAGCTTGTCTACCCTAGTCGAAGCCAGTTCCATGTGTTGAGAGCAGTTTTAATAGGGTGCTGGGGAGAAATAACACTGCTGAGAGAAGCCACCGTAGGCTCTCGGCAGGAGGAGTGAGAGACAGTTATGCCAGTCCCTGGTCAGAATCACACACATTCGCATTCCAGTCTAACTGGATATTGCCCCAAAGTCCCCCTGAGGAGATTAACCACAGCTGAGTGTTAACTCCTTCGATTCTGTTCGGCTACCTGCCTTTTTCAAGCAGATCCTGTTCCAACACCTCTACCGAGGCTCCCCCTGACTCCATCGCTTTATTTTTTGTCAAATTGAAAACGTATCTGCCACCGTAAGTTCACAATCACACAGGAACTGGAATTTAGAAAATGAATTGAAAAAGATCAGCATAGCATTTCATGTTAAATACTTTTCTACTTAAAAAGTAGAGTTGTGATACAAAAGAACAGGATACACGGCAGAAAAGCCTCCGTGTGACAGAGCATTTCTGTGACACGGATTTCTGAGAGCAGATTTCAGAAGATTTCAGCGATGCTGACTGAGATAAAGTCAAACTATAAAATTGTGTAATTTGAATATCTGGAAGCAGAGCTCCGCTTCAGTGAACTGTGTTTAAGTTTACTTACATGCGTAATCCAGTTTAATTTCATACCCCAAATTTGCTGACTTGACTAAACCTCTTTTATACATCATTAGTTTGTTTCTCTTCTCTCACTCTGTAAAAAAACCCTCTGTTGTCATCATCTGCTGCTGGATTTGGATTTTAAAAGCTGAGCCTGAGCTTTTGCATTCTGGCCACAGAAGTATATTCTCTTCTGTGTTTTGGACCCAGAAGAGAATATACTGGGACAATTTGGAGCATTCGAAGTGCTCAGTTACGAGCTAATGTTAGCAGACCTGGTTAGCGACCTGTATTCATAAACAGAGATACACATACATGCTAATTAGGACCAATAACAGATTTTTAAAACACTAGAGTTTCACTCGTGCACTGTAGCAAACACCAGGACACACGGTGTAGTGTTTCTGCACTGTTCATGTCTTGGAGCTTTTTTTAACTAATAGCCGTTAATCTGGAAAATATTCAAAGACCTTCACTCATTCCACATTCTGTCATGCTGCAGCCTTATTCCAACAAAAAAACGTTTTGGTGGAAATCATGAAAAATCTCAACTTTGATGTACATAAGTATTCCAAACCTTTGTCATGACACTTGTAACTGGTGCATCCAGTTTCCACTGATCGACTGATCATCTGTCAGATGTTTCTATAACTTGACTGGAATCCACCGGTTGTAAATTCAATTGACTGGACTTTGGAAAGGCACACACCTGTCTGTATAAGGTCCCACAGTTAACAGAGTGGACACAAAGGAGTGGCTTCAACTCTGTGAATGTCCTCGAGTGCCCAGCCAGAGCCTTATCTGAGTGAACATCGCTGATCTGAAAATGGCTGTGCACATGGATGTACACCTCCTATTCCAACCTGATTGATGTTGAGAGTTTCTACAAAGAAGAATAGAAGAAACTGTCCAAAAACAGTCGTGCCAACCTTTTAGCATCAATTCAGTTCAATTCAATTCAATTTTATTTATATAGCACCGAATCAGAACAAAAGTCGCCTCAAGGCGCTTCATGCTCAAAAAGACTTGAGGTTGTAATTGCTGCCAAAGTTGCAAAGACTGTGAATACTTAAGTACGTGTTATATTTCTGTCATTTTTAAAAAAGGTATTAAAGTTTATAAAGAAACCTCTTTTCACTTTGTCATTATGGTGCACTGTGTGTAGAATTTTAAAGAAGAAAAAAAATTTAATTCATTTTTGACCAAGGCTGTAAAACGATCAGATGTGGAACAAGTGAAATGCTGTGAATACATTCCAGATCGACTCTATTATTTGTTCCAGAAAAAGCAGAAACACAGTAAAAATGTCAAGCTTGGTGACTCGAATTAGGCCTAGCAGACAGCCCACAGCTCCCTGTGTCGGCACACCTGTCAGTCAAAACACTGATGCCCCGAGCTTTAAACCAGTATTACAGTTTTATAAAATAAAATTATTGTCATAGAGTTGTTACAAAGAGGGAAACTAATATATAGGCCAAACTTGTCTGTAGGCTGTAAATGTTATTTCAATGCTACTGACTTGGGTACCTAACATAGAGGTCTGTGCAGTAACTGATTTTTTAAAGTACTTTCACTGGCTTCATGTTTCATCTTCAGAAGTTGATGCTGCTCTTGATCTAGCAGTACGAATGGGTTTTATTACAGGGCGTCTCATGCAGTAGGAGCTGATGATGTTTCAACACTGGAATTGCACAACGCATGTAGGTTTGAAGCTAATTAAATACAATAAATACATCAGTCATATATTTGTTAGCAGGAAGTCAGTGACATTTCAATTTCAACACTTAATATTTATTTGAAAACAATTAAAAGCCAGTTTTCAGTGGTCAATATTTGAAATGAACACATTTTCCACATGATCACACCTCAGACTGAAATGTACAAAAAGGTTTGTTGGAACAAAAAATGCAGATGGCCCCGCCCCTCCCTGAGCCTGGTTCTGCCGGAGGTTTCTTCCTGTTAAAAGGGAGTTTTTTATTCCCACTGTTGCCAAGCGCTTGCTAAAAAGGGATCTTTTGATTGTTGGGGTTTTCTCTGTATTATTGTATTACTACAATATAAAGCACCTTGAGGCGACTGCTGTTGTGATTTAGCATTTTACAAATAAAACTGAACAGATTTGTCAAATTCACAGGTAAACACTTTTTTACAATAGCATCTCTCACTTTTTGCAGTTAGATTGAACAACTCTTTTTAAAACACCGTTGGTGCTTCAGAATATGTCCTGCAAACAGTATGGAATTAGTTAGACCATGTTAGTTTTGAATATGAAATCAAATTTGATATATTCTTTAAAAAAATCCACAGAAGAATGTTTAAGAATTTTATTGGCCTTGTGTTTTACAACAATTCTTCTGTCAGCTTCACTCGTCCTCTGTCCTCTATCAAATGAGTTCATTTTTTGCTCAGCTGTGCTGAAGCAGGCAGTGATGGATAGATGGGTGTCATCCTGTTCTGACCTGCTGTGTCACCACTGCTGTGGTCGCCTGACATCTTATCATTCTGCTGTCAATCTGTCTGTTTATTACATACTTTATTCTGCTTGATAAAACCAGATTAACACACAATTAAACAAACAAAAGAAATTATATAGATAGATAGATAGATAGATAGATAGATAGATATGTAGCTTGGAACTTGCTTACCCTCTTACATTAATATCCAACAGCCAACCCAACTAGGGTTTTGGGTTCTGTTGGTTTTACCTACCTGCTAAATAGGCACATTTTTACCTTTCAAATGAAAGGTTGTTTTCTAGTAAAAGCTTTTCCCTGCTAGTGTTCCTGTGTGATGGCAATAAAAAAAATACATACAGACACACCTGTGAGCATATCACCGGATGCTTCCGTTCCGTTCTTCCCATTGCTGAAAGTTACGCGTCCTTGAGATCCAACTTTCAGGCATCAAACGCATTTAAAAGTCATACTAATTGATGGTGCATCTGATTAAAATGAGTGGCTAATGAGAATCGGGCCAGGAAGAATGCGAGAGAATCAGTGTTCACGCTCAACTTTTAACCTTTCTGTCGGAGGGCGAACCACTTTGATGTTCCTTGGTCTTTTCATCAGGCTCGTTTTGGTTATGAAAAAGGCATTTTTAAAGTACAAAGGCAAAGCTCACATTTGTAATTTGTCTCCTCTTCAGGAACAAATGGTCATCAGAAACCCAGTTTTCCCCCCTATGAACTATGCAGAGGGGAACTATAAATAAAGCTGCAAAATGAGGGGTGAGGGGGTCGAGGGCTATGCTGTCAATCCACCAAGTAGATTGGAAGGTTCAGATCTGCAGCCGTTCTGCCTGGAGTCTTACACCCAGAGCAACTACACTGTGATCACACCCTCTACAGACTTAGAGGCTCTCGCCTAGTTAGAGAAAGAGGGAGCGGGAATTGGTGAGGGTTGGTAGAGGCTGTACATGCGTGTGTGTGTGTGTGTGTCACAGGGGGTGTGAAGGGGAGAGCAGGCGGTACTTGGATGGAAATAAAGGTCGAAATCCTTGACTGCGAAAACTGTCATAGCGGGGGACATGTGCAGAGCCTGTTTGCCTAATAACCTGGGTCTTGTAAAAATATGAATGTGGAGTCCTCTGGAGCATATAATTTAACACCCCTATGCCAGGGGAGATGAGTGAGAATTGAAGCGAGTACACCTTGACAAAGGCTATTCTCTTGGTTTCACACCAGCAGAGCTGTACCATGCAGGGTGCTGCTGCAGAGGCTAAGGGTGGCACAGCAACCAGACCATATGAATCAAAGCTGCACAGCAAAGTCACGTTCATTCGATTTAAACAACTTTTACGCTCATTTCTAACATTGCAACATATGCTATAGCATAAATCGCACATCGCCTGTATTAACATTTGCAACAAGCCGTTACAATATTTTATAAAATGATCACAGAACACACAATACCAAGAACTGGTAATGTGTCCTTCAGCATAGACCCAGATAAGCATTCTTGCACCAATATATAGATGTGTTTACTTACTCACTTGATCCTGACATAGTACCCCACAAGTACATTATACTACATAATTGTGCCATAAGCATTGTAGTTCTTATGTACAAAGTGAGCAGGATAGGGTCACTTTTTCTGACATGGGACTTTTGGACAAAGCCAGTGAATTAAAAAAAGACTAACTTGGCTTACTAACCACTTCAGATTCATTAACCATACTAGGTCAGCTCTGGGTCATGGTTCTCAGCCAGATAAAGGTGGAGTACCCACTCTGGGTTGGGAATGATTTAGTGCCTTATGAATTGGGAACCTTTACCAGCTGTTACAGAACATGGGGTACACCCTGGACAGAAAGCCAGTTTATCACAGTGCCACCACAGAGAGACAGGTAACCAATGTGCATGCTACTGGACAAAGGACGTACACAGAAGCACAGGGACAACATGCAAACTCCAGAAAGGCACCAGCTGCCCAGGATGTTCAACCAGCAACTGTTTTGCCATGAAGCAAGAGTACGAAGCGCTGTAACACCATGCCAGCTGTGCTTTAAAGATGTTTCAGTACTAGACAGTAGTACTATTAATGGAGTTACACTAACAAAACCCCTGACTGGAGACTTGTAAGCAATATTCCAAAAGGTTTAATGTTAGTGATGTTTATACGTTCTCCAATGTGAGCATTTTAGAGTGTATGTGTAACATCCCTCATTTAGAGGGATATGACCACATGTTGTAAGAATGCTCTTCAATGCAAACCAGTCATGTCTTTGTATACAGTCATTACAATGGCAGGCACACAGTGAGTTTAAACAAAATCCTTTTATGGAAGCCCGTTTCCGCCACTAAAAAAAAAAAAAAAAG
>NW_005187454.1:1767794-1770289 GCF_000239375.1 Pundamilia nyererei
AAAAAAATTCCAGTAACCTTTCAACAACAAGATTCATCTCTGCATGCCTCAAACACTAATTCTGATCTAAAGCAATGTATCATTCCAGAAACAATACAAAGCAGCTTTTTTGTCAACAGTGAGGTTGCAGATGGACTTTGCTGAGAAGCAAACAGCAGCATGACCCGTTTCACAGAGTCCACCAGGCACATAGCTCTTGATTGGCTCAGTCTCAAGTCATTCAGTCAGTTCGGTGATGGGGCTTTTGGAGAAGTTACGATGCTGCGATGGAATGAAAAACAAAAGCACCGCTCTTTTATGTCTCCTTTTTTCATTCCTTGTAGCACTGCCGGCTCTGTGAGGCGGATTAGGCCATCAAGATGGAGGCTGCATTATGTCCTGAGGGGGCTTTACAGTAAGGTTTGCTAGCAGTTCTCTCTCTCTCCCCACTTAATGTACTGCTTCACTCAAAAGCATCTAAATCTTTGTTAACAGGGAAACTATGAACTCACAGGGAGTTAATCAGAGTCAGTGCAAGGCTGGCTATTTGCATGTGAATCAGCTGTGGCTGTATACCAGGCCTCTTTATGTCATTCACAGTGCCTCGGGCTTCTGTCCTTTAAGACATCCCACAGCCGTAGGTGTACGTTGAAGCAAAATATCCGTATGTCCACGAAACCTTTCTTTAATGCATCCAGAATAACTCGGCTATTTTAGTTTATATGAGCCAAGGATGTTCTGGACATTTCAAAGCTCCCAGGTGTCCATGGTGAGGGGGCTTGTTTGATGTGAAACCTCAGTACTTTTTCAAATTATCAGGTCGATTTTCAAGATCAGAGTTTTCACCTGAATTTCTTAATCAGGCACGATTTTTTTTAATCACATTGAACTGGAACTGGGAAAGCCAGACCTCCCTCTCGTCTTTCGATATGGTTTGATTAGGAAAGGTTATTGAGAGGGGGAGGACGCAGGATGTTAAAGGAGAGAGCAAATCTGATGTGGAAATGTAGACTTAGTGGGATTTATCCATTTGAGAAAAAGCCTTTTCACTTGTTTTGTTGGTTTATCCCCTAAACCCCATCTCACCCCCCACCCCCCTGCCTAAAAGCTTTTGACATCTTCATCTTGTTCACAGTGGGCAGGCTTTGTTTGCTCTGCTTGAAAAAGCGGATGGGGCTTGGCCCTCCCCTCTCCGTGGCACAAGTGTAGGACTTTGCCATGGCAAAAGGGGGGGATTTCGCTTTCCTCCTGCCCCCTCCTTTTCCACATAACTACAATATGGTCATTGTCCGCCAGTGAATAATGTGGCCACTCGGGCAGCATGGACTGCTCCTTGGGCTTTGACTGTGAACCAGCTCTTTTCTTCAGCGTGAAAGGACTCTAATCCATGTAAATATAAGACTTGGAGTACGGCTTGGCCACGGCGGGGAGAGCGAGATGGAGGAATGGAGGGGAGGGTCAGCAATTTAACCTTTGACCCAACAAATAAGAGGCATGTAAGTTTTAGAATTGCTCTCCAAAGAGGGGCTCCTGTGGCAGAATGAGCTTCTTTTGTAATCCTGGCAGTCTGGGGCTGATTGACAGGGGCCAGGGTGGGAGCACAGCGCTACACACAAAACCAGGAGCAAAACAGTACGCCGCAACTGAGTGATGAGAAAGACGACACAATGCTAATTATTGATTAACTCCATCCAGCAGGCAACTGTTGTCGGGAGGAAACCTTGTATTCTCTCTTCTTTTATTTTATCAGAAGTGGACGATCAACAGATTCTTCCAAGTTCCTCTGTGCCAAATCTTGCCTGCTTCCCTCAAATACTATAAAATATCAGTTTATGTGAAGTGGATCAGTGAATCGATGCTCTACTACCCACTGAAGGATAACTTCAGTCTGTTCAAAGCTGCGATAGCTTTGAAAGATCCTTTACAAGCACTGTGTTCAATATCCTGATGTAGACTCTGCCCTTTACTCTTCAACCTCTCTGAAGACATTTACCTGATTTATTAAGTGCATATTCATAACTAAAAGCTGCATTTCAGCCCACTGACAAAACTGCAGCTTTTAAAGTTAGTGGTGATATATCTGATTCAAGTTGAAATTACATTCTCATAAAGAGCATTGCAGTGGGGATCAAAATCTTCACAGATGCTTCACAGTCTGAGGACTCAGATGGCCTCTGATCCATATTAACACAATGCAAAAACAGCTCCTGCACCCTTTTGTAACACATTGGAGTCACAGGGGTCACACTGAGGAACAGTTGTTGCTGGGCTCAGTGTGACTGCTTACAGTACAGCAAAAGCTGTCATGAGCTGTCATAAAGCTTGAAATCATAAAAGGTAAAATATATACATATTAAAAAATATATAAATGATATAAATTAATATAAGACTGTGTCTTCAAGTAAGTCTGAAAAAGTTAAAAGAGGAAAAAAAGGACAACCAATAGAAATACATTAGACGTCACAGTTTGCAGGCGGCGGGTGGTGGTGGTGGTGGTGGTGGTCATTTTGTCTCTG
>NW_005187454.1:1770309-1778494 GCF_000239375.1 Pundamilia nyererei
TAACTAGAAAATAATTTTTCATCAGATTACTTATTTGATCAAATAAAACTCAATATGTTGCGATTTTTATTTTTTTTTTGCAATTTTTGAATGTGTCTAATTATCTTAACAGTTCAACACTGAAACCTTACAAATCCAATATTCGCAGTAACATATTAGTGTAAATCAAGAAATGTTATAATGCACTGCAGTAGTAATTAATATAAGTAACTAAGAGTATACACAATAAATAAAATCATTCATTTTTCATTTGTGAAATTTAGGCGGTCATTACTTTTTACAGCCAACTGCACTCATGCTGTCACAGCTTACATGAAGGTAATTAAAGAACAAAATTATAAACAAGAAAACTGTGCAATGTTTTCACTGCTGATTTATCCCTGAGTCTCATTTTAAGCCCCACATACTGAGACAACTATCCAACTATTTAACTGGCTATACTTTATAAAAGTCAACACCGGCCTCAAAAGAAAAGTGCCATAAAAAAACTTACAGTGCATTTGTGCTGAAACCCAAACATGGTTATCAAACAGAAAAACAACTCTTTGGCCACATTTAGTATGTTGCCCCTATTCTGATGATTCTGTCTACAGTAACATTTAGTTATCAATAACATTCCAGGTGTGTCAAATCTCAGGATTGATGCTTTGGAATCTCCGACTTTGCAGCTTTATTTTAAGAGTCCGTTTGACATGATCGTTGTTTGTCCGGTGGGTATACCCCAAAACATTAACTGGAATTATATGAACATTTATTGCTCAGGAAAAAGTGTTTTGTGTTTTAAACGAACCTAGATTTACTCAAAACGACATATTTTCATGTAAAGATTATTTTCAATTCTTAATACTATCTGATCTGATGTAAATGTAGATCTGTTACATTTAGAAGTGACACATTAATATAAATTGGAGCTGTATTGTGAGATTTGTTCATACTTCCTTTACGACTACTATTACCTATTATATCACCCAATTACTAACAAATTTCAAAAAGCTTTTCTGTTGATCACATTTGAGATCAGAGGCTTTAGTTCAGAAATCAACTAAAAATTGAAAAACAGAATACAGAAAAAGACGAAATACTAGAAACTGTCGATGTGCCTTAATATGCAGGTCCAGTCTTGTCATGCTGCACTGTACTTTTATATCACAGGTTATGGTTTGCAGTTAATCAATAATATGTTACTTTTGGTGGGGAAAAGAAAACGTTTAGTCTTGTCCACTAGTACCTTTTGCACCCATATAATATAGAATCATAGACTTCTGTGGCAAATATAGATTACATGTGTTTTTCTGTCATGTTTGAACACTGTCTGTATAACCATTGCTGCCTCGGTGTAAGCATGGACTCTGCTGTGCTGAAAGGTGGAGGATAAAGCAGCATCAGGGCGCTGCTGCCCTCCTCCCACATTTACTCCTCTTTCCTTCTGCCATTATTGGAACCTGTCATTTTTGGATGAGTTATTCCTGTTGGGTTGTCCTCTGCATTAACTTCTGCCTTTGTATTTTTGGACCTTTTTCTTTTAAATGATATAAAATGTGACATATTTCCCTTTCATTTAGTACAGTTCACAAAACACCATTCCATTACACTTCCAGTTTCCTAAACTTATTGTGTAAATTTCTGAGTTGAAAATCAGTCACTGATTTCAGGTTCTTTTCAGTGTCTCCAGTACTGTAAATGAATAAAGCAGGTCACGTGTCTTCTTTTGGGCAGCCTTGACCAAAACCCAAATCCCATTTATTCAGAATGAGGAATTATAAACTTAGAACACATAGAAATAAATCTATGAATCTATACTTTTGATATCTATATAATAAAAATGATCTGAGAAACTTTAGGATCAGCTCACTGATGAGTGGATGTACAGTTTCATGTTCAAGTGTCGCCATCAGTTCCTTTCCCCTCTCATGTGTTCTCACCCTCTGCTATGAGAAGAATATATTCCAGCTTCTTGTCGTTGTTTTTGTGGTAACTGTTTATAAATTAATCATATTTTAAATGAAAATAATTGTTCCAAAACAAAGCTTAATTTACATTATTTTTTCATATAAACTCAAGGATTTAAGCTTCCCTTGATTAAAGTAACAAAGATTGCTACACAGTAGAGTGGCTGCATCTTAACTCCTAAACCCTTGTATAGTATTCAAGTCAAACTGACCCATTTCAAATTTTTAAAAGACAAAAAAATAGTACGAGTTTAATTTTTTTCTACTTGAAACCCAGTGGCCTTCGGTTATTATCTGTGATAAACATTTACAAACCTGAAATAATAACTGAGCACACATGCTACTGTACCCAACACATTTACATCCTTTAGATGGTTATGAGTCAGTTTAACCTGCACACACAGATAGACACAAACACACACACACACACACACACACACACACACACACCCACACACAGACAAGCATGCACACACATAAATCATAAATCATGCTACATTTTTACAATCTAAGCACAGAGAAGCTTGTTGCTCTCACTTTCCCAGATTCTGTGCCCACCTGCACATCGAGGGGCAGGACAAAAGAGATACATCACTTCTACATCACAGCACACAGTCTTTCACCCTCACTATGACCTAAAGATTTAGCTGTCGGAGAGCTTTAGGATTCCTATTTGAAGAGAGTCAGGCATACAGCAATGTGGAAGTGGAAGTCTCACAATATGAGGATAATTTAGAAATGCGCCAATCAATCAAGAAATCGATGCACAGAATCACTGATTCTGAATGTGAATCTGAAGATGGTCTTCACTTTGGATTTTCCAGTGACAGAGGGCCCTTGCTAACTGCTAACAGGACATGGATGGTACCAGGACCACACAGTTTCCAGCAAGGCATGTTCAAGACATCATGTGTTCCTTTTTGCTGCTGATTCTTGACTCAAATCAGAAAATTATTCTGGGTATAACCAATGTTGAGGGGAGATCATTTTTTTTAGTGAGCAGTAGGAAGATGTGGACATCATCCTTGCTGGTGTGTACAGGTCAACAGGGGAGTTGACTAAAAATCTGTGGGAGTCTGAGACAGGGATGGGAAATGTTTAGAGCTTCAATGTCTCTGAAGAACTCTCATGTGTTCTCAAAGATCATCATATTTGATGATCAGAAATCTGGGTTGTGTGTGATCGTGGTTTATTTTATGTATGTATGTATGATAAATTTATATATGCAAGATAAGCTTCACTATACTGTTTTTTAACATCAATTATAACCTGATGTGTTCTGGTAGAGACAGATTACATTAAAGATCTATGTTTTCTCTACTGTTTGAAACTGAGATAAAGAGAATATATGTTCATGGTTTATTAAGTAAAATTTGATTTCAGACTTGTTTTTAATATGAAATATGTCCTGTTTGACCTGAGGGATACCTGAGGGTCCGAAAAGTGAACACCATACAAGGCTTAAAGTGGGAATTCAATTCAAATCACAACAGCAGTGGCCTCAAGTCGCTTTATATTGGAAGGTAGACCCTACAATAATCCAATAATACTACAATAATACAAGACCCTACAATAGAACTGTTCTTCTATAAGATACACATGGTAATGTACACAGGTAACACGTGTTTGTTTATGCATTTATTTTGTATTTGTGTTTGAGTTCACGTTCTGTGTGCAGTTCACATGTTCTCCTTGTATCTTTGTCCAGCTATTCTGGCTTCACCTCACAGACGTGCACGTTAGGATAAATGGTAAGTCTGCATTGGCCTTTGAACATGAGCTTAAATGGCTGCTCATCTCTTTGTCTTCAGCCTGTGACAGACTGGTAACCTGTCCAGGTGTATCCTACCTGTTGTCACTGTGATGAGCTGCACTACTGTGAACATGAATTATTTTATATATGTCATGTTTAACCTGAGTAGCAAAAGACTGCAGGGGGGTTGAAAACAATAAGCCAGGAGTTAGCTGTGCTCGCAGACTCAAGCCTTGACCTCCCGGTCAGCTATCGCGCTGGTGGATAACAGAGCTCTCCAAAAACGTGGAAGCACTTTTGCAGATATGTGATATTTTGATAAATTAAGTAGATATTTGAGCGTTGCACAGCTACATTCTCGCCTGAAAATATCTTAAAAGGTTATTTTGTGACCCAGAAAGGGTAGTCTGAGGAAGAGGAGGATCACATTTGTCGGCCACGGTTGTGGAGCTTGTGCGTACTTGTAAGCGCAGCAATGGCGGAGGAGCGCGGCTAAAAAACTTATTACTTTTTCTGGGTCACAAAATAAACTTTTAAGATATTTTCAGGCGAGAATGTAGCTGTGTAAAGTTCAACTATCTGCTCGATTTACCAAGACATCACATATTTGCAAAAATGCTCCGACGTTTTCGGAGACGTCCACTTTTTTCATGCTTTGTGGCAGCTTTTGAACATCTGTGGCATCTATTAATGTCAAATCTAGCCTTTATTTAACAACAAACTGCTTTTATATTTAAAGACTTTTCTGTTTAATTACATTTTAAATAATAATAATAATAATAATAATAATAATAATAATAATAATAACAATAGTATTTATTTTGATAAAAATGTGTTTAAAAACAAGTTTTGTGGTGAAAGCTATAATCCAGATTAGTGGCCTGTTAAATGGTTAAAGTCTAGGTTGGCTTTATACTTGAGAATAAAGTATTGTTGTCCTTCTAAAGAATTAAGTTAAATTCCACAGTTGAATCATAAGAAACATTGTGTTACATATAAACACTGCCATATGTTAGATCTGGTCATTTTCCTTATCAGAAACTTTATATATTGGAAGTTAACTTTTAACAAGCATGTAATGATTATATTTAAATTAGATGGTCTTTTTTTAAACACACTAAACTGACAGTGTCAATACCACACATTCAGACACAGTAGATGGTGTTTTTATATGTGTTAGTCTAATTTGGTTGTATGGGGTCTACATTGACCCTCTGTGCTGTAAGTTATTATGACTGCACAGCCATTAAGGATCAAATCAGCTTCTAAAAAATGTTCTGCTTTTTCTCCCTCTGCTTGCTTCTTACGGTCTTTGAGGCTCGGGACCAGCACTTGGACAGAAAGACATCAGTAAGTATTTTGGTTTTCCAATATATTAGCAACTGTCAGTGACATTTATATTAATCAGGCTGAACTTCAATCATACTTTAGATCAGCCTGTTTTACTTATTGTTTTATTTGTGCTTTGGTTTGGGGAAGTTGCTTCTGTACTGATCTTTTCCTGTCTTCTGTTATTAGACTTGAGATATGACTGCACGATGCTTTTGCTGGTGACGCCAGTTAATTCTACAAGACATGCTGTGTAAGTAAACAAACAACAACAGTTTGTCTGCATTTCTTGAAAGATCACATCCCTCAAACTTAGTTTAGAGGGACTACACTGTATATAGTGAAGTCTGCAAGTTTTCTAACAGCAAGATTTGTTAAAAGTTATTGGCCATGTTTGCATAGCCCTTTTTAAAATGATGCTTTCATGACACTATTGTGTGTTGGGTGGTGGTCACGGCTATCCAGACTGACAAGTGGGACATTGAATGTCACCTCTCCGGTGGGGAGGGAGCCTGAGATCGTCTAAATTGGAGTCTGTTTTATACCAAATGCAGAAAAAAATGTTTTAAGAAAGCAATTAAGTTCATGTTCCAAAACATATGATTGTTTGCTTGCAGGACACCAGGAGAGATGAGTCCTCCGTCACAGATGGTGTGGTCAGTGAAGATGGTCGCCTGCAGGTTCAAGCTCATTGCATCTCCAACCCACATCCACTGTACTGAAGGGTAGTTAAAGACTTTGTCTGCACCTACATTTGGATCACCTCGATCCATGACAGTCATTCAGCAGAAATGCCTGGACTGGAAACAAGCATCCTTAAAATATTACAACATTCCAGCTCCTGTGTTGGAATGAAAAACAAATGTGTTGTTTAAATCAGAGACTGCACTTGTGACAGAACAACAAATATTTTATTTTGATTATATAAGTAAGTACAAAACAAACTTGTGGTAGACCTAAACTTATTTTCAGAATAATTACATCTGTGACTTTGTTTCATTGTAAGATTATAACAGTGATGGAAATATAACTGATGTTCAGCAGAACATGTTCGCTGTTATACTTTGTGTTTGAAAATAAAAGTTGGGCTGATTTTAACATCATTACAAAAAGTGTTGTTAATTATTTTTAATCATATTCAGGTTACCACAAATAGTTTTTTCATTTAGTTGAAATGTTTGTCAGTAGGTAAACAATTAGCACTGTACAGTCAGAAATATCAAGTTATTCTTAATACTGCAGACTTGCAATGGATAAGTTGTCCTAACAGTCATCGTAAGTTAGCTTTACTTAGCTTTTTTGAGGCAGCGAGTTTACATAGTTTTTTTTTTTCAGTTGTGTGAACTAATTCGATTTTACAGTGTAGAGAAAACCTGAACTTTGGGTTGTGGCAAAGTTAATATCAATTACACGTGATAACTGAAAAGAATAAAACTCTATGGTTTGTAAGGTTTTGTCATTTTTCTTTCTATGCTGGTGGCGTGTTGATAGTGAAAAAACCCAAAAGAGAAATAAGAAGAATTCAGAAACCAAAACAATTCCCTACATGTGCTGGTGCCGGCGAAACTACCATCAGCTGGCTGCTGTTAGAAATGTGGCTTATTTGGTGCATGGACTCAAACTGCCAGTCTCATTAAACAGAAGCCGACCAACTGCTAAAAAATACATTTTATTGTCCCAATCAAAAACATAATGGAAGCTGTCTGTTTTGTTGAATCTACTGAATTATCTATGAGATTTTACTAGTTCAGTATTTCTACTGAGCTTTGGGGCTTCAGGTCCTATTTCATAACAGGAAAGAGGAGGTTCTACAGGGCCCACTATAGCCACACAGCACTTACACAGTGGCATTGCCACAGCTCTGTCCTATTTATACCAGCTACTCGCTGCAGTATTCTCCTGAATGATAGGTGTCACCGCTCAGATAAACCCTCCTCATCAGTGCTGGTAAACGAGCAGAAGTCAAATTTGGAAGCAAAGAAATTGCATAGTTGGGTTTTTTTTGTTTTTTTTGGAGTTTGTTTGTTTTTGCTGAATTTTTCATTCTTTTCACACTGTTGCAACGTCTCCCTCTGTACAGTATAAGCTTATCAGTAAGCTTCTTTACTCGTATATCATTAAAATGAACTCCGTTGTAAACACCCACACAAGGTTGCAAATATTAATAGGAGCACACCCAGGCAAAACCACACAAATGTGTTTCTTTGGGTGTGCAGCACCGTTCACAACAGCAAAACTGGTGAGTATAGTGGGCCCAGCAGTTCACCCAACTTAGAAATGATTTGACTACGTTGAAGTTTAGAACATCCACTTCCATCTGCATCAGGGTCTTTGAGTGTGTGCAACTATTTACTCCCAGTCTTATTCCTAAATACCTTAATACATGGAGCTTGGTACAGTATTTTTACAGGACTATAAATAAATGAAATTTGAGGGTGAGAATACATCAAAAGAAACTTTGTATTTATTAACTCATTTCTTTTTTTGTTTTTGTTTAGTGGCCCCTGAGGTTTAGCGGCCCTCAGCTGGCTGAGGGTATGAGATGGCTTTTATTTTGATGGGAGTCAATCTGATCCAATCTGAAGCGTACAGAGCTCCCAGAAAGAACAGCACTCCCTCACAGACTGTGTGTAGATGAGGGTAATGTGTGAGAGGCTCAGGTGTGCTCGTTTGCGCTCATGTGCGATTCTTCCTGTGCGTGTGCGCGGCGGCGTCAGCGCAAACGACGCACGTACAGTGATTAGGTTTTCCGCTTCCTCTCTTTCATGTGTTTTTAGTCTCCTATGCTTTGTTCCCTTTCTTAATTACAGCCGCGCTCTCGGAGAGAGTGTAACCCACTCCCTACCTCCACAGCAGCATCCCATTAAAGCCACGCACCCCGACGCCTCCCCACTACCTTTATGCTGAATACAATTAAAAAACGGGGAGAGATCAAAAAGATGCCAGCAGCCCGACGAGGGTGATGTTTTTCTGAGAAATGCAGATTTGTGTTATTGATGGCCGCCTCGTTTGGAAATCATTACGGGACAAGGAGTAATCAGTGGAGCTGCATCAGCATTTTAGTTGTCGACAAGCAGCAACACCACCCCCTAACTCTATCACTCACACACACACACACACACACACACACACACACACACACACACACACACAC
>NW_005187454.1:1779581-1780828 GCF_000239375.1 Pundamilia nyererei
CGCCCGGCCTTAACACATTTGAACTGTTTTTAATTTTCATATTGTGACTTTTCTTCCTCTTCGCTGTGTGAATATTGTGAGCACATTTCTAGGAATATTCTGCTGTAGTCCGGACCCCGGCCTAAATTTGCATAAATCATCTCTAAAATTCTGCGTTTCTTCCTCGCTCCAATCAAACCCAAGCAACAAACCAGCCCGGCCCCTTCAGATACAAATACAAACTAATATTTTTCCCTTAATCTTACACCACCAGCTAATATCATATTTCATACACGCCCGCAGACATGCCCGCTGCCGCTATGTTTAATGTATAAAGCCAGCATTATAGCAGATAGAAAACACAGATGATAAATATGCATGTATTCAATTAGGGGTATTACAGAGGGGGTAATTTGCATAAGGATTTAGGAGCTTAACATCATATTTGTGCTATAAAACTTCACAATAGCCTAAACGCCGGCTGTTACGCGCGGGAGGGGAGAGGACAGGTATGTCTGAAAGAAGAAATTAGGAATATGAAGCAAACTACAGTAACTCTCAAATTGTTTCAAACACATCCTGTGATGACGAAGTCCACTCCTCGCTACCCCCACCCCCTCAAACCTTCTTCCTCCCTCCCTCCCCGCTTCATTAAGAGCAGAGCGCTAATTAGAGACCGAGCGGATCCTGGATCAGTTGCGGTCTCACTCATGCAGCTATAGCAGCCACCACTGCTCGCCATGTCCAAGAGGTGGAAATGCTTGAAGAGTGAAGCCGCCGGCCTACAATTATATCAAGTCACGTCACAAACAGAATTTCAGGAAATGCAGCGTTTTCAATTTTAATAGCGCCAAATCACAACAGCAGTTGCCTCATGACGCTTTGTACTGTGTGCCAGAGAGCCTACAGTAATGCAGTGCATACATCAAAAAGTTTAGGTATACATCTCTTAGTTCATCGCATATTTTTCTTATTATTATTATTATTATTGTAAATATGTTCTGGATTTAATCCCCGCGTTTTACCAATGACAAAACACGGAGATGACCCCCAAAATTATTTTACGCATCAGCACTTTGAAACTAAGATGTAGAAATAAAGCCCCAGTAAAAAATAAATAAATAAATATACAAATAAATAAAATAAAATAAACAGTTCCTCACATCACATAAAGTTCTGTGCCACACAAGTTAAACTAGTTGCTTCACCTTGTTATTGATTGGTTTTAGTTTCTCTGGAGAAAAGTGACATTTTCCCAAGGTAATATA
>NW_005187454.1:1781054-1783287 GCF_000239375.1 Pundamilia nyererei
TAGAAAGAGTGTTTACCCTGGGTTTTTTTTATTTGGGGTATATTTATTTTATATATATATACTTTCTGTTATAATAATTGTGACCAAAATATCCAAATATAAGATCTATGCTCCTCTTTATGGGTTGTTTCACGCACTTCACGCGCTCTACCCACCCCTGCAGATTAAGCAGAGCGCTTTGGTGTCATGAGGAGGCTGTTAGCTGGAGCAGCAGCACTGTGAGGCTGTGCGGAACCCTCTCTGTGCGTCAGACGAGCAAAGGTCCTAGCAGACCTCCAGAAACAGACAGCTCAAACATCTCAGCTCAAACTCTCTCCTGCTCTCTTTCCTTTAAAACTGACCTTTCTAGCAGCAGCTCCGGACAGACAGAAGGAGGAGGGTGTGTGTGTTGTGTGTGTGTGTGAGGTTGGCCGGTGTTCCGTGTGTAACGAAGGGAGAACTGCTGCGTTTTTAGACCGGTCGGTAAAAGTGGCCAAACAGTTCGGTGACGGCGGAACAGCCAATGAACATAAATGGTGTGTCGTGACGCAACAGGGTCCCGTTGATAAGGAGCGGAGAGTCCAACCGGACCTGAGAAGGAGGAACGGCGGTTTTGGGGGCCAGCTAACACTCGCCTATCATCAGTCAACGTAAAGCCAACTCCTCCTCTTCTGCTGTTACGCACATCTATGCAGCCTCCTTGGCACAAGACAAAACATTTTCTAAACAAACTACTGTAAAGGAAAACTGCTTCTTCTCCCAGGATTTTATTTTCGTTTTTTAAGCTTGTTTTTGTTTTTATGATTTTTTCTTTCTGCAAAGCAAAAGTAGTTTGCCGTAAGTCTCAACTTGGACTGTTAAGGAGGAGGAAAAGCCTTTCTCAAATACCCAGGTCTAGTTTTTTTCTGTTTGAAATATTATTTTTCGGGCTGGGCGATGCAGTAGAAAGCTGCTGCTCATATTTTGGCACTGCCATTTGTACTGAGTTACGAACTGTTCTGCAGAAGAAAAGAGGAAATATTTTGCAGACTGTCGAAAACCTGAAATATTACTCCCGGCGAGGAGCAGAGCTGAGATCCATGCAACGGGAGCTTCTATAGTTGGTATGTTTAGTCACCGTAAATGGAAAAGAAAATCTAGAAAGAGCAGTTGGCAGTGAAACATATTATCATGCCTGAGATAAAATAGATGCCACTAAGAGAAGGCAAATCTGTGCGCTTTTTAATGAATTAATCATAGCTTATTAATAACGAGAGCTGGAGAGATTCGGATGACGGTTTCCATTGGCAGATGAGACGTAGTGTGGAGAACACGTGTCCAGTTTTTCCCTCATATTTTTTCCTCCCTGATCTGGATTTCTCGCTTGTCACGGCAAGAAAGGAAACGTTAAAAGATCGAAAATTTTGAGTGGCATAATTGCAGAAGGTTCCCCCTCTCATGGACATCTTGGCTTGCAGATCTGAAGAGAACAGTTATAACATCCTCCCATCGGCGGCTACGATGCTTTTCCATGGCCTCCCCGGAGGCGACGTTCGCGGTGTGGTGGAAGAAATGGACCGGAGAGGAAAGAGCGAGTCAGCGGCCATCAGCTCAGCCATCGATATGGGAGAGTCAGAGACGGTAGGCGAGACTCATGTTTTGGCCCTCTTTGGCTATTTAGCGCAAGCAGCATGGCAGCCTGGAAACATGTGTCAACGGCTGCACTCTTCCAGCTCCAAGCAATCAGATTTTACTTTAAATTCAAACCGGAGGGAAAGTATCCACAAAATGTTTCTCCCCCCGTCTCTAATTATCTTTCATTTATTTGTTTCATTGAAGTTGCTCTCAAAGTTGCTGTTACAGGCCTAAACCTTCTGATTCCTACTGCCATACTTTCACCTAAAACTTAATCTCAGCAAAGCTGCAGACAGAACAAAACCTGAGACGAGCAGACAGTGAAATAATTCAAAAAGTCGACATTCGTCTGCAAACTTCACCAATTTGTTTTTATAAATTGTTTTTTTTAATATATAAATAGTTATTGCTTTGTAAGCAAACATTAAACATTCATATATCTATTAATCTGTCCAAGAAACGCACCAACTTTGTCACGTTACATTACAGCAAACAAGCTAGTAAGTTTTTTAAATTCATATTTTCAACCTTTCTTTTTATTTTCTATATTTTCACAAAAAAATCCCAAATTGTTAGACTACTTTGTAATAATAAATTATAGTTGTAATAAAATCAAACAAGTTTTTAAAATGTGTTTCTT
>NW_005187454.1:1783882-1786935 GCF_000239375.1 Pundamilia nyererei
ATATATATATCTATATAGATATATATATATCTATATGTATATATATAGATAGATATAGATATTTTAATCTTTAGACTATTGTTCTTGCCACACGGGAGTGGTGGCCCTCAGCAGTGAGCTGATATTCGAGGAGAATATCGTAGAGACGCGGTCCTGTAGCTTTCAAGGATTTTACGGGATTTTATTTTGAGTCTCTCTCTTTGTTTTTGTTTTTTGTTCGTGTGTTTTTGTCCTGACGGCTTCGACCTGCAGTCCATGCCATGCATGACCAACGAGCGCGTGGCTCTGTGCGCGGGCTGCGGCAGGAAAATCGCGGACCGATATTACCTGTTGGCCGTGGACAAGCAGTGGCACATGCGCTGCCTCAAGTGCTGCGAGTGCAAACTCAACCTGGAGTCCGAGCTCACCTGCTTCAGCAAAGACGGCAGCATCTACTGCAAAGAGGACTACTACAGGTAGGAGAGCGCGCAGGGGCTCTAATCCCGGTCATGTGATTGGTGAATATTTGTATTATCTTCATCTAAAGCAGCACCGGGTTTGAGCAGGGGAGGGGGGTAGATTTAAAAACATTAGTAATTCTAAAATGTGTCAATGAAATAATTATTTTTTTTCGTTTCACATAAATAGAACTGATGCTGGCGTTGCAGCGGATTTTCTGCAGTGAATACAAGCTGTTTGCAACTCTTTAGAAAATGTGATGTTCGGAGTTTTCCTGTCAAAGCTCTTTGAGCATTTAAGACCCAAAGAAAAGCTGTGATTCATGCTGACAGTTGTGCTAAACCCCTCCCCTGAAAATCAGATAAAGAAAGCGTTAGTTTTAAGGTTAGCATCTCTCTAGGGGAGAGTGACCCCCACCACCCCCGCTACCCCCACCTTGCAATAAAAGAGAGCCTCAGGAATACTTTGGGCCCAAGAAAATTAAATTTAAAAAAAAAATAGAATCCTATTTTGATTCTATTTTAAATACAAAAGGTATTTTTTTAAACACATTTAGCAAACTCCCTTATCTGCTGTCGAGGTTTTAGCACACTCGTCCACAGGGAAACTTTTTGCACCTTCTTTAAGTGCGTCAAAGTTGGTCTGTTTGCATAAAAACACGTGCCACTGCATAGTTTACCAGCACAGCCCACCAGCTTTCGCATCCAGCCGCTGATGAGGTTTCTGTGTTGTCCGCAGAAGATTTTCGGTGCAGAGATGCGCTCGGTGCCACCTGGGAATCTCGGCCTCGGAGATGGTGATGCGAGCTCGGGACCTGGTCTACCACCTCAACTGCTTCACCTGCACTACCTGCAGCAAGATGCTCACCACCGGGGACCACTTTGGCATGAAAGACAGTCTGGTGTACTGTCGGCTGCACTTTGAGACTCTCATCCAGGGAGAATATGAGACACATTTTAACCACGCGGACGTGGTGCCGCACAAAGGCCTGGGCCCGGCCAACACGCTCGGACTATCCTACTTCAGCAGCGTGGGGACGGTGCAGAAAGGAAGGCCGAGGAAGAGGAAAAGTCCTGGGCCAGGGGCCGAGCTGGCTGCTTATAATGCAGGTAAAATGAATCTCGACAAGCGAAAGAAAAAAATGATCGAAATTATATTGAAAACGTGATATAGTTATAATTTGCGTTTCTTCCTTTTTATTTAATTAATGCCAAGTTTTGCCTGAATCGTTTTAGACCTTTAAAGAAATTTAAGAAACAGTTCTTTGAGCTTTTGTCCAAAGTTGAGATCAAGAGCCACGAAGCGTGGAGGGAGCTGACTGAAGCTGACAGACTCCATTAATGAAAAATGTTTTTGTAACATTCCGTTAGAGGTTTTTACTGTGCTGTGGCGTCCTCAGTGGTGACGCTGTTTGAGCTTTACCATACAACTTATTCGATATTTAAAACAACATCTTTGTTGCTTTAATATCTCCATTTACAGTTCACTGTAACTTCAAACTGAAATATCAGAAGATTTAAACCCGTCCTGGTGTCTCTGTAATATTTTAACACCGAATTGTGCGTAATAGTGAACCTTTCCATTTGTTGTGCGTTTTTACATTTTTTGCGCACTTTCCCGTAACCTCTTCTGGATCATACACACTTTGTGAGTCTGCACATTTTCGGCTCAGTTTTGAAGTATCAGCAGCGCGTTGGTGTAGACGCTAAACACCCTGCACGAATAAGCCTGAACTAATAAACAAAGAAAAAGCTCGCGGGCCACGTGTGGGGCCACGGGACAAAAACAGCCACAGGTTACAAAGCAGAAAAGTGCAGCATAGAAACAAGTTAGACCTTATTTATGGCAAACAGCCTCAGTATGCGGACTGAAATATGTGGACTGGACTTTTCATACAACTCAATACAACTAAATGTTCAGTGGCAACAGTGTGCGGATGCTAAACCTTTTTTCCTCCCATGTCCACTTTGTGGAGTGAAAAGAAAAGTTTTTTGATGTGCCGGCTTTTGCTTTCGCCCTTTTCCACTTGTCAGGCTCCATAGACATCTACAGACCCCACCCCCCTCCCCACCACCACCAGAACTCCTCACCCACGCACACACCACCTCACCCTACCCCCCAAACCACCTCCCTGTACCCCTCTCTCACTCGCTCGCACACACAGGCATACACACACTGAGTGAGCGTTTTTGTTTTCTTGTATTGGGAACAGGCCAAACTGGGTGTATTTCAGCCAGATCAATGTGATTTGATGAGTTATTCACTTGAAGAGGGAGCAGGGAGCGCAATAAGTTGCTAACGGCAGCAATATGTGGTTGGACTCATCCTTTTCCCATATTCACGTAAAAACAAGGCGATTGCAGCTAACATGGCGTTAAAGCCTCGGAGTGATCAAACAAGAACGCTTTTTGTTCGGATTTCTCTTTCCTTAAAACGTAGACGTAGAAAAAGATGTGTAAGCTGACATAATTTCACAGAGTGATTGACGTTTAAATGTAAAAAAAATGTCAAAAGAAAACGCACACACACACACACACACACACACACACACACACACACACACACACACACACACACACACGCAAAGGGCGTCATGATGACGATAACGGAAGGAA
>NW_005187454.1:1787460-1803661 GCF_000239375.1 Pundamilia nyererei
GTGTGTGTGTGTGTGTGTGTGTGTGTGTGTGTGTGTGTGTGTGTGTGAGAGAGAGAGAGAGAGAGAGAGAGAGATGGCTGTATCCAGGCTCGCACCTCCTCCTAGGACAGAAAGACACAAACAGACAGACTGGCGAGGAGAGGAGGTGATCTGCAGCTGGAAGAAACAGCTGTTTGGTCACTTTGTATTTCTGTGCAGATTTAAACAGAATGAGGCGTTTTTATTGTATTTACAAAGAGATGTGTACAATAATAGAGCTTAGAAAACAATTTTCTTCTTCTTTTTTACAGTTTAGTTATTTGGATCAGTCACACTGTCGTGCTTTAAAGTCAGCGCCTCACGAAGCCCCTCAGTGCACAAAGTTTCTATAGACTTCTTGCTGAATTTAATCAAGACGTTTAAATAAAATAATATGTGAAAAGAATTACAAAATACCCCCTCCCAAATTTGCCACAACAGTTCTGCCAAAGGTCTGTTTCTGTGAAAAGGATTTTGTTTTTCACCAAGTGCTATATAAATAATATTAAATTGAACTGAAAGCGCAGGTTTTAAATGCCCAGGCTATTCTTTGAAATATATTTTCACCTCCTTGCTGGTAACAGTATAATACTCTGGAGACATGAGAATTTCATAAACAGCAGCAGAGGAATGAAATGATGACGTTAATAATGAGTTCCAACTTGTCTTAACCCACTGTCCTCCTTTCCCTGCTGACATGAAGCGCTGAGCTGTAACGAGAACGACGGCGAATCCATGGACAGGGACTCCCAGTACAGCTCCAGTCAGAAGACCAAGCGCATGCGGACGTCCTTCAAGCATCACCAGCTGAGGACCATGAAGTCCTACTTTGCCATCAACCACAACCCAGACGCCAAGGACCTCAAGCAGCTTGCCCAGAAAACTGGCCTCACCAAGCGGGTCTTACAGGTAGCGCCAGCAGCCTCTCACTTCTCGACCACAGTTCACTTTTTTGTTACTAAAAGTAGCTCGCACAAGCCAACAGGGCGACGTTTCCAGTGATAACCAGTGGTAATATAAATGAAGTGGTGTTTTACAGTTAGGAGCCAAATCAGCTGCTTTATTTTATGATTTTGCTGTTTTTCATCTCAAGTTCTTGGAAGACTTTTAGGAAACAAGTAAAACAAAATCAGAATTGGATTCCCTTACTTTGTTTCTGTTTTCTTTTCTCGTTTTCATAACAGCAGAAGCAGAATTTCTAATTGCCTTCAGGAAAAGCAGACTTAATATTTCTGTTCATGCTGGAAACCAAAGTTACCTGGAAATCAAAGAGAAATGTTAAAAAAAATGAAACGTAATATAACTCAGTGGATGATGTGATGTTGTGGTGACGAGTGAGGGATGAAAAGCAAAAAGCTCTGTAATACATGCAAAGAATGCGACAACACAACAGAGCATTTGATTTCCACAAAAGACGACAGCAAATTATCTGGGGTACTGAAAAGAAGAAAAATAAGACAAAAAGGTTTCTAAATCAAAATTTTACTGAGAAGGAAGAAAAAAAACATCCCGCTGCTTTAATTAACGCTCACAGAAAACAAAGCAGTCGTTTTGCTTTGATGCGTTCGAGTTTTCATGTCTGTTACTTCAGCTGAAGCGACTCTCTAGCCGCCCGATTCCCATGGCTCCATCATGACTCCATCACTAACACTTCCCAACACTCAGCTCGGCTGCTGCCTCGTTCGCTCTGCAAATCACAGAACACACTTTTATTACTGGAAAAAGAGAGGAAATCTTATATTCAAAAACATGACAAATAAATGAAAATCCCAGAGCAAAAAAAGAAGGTTGTGATAAAGAAAAATAAGAATATCGTTAATCTTATTGCAAATGTGTAAAATCATAACTGCATTTCTTTCTGCAAACACTGTAAATAGGACCCGTGTTGCTTTTTGCCAGGGTCAATGAAAGCAGGAGGACATTGCTCTCTATTTTCATGTGCAAGCATAATAAAAGAAATGGCTTAATTTCTTTTGTGTGAACAGCCATGAAAAGTAAAGGCTTTTATAGCTTTTACACACAGAGGACGAGCGCTCAGGCTTTGTGTTTCCAAGTGTTCTTTTATCTTTGTCTCCAGTCAGAACATCTGCAAACAGACTTTAAAGAGACACAAAGAGATGCTCGCTAGATAATGGAGATAATATGGGTATTCTTGAGATTCAGTGACATCACAAGCCGCGTTATATTTTGATATATTTACATTTTTGAAATATACTTATTCCCCAAGAGATACACGTCTGTTGCTTCACTGTGACAGTTTCTACATTTGTCACAGGCTGGTTTAGGTGCGGAGAAGTTTTGGTCTTAGTCAAAGAAAAATTGTGAAATGCGTTCAGTTAAAGCTGAGTTAAAATTTTCATACTTCCATACTTACTTAGGTTTCAGATATTTAAACTCCTTTCTCTGGTTTTCATCACCAACTGTCGTGAAACACGTTTGGTGCTTTAGCTGTTAAAGTCAAGTAAGCAAACAATTATGTAATGAATTATTATTTGTCTGTGTCGGTCTTGTGATTGACCCTTTTGCCGTTTCCAACTGTGCGTTCTGGAAACATGAACATGTGTTAGTTACCTCTCAGCTGATACATCACAACTAGCCAGTTTCCAACACAAGAGGCTGATACCCCTGAGAGGGCTTTTCCCAGCTTTCAGGCAGCCATAGGTCTCCTTTATTTTACTAGAGCATCAAAATTAGCTTCGAGACCTGCCTGGGATACAGTAGGTAATCCATCAGCATGAGTATCACGTGCTCTTTTTATTAGTGTCGGTGCTGTGTGGTGAGGCAGCTGAAGAGCCTGAACTGTATTACCTGCTGTAGGAAGTGACAAGACTGAGAGAAGAAATCATGTTCAGTGTGTTCACAGTGACGCATTACATTTTGTTAGAAATCCAGTTTACATACAGACTGTTAAAGGAGCGGGCTGGCATTTATGTAGCAGAACACTTCAGACTATAGTCTGCAGAAAACTGTATGACCAACAGCAAACATAATGCATAAAAGTAGTGTGTTGAACATGTTGGAGACAGGAGTTCCCGGTTAATCGAACAGTGTAGAAAGGGCAGAGGAACATATTGAAATCTATCTTTAGTGGTGTGCAGACTTTTAGCCCAATATACTGGAAGTGCTCACACCACTGAAAATTACATTTCAGCACCAAAACAAATATATGTGGAATTATTTTACTGAAGGAAACGGCTCCAAATAAAAAAATGTTTATATTTCAAAACCTGGACCCAAGAAAGCAAAACCATCTGCACACTCAGGAACGACCAAATAGGTTGAACTGAAAGTCCTGTAATAATGTAATAATAATGTTTTTCTGCATGAATGTTATTTCTTTATGATATCAAACACACGTGGGTTTGTTTTGGTATTTAGAAGTGTACTAACAGATCATCCATCTGCAGGTGTGGTTCCAAAACGCTCGGGCCAAATTCAGGAGGAACCTGCTGCGGCAGGAGAGCACCGGGGTAGACAAGGCGTCCGACGGCTCCACGCTGCAGGGTGGTACACCGTCAGGCCCGGCCTCTGAGATCTCCAACGCCTCCATGAGTCCCTCCAGCACACCCACCACCCTTACGGACTTGACCAACCCCACCATGCCCACTGTCACCTCTGTGCTCACCTCCGTGCCGGGTAGCATGGATGTCCACGAGTGCCGGAGCCCATCACAGACCACGCTGACCAGCCTCTTCTGATAGATGGAGCCCTTCTTCACAGCCCCCTCTCCCCTGCCCTCCCTGGCCCCATCCCTTAGCTCCCCCCTGCTCACCTCTGCTCCTTGTGGATCTACAATTAAGCACGGTTCACTCCTTGGAACATTTAACGGATTAGAAAACAAAAGGAAGCAAACTGAAAAGGTTTCCTTTAGAGACTGTTTGATTAGTGAGGTGGCTGAGCCTTACACACCGAACATTTGTTGTTATTTTGATGTTGTCTTGTTGAGAACTGAGGAGACTTGATTTGCATTTTTCAATGTTTACAGAGAGAGACTGAAACTGGTCAAAAAAAATTTGGAATATTGTTTTTTCCAGCACAGTATTTATGTTATATTGTACAAGAGTCACTGTTAGAAGGATTGTAAAAAATCGTTTTCTTTCTTTCTTTCTTTCTTTCTTTCTTTCTTTCTTTCTTTCTTTCTTTCTTTCTTTCTTTCTTTCTTTCTTTCTTTCGTTCGTTCTTTTGTTTTGGAAATCTGAGATTAAACACAGGTTACAATATCCTATGACTGCCACGTGCCTTACGGTCCACTTATCTTAACTGCTGTTTCTAAAAGTCGGTCACACGTGAGTGATTTGCATCAGAACAAAGCAGTATGACTGAATTAACTCGACTCCTTGTGCGCATTTACGTATGTGTGTGAGTTCTGGCTTGTTCCTCTTTGTGTTTGTGTGAACGTGCAGTAAAGCCCATTCGGCTGCACTTTAATTTAAAAGAAAAAGGCGAGAGGCAAATAATTCTTGTTTTTGATCTCAACTCTTTTGAATCGTCTTCACTTAAACTTGGCTAAAAAGCTGTTGTTCAAAGTCTCGACTTTTAGTTTAATGCACTGGCGGCCCGATGCAGATCAGTTCATGATACTAAACCTCACCAAATGATGCGATCGATTTCATTAACATCCACCAGGTTACTGAGACCCGTCTCGGTGCATGCCCATTCCTTTTTAATTTTCACTTCTCTGGAACAAACACAAAGCTTTTAATAGGAAAAAGATGTAACATCTCAGCAACATCCTCACTAGTTACTAGTTTAGTTTCTTAAAATTTGATCATTTAGCAGGTGACTAACCCTGGATAGGTTGCCGGTAACCTGGTGGATGTCAAAAGGTTAAGTTCAGATTTAACATGAACTTGTGAACTCAAACATGGCTTTAAAGACACTGTTTTCTGTTGTTAAGATATTCAGTGACTTTAAAAGTCATGTAGACGTGTCAAATTTCAAGTTGAAGTGATAAAACACACAATTAAATATTTTAAAAATGCCTCTTGATCTTCCTTTAAATACAGCGAGGATACAGATTTGAAGAACTGCTTTCAGTCAAATCTTTCATGTTATATATATGTTGCATGAGACCTACTGCGTCCAGCTGTAAGGTATCATAACAAACACCAAGTATCCTGCTTCATGTCTGATTTATAGTACTGTGTTAAATCTATACTGTGTCCTATATGCCATAACAGACATTGTACCTTGATGTGCACCTTCCCAAAAATGCTACAGCGATGCACCTCTGATATGTGGGGAAGTATTATGCCATGTAAAGAAAAAGGAAAGTGCCTCCGTGAACCAAACACGAGCTGTAACTCGATCTAGTTGCTCAAAATGCTAATGCAAAGTAATCTGCCAGTCAGGCTGTTTTTCATAGCTCTGCTTATACGTGTTTGAATCTCAGTCAGAGTAACTGTTCAGTATTTATTACTTTCAAGCCCAAAATGAGTAACTTAGTGTCACTTATGATGGCAGAGCGATACAGACGTGCCAGCGCAAACAGCTGTTCACTACGGCGTAGATGTTACGGGGATTCAACGCAGTACTATAAGGTTCCGATTACGCCAAAGCGTATGTTCAAAATAACTTTTATGGGAAAAGATTATGTTGGTCAAAGGAATTCACAATATCAATTTCACCAGGACGGCATCAGGAGCAACTTCAGTCAGGTTCAAAGCCTTTTTAGGAAATTCATTCAAGTACATGTGCTCGTTGTGCAATTATTTAGGATATCCTTATTACACAGTACAAATCCTTCATTTTAAAATATAGTTTTTACCAATAAACAGCTGGCAATAAACAATGAAAATAACAATGAAATTTTGGGGGTTAAACTGTAAAGGTGTGTGTGAGTGTGTGTGTGTGTGTGAGAGCGAGATGGAAATATATATGCTGTGAATGGGGGAGAGCTGTCGCTGCTGCTTGTGGAATACGGTGATCTGTCCCAGGCTGCTGTAACAAACCTCACTGAGCTCTTCATGTTGTGCTGCTTCTGCACATTCGTGTACGCGTCACTGTTGTCCTCGGTTTTGTGAGAAATATAAACACTATCGATAATAAGACTTGTCTGTTGGAAGAGAGTTTGTACCTCCGAGTGCGAGTTTTCTACATGTGTACATATCGTATTCATTCAGAGATGGCGTGCTGTGAGGGGTCAGAGGCGTTTGTGATGCAGTGATGAGTGGAGTGGCAGTTAAATCAAGCCGCTGCGAGGTTGGATGGGCATTTGGCATTTTTATTATTTCTATTTTTTTATTTTGAAGATTTCTTTTCATTTTTTGACTTTTACGAGCGAACTGTAAAACAGACCATCAATAAATATTTATATTTATTTTAATTTGAAGCATGTCAGATACCCCGACATTTACTTATTTAGCTGTTTGGATCAACATGCCGCAGTCAACATCGCTAACATGCTACACAAGCTAAGGGTAGTTTCGATTTTCACTGAACGATACCGCTGTTTTCCTTCTTCCCCTCGCCCCTCCAACCAATCACACTCAGAGCTGACCCTCACTGATGCTGGTTCTGCCAGAGGTCTTTTCCTATTAAAGGGAATTCTTCCTTCCCACCGTCACCAAGTACTTGGTCATAGGGAGTCATCACATCATTGGGTTTCTCTCTTGTCTTTCTTTTACCTTACAATATCAAGCATCTTGATATCATGTTGTGAACTGGCTGCTATATAAATAATAGTGATTTGAATTGAAAAAACAAGTATCCATGTTTCTTTGATGATCCTGAAAGGCATATGCCACAAATTCAGCACAGGTGAAATTTCTTGTTGGGTTGACCCAAGACTCAGTCGAAAGTACAGATTCAAAATATTTGGGGAGTATTTTTGCCTTTATTCACCGATTGGAGCAACAGACAGAGCTGTGTGAAAGACTCAAAGCTCCCTGTTTAGAACGAAACTCCAGTCCTGTGCTGATTCCACTTTGAGTTGTTTATATTTTTCCAAAACTGCTGAATAGTCCAGACTACAAGAACACTAGTAAAGCATGTTTGAAAGCCGCGTAGCAGGTGTTAGGAAATAGAACCTGAATATTTGGAAATGTGAAAGCTAAAGCTGAACTATCACAGGCAACCACGACAGCTGTCTGCTGTGTGGACTGTTGATTCATTTCAGCAGACCCAAATGCAGGAAATGGGAATTATTAAGCTCAAAGCATTTAATGCTGTTAGTGCAGGAATTACATGACGTCCGAAAATCCCAAAACATTTCAGGACCAAAGCCAGGGAATCTGAAGATCAGATGTCAATAGGAATACAAATTCAGGAAGCACAGAGAACATGGAAGCGCAAGGAGACACGCGGCTACATGGACGACACAACAAGGACAACATAGACAAGAGATAATGAGCAAATGGGAAACAGGTGGGGAACACAGCTGAAGATAATTAAAATAATGACATGAGGGACGTTAAACTCAACACAGGACACAGGAAAAACAGCTACTAAAATAAAACAGGAAGTAAGACGCAACTTAACATGGGAAAGAAATGAACTCAGCACAAGGAGGGCAGAGGCAGGGGAAGTCACAAATCCTCAAAGCTCTGGGTCCAAGACGCTGGGAATATGACAGCAGGACTGCCAGTAATAACACAGTGATTTAATGAAACAAAGCAAAGCTGCAGCTGTCATCTTTTTCCTTTACAAACACAACACGTGAGTCCATGCAAGATTTCCACTGCCAGCTTGTAAAGAGTGCTAATAATTCATCAGCTAGCAGCAACATGACTCAGCTGCTAAAACCAGCGCAGAGGTTCTTGCAGTTTCCACATCTGTCCGTCTGTACATGTGTCCAATAACTAGAATCAAGATACAATTAAGCTCACAAACACTTAACCACCATTATGGTAGTAAATGAGTAAGTCACGCCAAAATGGATGCTAATTGGACAACAGGCTTAAAACATCATTCAGTCACCAGCAAAACTGCTCGAATACGTTTGTAACGCAGCTAAATGCTGAAAAAAGGGTTTGGCCTCTACCTGTCAGAGGCCAAACCCTGGATTATACGTAACTTTATACCAAAATAACATTTAAACAGAAGTTTTGAGTTTTTAAGGCTCACCCAAAGCATTCATCTGAGGAACTGCAGTCTCTGGCACTTGCTCTCCTGGTCCTGACTGACAGAACGGTTGGATCAGCTGCAGGATTATTCTGTTCTGCTATGAGTGGTTGTTTTTCTGTCAGGCAGTTACTGAACCTTTGGTTATTGCAAAAGATTGTGTAGTAGCATGTAGCATGAAACTACTGTCGTACACCCTTAAAGCAAATATAGTTTTAGCATAAAGAGGAAAGCCTATAAAAATTCAGGATATAATTACTGGCTTATTGATATTATCATGATTGTTCAACTAACTGCTCAAATTACTGTTATTAAAGGAAATGAGCAAATTCGCCAATAATAAGACTGAATTGAATTTTGCTAGCTAGCTGCTAGCTGCTGACCCTACAGCCCCTGAGCTGTCTTTAAAGTCAAAGCTTTGAGAGATGCAGTGATCCCAGTTTTTCAGAATAGTGTAGTATCCAATAGAAAAAAACTTCTGAGAATTATAATATGATATTATATCGTCCAAACATGTACAACAGTGCTACATAGATGTGTGCATATGTATGATTTCATACAGCAAACTGTCACTGAGTTTGTGTGCGAGCTCTTTGTGTCTGTGCCTTTTATATGTGATTATTTCAAAAGCACTGTTACATCCAGCCACTTTCTCAGAACTGGAGCACTAAAAAAAAAAAGATCATTTTGAAAAACTTTATTTCCTTTAAATGAGCATCTGTGCCAAAGCTGAGAGTGGTAGGAGTTGGCAGCCTTCCTGAAACTATAATCCTAAAAAAGGGGAAAAATTGTGTCCATGAGCAGCTTTTCCTTACTCTGCTGGAGCAAATGTGTTCAGTTTTCTCATGGCTGGAGCAGCAGGGACTTGCGCTAATCATAACGGTAGGATGAGTTTCCACTTTAAAAAAATATTAGTTTAAACTCAGCACCAACACAAAAATTTAACAAGGACTTGGTGGGTGGAGGAGTGAGTGAGAGGTCTGGCGAACAGCAGTCTTTACACTTTGTAAGCAAAACATGAATTATGAAAAACAGACCTTAGCTTCCCTTGCAGTGCATAATTAGAAATGGGTGCACATAAAAAGAGGGAAAAGAGGAGGAGTCCCTCGCAGCGAGCGGACCCGGTAATTATCCTCGCACCGGTGGAGAGGAGTTTGAGGACACAATCAGGGACGGGGACGAAACACACCCCGAGCGACTAAATCTCTCCTGTCCAGAACACTGACCACATCCCTACAAGTCTGCCTACGAAGCAAGAATACGACTTGTGTGTGTGCTGAAGCCTTCACTCCAGCAACTCAGTTAGGTCAAGCAAACATATTCATCTGTTGGCCAAGCTTGGCTAAAACTGCATCTCAGTGTGATATAAGGACAAAACATAGTTCAGGATATAAATTCTCAGTGTTGGAATAAAACATATTTGGCTGCCTGCTTCATGTTAATGTGTGACGTGAATTTGATCCAGTAATTACAGGCAAAGGAAGACCCTTGGCAAGCATCGCAGAGCAACACTACAGGCTCATAACCAAATTTTACTGTGTGTTAATAGATGCTTATGTTTTCATTTTCCCAGAAATTGTTATTCTAAGGATAATAAACTTTGTACTGAGGATTTTCCAGAAAACCTGTCGAGGATACAAAAGAAAAAAATGTTTTGAAAACGCAGTCTGTCTGGTTTAGTGTTCACAGAGATGCCTGTGAACGTAGCACGAGTCAGTGCAACAATCCTGATGACGTTTCACTTTTTATTATTAAAATGAGGATGAAAAAACAGCACAGTAGATAGTAGTGTCTTAGAATTCCTGCATGTTTTATTACATACTGGTCTTAATATTATTTCATTCAGCTTTTTTGTTTTTTTAGATTTTGGGGGGTTTTCACTGGTTTCTATTCATCTATTTATTGTCCACTAGTTTGAATTTATTTTGGATTTTCTCTAATCCACACATGGTCAAATTTTATATACAAGTTCAAATACATACATCCCCACCATAGCTCTTCATCTGACTCTTTCATTTACCGGGCACAGACCCCGTTTTCAGGCTTAGGCCACAAATTTTCAGTCCACTTATTAAGGCTACGTTCACACTGCAGGCAAAAGCGCACCAAATCCGACTTTTCTGACCCTCTGCGACCATCTATCCTATCATGGTGTGACAGTGTGAACGGCACAAATCCAATATTTTCAAATCAGATCTGGGTCACTTTCGTATGTGGTTCTGAATCCGATACATATATGTGATGTTTCAGAAAGCGACTGCTGTTTGAACGGTCATGTCACATTAAATCCTTCTTTTACATCACTGACACGAGACAGACGCCGATTATCAGCGCCGGAGAAGACATCGCAAACGCTTCCTGGCCATCCCGTGTAGATGTCAGTGAAACTGTTGGGAAGACAACGTTGGAGAAACGTGAACATTTTATTTGTTCTGTATAATCTGCAGATTCTGACAGATATCTGCAGCTATCCTTTGAAGCTCCTCTAAAAGAGCAATAAGGATCATTATTAGACCAAATGTAGATAACAAACTTTACAACTTTAAGCAAAATTGGGAAACGTAAAGTCTAGAACAGTCAAACAACACTGTTCAGTCTGGGTCTAAACAGAGCGCGTTGTGTGTGAAGTCTTCTTTTGCGCGTTTGCTGTCGCATTTTAATTGTAGTGTGAACGAGCAGACAGAAAAATCGGATTTGATCAAAAAATCGGAATTGATCATTAAGACCTGCAGAGTGAACGTAGCCTCAGTGATGATGTACCAACGCTGCTTCAGAGTCCAAGCTCCTCCTCCGATAACTAAGGCAGATGATGACATGTTGTAATACTTTCTGATCATCGTATGCGTCTTTTTATTAGCAATATTGATGTGTGTTGCATGTTTTCAGTTTTGAAAACCTTATGATAAAACTACTGCCCTCTCAGACGCCAAACAGACAATGACGTCTACTTGGAGGCTAACTGAGACATCAGTGTGGAGGATCAGGAATTTTTCAAGCAAGCAATCCAAACTATTTATGACTCAGCTCATGCTGTGAATGGATCATCAGTGAGGTTCTCTTTGGGGACCCTCATATAAACGTTATCTTCACTCTGAAGCTAGCCACTAGTTATATGCCACCTAGCACAACTTCAGTGACCATCCAAGCATCACTGCTGTTTGGTTTTCTGTCTTCATTCATGTCTGAAGTGATAGCAGAGCTGCGTGGTTTAGTTTTGTAGAAATGCATCAGTCAGAAAATAGTATCTGTTCAAAGAGGCTCATATGATTGTTGGGATTTTCCCTGTTTTTAGGGTCTTTACCTCACAATATAAAACATCCTAGAGAAAATTGTTGTTGTGATTTGGCACTATATAAAAATATAAATAAAACTGAATTGAATTGAATAGATGGAAACTAGCAATGTTAAAAGTCCGCTTGTTCATTGTAACTGTTTATACTACGTTACCCATGATGCACCTCGATATCTGTACTTCTGGTTGGGAACGTGTTCAGCGCAGCTCTGCACAGATGAGAGGTGTGTCGGAGGATAACGTATTTACTTGCATTCCTGTGTGAGTTAATGCTGTGTGCGTGCTTACCATATGACCACACACACCCATATACACATACCCCCTTCACCTGCATGTGAATACTGTAATGCCTCCCTACCAACGCTGTACATCCTGTTGATGTCATCTGCCACCTCCTTAGTAAAGTTATTTGAACTACATCACTGTGGAGTACCATTCCTTCTGACCGAGGACGACTCAGTTGAAGCGTGATCGGCAATCAGTGCAAACATACATTACAAGCAAGTTAACTTTTTACTATCTCTGTTAAACTTGGTAAATCCTTTTTTTATGGATGCCTGGACGTTAATCTTTATTGTAACATGTAGGAGAGCAGCTACACTGATCATTGTATTGCTATTGTATAGCTAATGACATCTAATTAAAGAGGTGGCTTGGGCTGAGGTTGGGGCTTCGGGAAAGCTTAATGTTACCCTGATTTATCCATTCCTAAACCGGTTAAAGGTACCACTGCTTCCAAACAGAGTCTGTGTCATTTTAAAAACGCAGTGCTGCTAAACTCAACATCCCGTCATTTGGAGACTTTGCGCTTAGTTTTTTCTACACTTCATTTATCATCTACTTGATTACGTGTTTGATAGCCCATTGAACCATGAAAATGTTACAGTGTTTTGTTAGGTAACATAAAACTGAGAACCAATTTAACGTATATTCTATTTTTATGAGAACATTATTCACGCTTTTTTTCTTTATTTTTAAAGATTATTCTTGGGTTTTATACAGATCAGCACCACGTAAACCGCCATATGAATTGCCATATGAATTGCCATATGAATTGTCTTACCCGAATGGGCGGAGTAACACCCCAAAGGTCATGACAACATGTCACAGCCTGTTGTGACTATTGCAGAATTGCAGTACATTAACCAAAACACTGCACTGTGATATCCTTTTAAAAATGCTTTGTAGCTATGCAACCATTGGTGTAAACTTCAAGGTGTAATTATTTTTTCAAAATGAGAGAAATAGAAATATCCAAAGGTGTTATGAGCCATTAGAGCTAACCCAACTATATCACTTGTCATTTTAATTGTTACGTCATTACTATGGCTAAAGTAATACAACTTACAGTCTTCTCTTTGCAATCTGATTTATTCACTATGGACCTGGACCCACATTCGCATTTGCAGTCCAGGCATTTAGCTTGGCACACTTCTGCAGAATGACGCACAACCACTTACAGCTACTTAGAGAACAGCAGAAGAGGCTTAAATTCCTGGATCACCACCATTGCAAGAAAACTAAATGTAAGTAGAGCAAGGTCAATGTCCTCTCTCGCTCTGTTTTACACACACACACACATGCAGCCAACTCCCAGTTCTTCCAGCTTTCCCAGGGGAGTGGGTGCTGGGCAGTTGTGGTTTGGAGGCCTTTTAGATATCATGTTAGGAGCCTGAGCCAGAATTAACAGAGGATACCAAATATATTGGCCAGATGTACCCACACATTCATATAAAGTGGTGTGATGAAGGCTTTAATAGAGAGAGGCCCGTCTTAGCAACCGTGACAAGCAATACAGAAACTCTGGGCCCTGTAAAGTTTAATATGCAGGAACAATGCCAAATACCAGCATAAGAACAGGCCTGTAAATATCTGAATTTTCTTCCTTGTGTTGGGCGGATGAATCTAAAAACATGGCTGAAACATGGCATTAATCACAACCAGAAATCCAATTAACATGTCATCAGTGTATCTTCACATATAGCTCACAAGTGCTTGACTTATTCACTTAACTTTATTGAACTTTCCATTAAAAATAAAACCATTGCTACACTCTGTTTTCACTTAGGCTTTAGGAGAGGGCATATATTTGTTGGGTACAATTTTAATTTTGAATTTAGGGTTTAGCATACACAGAGAGTTCCAAGGAAACTCCAAGGAAGGAAATTCCAGGAGAGTCATTCCAGGCAGTTATTCTAGAAGAGCTGGACAGACCCATCAGGGTTCCTTAACCAATTACCAGTACTGGTGTCTGCTCCTTTCTGCATGGAGGACAATGAGGAGCACTGCCAGAGCTATAAAATGATGCATGCTACTCATACGAATTCCTCTGACCAAACAATCAGAAACAGACTTCATGAGGGTGACCTGAGGGCCCGACGTTTTCTAGCGGGCTCTGTGTTCACTGCACGGCACCGTAGAGCCCGACTGGCAACCGCCAATGGTAAACCTGCCATTACCAGAACCAGCGGATCCACCACTGGCACCCCGTGTTTTTCAAAGATGAGAGCCAGTTCACCCTGAGCACATGTGACAGATGTGGCATCCTTCCATTCCTAACACATTACCTAGTCCATATCAGTATAGATATCCAGCTTGGAGATCTGATTTGTTTTCTGAGGCCATTTTCACACCTAAAAATAATTTACTCTGGTCTGAATCAGCTGATGAGTTTCTAAACTTGTAGCTTTTCCCTGCTTTGCTTTGTTCCTCTTTAAATTTTGACCATGATTATTCTCCCTGTATTACAATCAATGGAAAGACAAAAACTATCATTGAAAAAAAAACCTAAAAACATTTTTAATCAATAAAAACAAATTTGAAACTTCAAACTAACTTCAAAACACAATAAAATAAAACCTTTTCAAATATTCAAGGTAGTATAAATCTGATCCACTGCAATAAAAATATATCAAATTATATCAGCACATAACTCTGTAGGAGTTTGACATTAGATCCAGTTTTATTTTGTTTGGGTTACACAGAGCTCTGGATATTCCAGATTAAAAAAGAAGCATTCAGGTAAACTGGTCAAACAGTTTCTGGGTTTTTCCCAGATAAAATCTGTGTGTTATACAGACAGATTTAAATTTTCATCTTTCTGAAGAAATACTCACTACCCCAGCAGACGCTAGAGTCTCTGATGAACAATGAGCCGCCTCAGCTCTGATTGTTTGGAGAAACCACATCTACTTAGGTGAGAGAGATGCAATTGCTGAGACAGGGGTGGAGAACTTGAATGTAATATATAAAGAAAATGAGCTGGGCTCCAATTCCTGTTCCCTTGGTCATTATGCAGCCATTTAGGCCGGCTTTAGCCCCTCGCCTCTCACCCTGAGGGCCTCTCCATCTCAGGGCTAGCATCTAATTAGCATGAGGAGACTCAGCTAACACGTAGACTGCTCTCCCTCTGATCACATTCACTCAATGGCTGAGGATGCATGGAGAGATGAAATTAGAGTGATTAATTAGGCTTTGACACTCCGCCAAAGGTTCTCAATTTAGTGCCGTCACATCAATAAAAAAGGCATTTCCCCAGCTGCACACCAGGGTGACCTAAAGGAAAACGGCATGGGGGTATTACCAACAATTAAGACCAATTAGTGGGAGCAAGCCACCAATGGGAAGACATAGATACACATGACAGTGCACTCACAAAGTTGCATTAAAGTGGCCTACTGAAGAAGTCTATTTGTGACTGCAGTTAACAGGGTAGGTCCATAAGTTTCCACACACGAGTGGTGTGTGATGCTGCATATTTTGGTATCGAGTCAATACCAAGTAAATACAGCCAGTATCACCGATACCGATACTGATACTGTTCAATAAATAAGGTGGATCCGTCATTGAATTAATAAATCTCAAATCATATTCATGACCTTAAGTGTTTTTTTGTGATGTTTGTTTTTTGTTAAAACCCAGGACATTATTAGTACAAAGTTAATAATTAAATAGCAAATGCTTAGAAAAACAAACAAGTACTGTTGAGAAACGATAATACAGATATTACAATTAAAATTCTCAACAATAAAAACAACCACTGGTGAAAATATAAATAATATGTAAACAACTTAACAACCCTCAAAGCGTCTAAGTCACGTCACATGACCGCGCAACATTTTAACACGAGGGGGAGGGTGCCTGCTCCGCGCTGACACGGGAGCGGCGAGTCCGGCGACCTGGCTGTTTCTTCTTTGCCGAAACCACAGCATTGCAGACGAGAGCGGAACTTAAAGTAAAGAATCGACCTCACCAGGCTGGTATCGATCCGATGCCCACTTGGTATCGATACAGCCGATATTTGCATCACTCTGCCCACCACTACCAAACACCACAGTGACTTTGAAATCAAACAATCAAGATGTTACTGAAGGACAGGCTTTCAGCTTTATTTATGTATTAACTATCTGGGAGTTATGTCTGTGAAGGTTCTCAGTCATCCAGGTCATCGTAGTCAAAGGAGCTTGCAAAGAAAAGCATCTGGACTTCTTCAAGTTTCCTTGAAGACGTTTCACCTCTGATCCGAGAAGCTTCTTCAGTTCTAAGAGCCATTGGTGGAGAGTCACAGATTTTAAGCCCTATGGGAGTGTCCGCAAAAGTGTGACTCCATGTGATTGTGCGGTCACTGTTGAAAATAAATGGACACTTTTCCTGCAACGCTGCTTGTGTGTGTCTCAGGTCCTGTGCAGAGTGTTGCTGATATTTTTTGCCAAAATGTCCAAAAAGTCACAAAAAACTAGGGCTGCTCGATTATGGCAAAAATGATAATCACGATTATTTTCACTGAAATTGAGATCTCGATTATTTGACGATATTTATTTAACCCTTTAA
>NW_005187454.1:1804895-1806558 GCF_000239375.1 Pundamilia nyererei
ATAATCGGCTCAGTCATTTTTAATGATCGTTGAAAGCCCAGATCGTAATCGTGATTAAAATTCGATTAATTGAGCAGCCCTACAAAAAACCCACTGAAAATTTAAAAAAAGAACTTTTTTGTTTTTTTTATAACGTCTGGAGTGATATGAATATTAAGATCAATAACAACACTGTTTTAAGAAGTCTGACAGTGCAAAAAGATAATTGCAAGGTATACATTTGTCTTAGGATGTGCAAAAAGACAAAACAGACAACATTTGTTTTACTTTCTCTTTGGTAGTTTTATGCTTCAATGCTGTGTTTCAATTTGGGACTTTCAGACCTTTAGGCACAAAATATTACAGCTAGCATTAACGTGTACACCAGCCATGTTAACATTTAACATGAGATTTAGTGTCCTCTTAACATTTTTCATAATGTGTTGTTCATTGTTAGGAAGACACTGGTAGTAATGAAGGGCTATGTGCCTGCCTGCAGCAGTGCTGCATGAAGTTATGGCACCTGGAAGAAGTGAAGACTGTTGGTATTGATACTGTGGACAATGAGTGTTTTATCCTGTAGTTATTTTTATTACCCATTAAGACCTGAGTGTTGATTTTGTTGTGCCGCACACAGAAAGACAGAGCAGTATGAAAACAAGCGCGTGTCCTGTGAAAGTCCAGCACTACTGCTGTTTGAATGCTCGAGTACAAAAGCAATATATGAGAACCAGAAATTCAAAATATAATACTAGTTCAGTTTTTATTTTATGCTTTCTATATAACATGTAATATGTTTCATTTAATAATCAAAATGTGACTAACTGCCAATAGCAGACCATTAAAAGAAGCAAACACTTTTATTGTGAAGCAAAATGGTAAAAAAAACCCAAAAACGATTCAGTGCAAATACTATGCACATCATCTTCTACTGAATTTTATACCCATCATAACGTTTACATATTCCTTAATTTCTAATTTGTAAATTTCTACTCTAATCTCTGTAGTTAGTTGGAGTATTGTGTGTGTTTTTAATATTTTTTGTTTATTTGTTTGTTTGTTTTTTGCACTATGACAGCAAATTTCTCCTTTGTGCAGAAACTTGGCAATAAATTCTACAGGCCTCAGTTATTTAAATGTTAAAATTCATGACAACACGGTTAGAAAAACTAAACAAGTACGTTTTTTATTGTTTGGAGGGTTAGAGCCTCAGCACTCGAAAACAAATATGACAGCATGGCTTAGATTGACAAAGGCTTTTATGCAGACAAGATGAAAGTGGAGATATCATGTTATAATGCACAGCGCCACATTTAGAGCAAGGCAAACACCTCATATCAGCTCTCGAGCACCGTGGTGGAGACCGGAGCATTTAGACTTCAATGCCAAGACAAGCTGAACTCTCAAGCTGCTGTGATTACTCAGCTATTAGCTGCTGTATCTGATGATCTGTTCACTATTGTCTGCACCATTCACAATTCACAACAGGAGGATTCTCTGTACAATATCTCACTTTGTATAATCAGCTGTAGAGTGAATCTCCTCCAGGACACAGTTATTCCATCAGTTCACTTGCTGAGCACATATTTTGCTCATATACTTATTTCAGTACTGAACATTATGTTATAATGTGCTGATCAGAGATTGGCAGTAACGAGTAATCCGATTACTTTTTTCAAGTAAC
>NW_005187454.1:1807134-1809272 GCF_000239375.1 Pundamilia nyererei
TCAGGTTGTAAATCGTGTTTTTAAAAAGTAACTAAGTAGGTAACTAATTACTTATAAAATAAGTAATCAGTAAAGTAACGGGATTACTTTTGGGGGGGAGTAGTCAGTAATTAGTTACTGAAAGTTATGAAAGAAGAAAAACAAGAGAAGAGAAAGGAAATCCTCAAGACCCGCAGCCCAAAGACACACGTCACTGTCAGCGTCCTTTCAGAAACTCATACAGTAGTGTAATGTTTCAGTCAGCATTGGTTAATGTTAAAGTGTCACTGGTCATCATAACTGCTGCTAGTCTGTTACTTATAGGCTATATTCACACATTTAAATAATATGTGAGCTGTTACACATATTATTGAACTAAATAAATTCTTTTATTGTAACTGAACTGACACAGTTACGTTTCAGGTCTCCAAAAATACATGAAAAGCTGCAAAGTGTGTTTTGTTGTGTTAACTAGTGGAAAGAGAAAATCACAGCTATTTAGTGGTCGTAAAAATGTGCTCAGAATTTGCAGATTAATGATGATTTATCTCATCTTCTCTCCCCCTGTATAAGCTGTGTTTATAAGCAAAAAGTTTTAATATCATCATTGGTATCTGGGATATACTTGGTATCAGAGCAATACCAAAACTGGCAGCACTGCACACCACCACAATTATTTAATAACTCCATGCTGTCAACTGAAAGTGACGCTGACCTGGAAAACATGAAAAATTGACTGTAAAGTATTAAAGTATTAAATATCATTATTATTAAATATTACTATTATTATTGTTTGAATGAACAATAATGTTGTCCACGTTAACCCCAATTATGCTGCCAGTAAAAAAGAGCGTTAAATGCTCCATAACTACAAAATGACTGCCATGAAGAATACAACCTTTAAATGTCCAAATCAGGTTCCACCCAAAATTACAGCTCAACATTTCCTTAATGACACCAGGTTTCCCCAAACTTTAAATACATGTTAAAACACTGGCTAAAATTTTCACTTCTGTTAATAGAGATTCCATTACATCAGCTATTAGCTATTGCGAGGTCGACACAAAACTGTAACGAAACCTGCGTCAGGATGTTTCACCATCCATGTGGTAATGTCGTTATCTCACAGACGCAAAATACGGAGCAAGTTACATTGTATTTTCAGAACACTCACTCAGTGCATGAAGAAACATGAAAAAACTTATTTTATATGACAGTTCTACAGTTCTAAACCTAATAATAAAATAAAAATGATTTTAAAATGATTTAATTGATTTAATTGAGTTATTAATATTTTTAAATAGCCAAAAAGTTTTAAAGATACAATTCAAAGGAATGTATGGTTTAAAATTAACTTTGCAGTAATTACTTGCATGTGACATATTTTCTGTGTAATTTTACAGAAAACATATTTTCCTAGTTAAATTTGGGATTTCTACATTTTACAGTAATTAAATGTTTCTACTATATACCATTTTGAACTTTACAGCAGAGTTGCTATTTGGCAATTTTCATTACCAGCTTTTGAAATTTCTTTTAAAAGTGTAGCGTAACTTCCTGAGTTGAACCAATATATTCTTCTAATTGTGTAACAAGCTGTAATTAAGATCAAATGATAAAAGCACACATTTTAAAAAGACATGGCAGCAAATAGTAAGAATGACTGGGGATTTTTGCTTCAGCAGATGATCTACGCCATCGCTATGTCTTAACCACAAAAGCCTCTGGACCGTGCAACCTCACTGGAAATGTAACTACACGCAATTACTGTTATTGGCCAGTTCTGTTATTCCTCCCATGCATTCACAGCTGCTTTTTAAATTTCTCAGTGAGAGAATAATAATCGCCATCTCATTATAAGTAATAATCGTCATAGCATAAATATAATGACCCACAAATTCCTTGTGCAACAAATATGTTTGTCCTTTAAAAAACTGATGCCAGCAGTGACACAACTTGTGTTAAATGCTCTTCAGTGACTCCCCCAGAAGTCTACATCAGGCCTGACCCAGCAAAAAACTTTCCCTTGGCTGAATAAAGGATTGAGTGCTCTGAAAACAAGCAGTGTAAAGTTACAACAACAACTGTTTATTTCACAATTCATTTTTCTGTTTTGGATCTGATACTATCCTGTCGTTAAGTCTGACGTCACTAGCCGT
>NW_005187454.1:1810038-1812063 GCF_000239375.1 Pundamilia nyererei
GTCATCACTTAACGACCGGGATAGGTCATAGTCAGTTACAGTTCACACTGCATTCTCTGAGTCCTCAACTTAAGCTATGTACCCCATTGCAATGAAGCCATTGCATTGACTTTTGAATGCTTTATGCTATTCTTTATTAGGGTTGAGCAGTTTGTTCCATAGTCCAGTACTTCTATACTTCCTCTTTGTTATTGCCATTGGCTAATAGCATCACCACGGGGCAGCAGAGGAGATTATCCACCCTCCACAATGAGTGGACCAAATGTCAACAAAATGCAAGTCAAAGTGAAACACACACACTGGGAGTTTATTTCTGCATGAAGAGAGCATTGACTGATTTAGCTGACTGAACAAAGTTAGCAAAAGTTAACATCAGCTGAAACAGTGATAAGTCATAACACTCATCTGCTCTTTACTTATTTACGTTAGACTTGTAGTTCTTTTGTATGGTCCAGTTTGTTTCCACAGTTTCACAGTATATGTACAGTCACAATAAAGTATCACCTGTCGCTCCTGCACATTTTCACCAACAGAAATGCAACAAAATGAAATGTAAAAACGCAACATGACACATGAACCTGTGTGCAGACACCAGTGCACACCAGGACCTGTGTTTGCTGCAAATGTCAGTCATATGTGAGCATCAAATATGAAGCTATAGTGAGGCACATTCAATTTATTATGATAGTAATCATATTAATTTACTGCATGAATGAGCAAATGAGATTAAAAAAATCAACGTGACTCAAAAATGATTGATATCAATATCTACTCGCACAAACCTGCTCCTTACTAATAAAGACAACCCATGGTTTGTTTTGCTCCAGATTAACCTTTCTTTGTACCACTAAGAATGCGATGTTCTGAATGTTAATAATCATGTGGTCCCATCTCATCGATGCCGTTTCCAACTGTTTGAGTCTGAGCCTCACAGTGTGCACGCCGTTGATCTTTAGTTGTTGGTTTTTGGCTTATTGTATGATTCTTTTGGCCCAGCACTTGCCCCAAGACTTACCTAATGAAGCCCTTTCTGTTTAATGGAAAAAAATATGTTTTTTGTAATATAACATAGGGGAATAGCAGTATCCCTGCAATTTCGTAAATGTCAGGAGACTTTGCGTACCTTGTGCTCGGCAGCCTTGGCAGCGAGATCAGCTATGACTAAAACTATCTAAAGCCAATGTCTTCAGTCGAACACCCGACTTTTTTCATTTTGCACCCTAATCATATTCATTTAATACCCTTACAGCTTAAAACAAAACCTACAAGTTTCACAGATCTCACCTTGACAGACAAGTAGGAGAGCTCATTTAATCCAATCCAGCCATTACCATGTCTGCAGGAAAGGACTGCCTTGAACAACCAGAGAAGAAACACTGCTTCATTATCCTCCTTCCCAGGTGACAAATCCTCCTTGAATGGAGGGGAATGTAAAAGTTTCCCTGGGACACGCTGGGCTCCTGGTCTATTTAGATATATAGTGAAGTGCTGTCAGGGCAGCGAGCGGCAGGTTTGGGGATCTGTACTTAGCGTGGTGGCGCGCAGAGCCGGTTGGTGAGCTGCCGGGCTCATTCCCTGCGGGTGCCAGTATGAGTGCAGCACAGGCAGCTGTCAGCAGCGAGGTGGCATTTCCTGGTCTGATGCTGACAGAGGCTGTCTGCAGGTAGCAGGAGCACAGCCAGACTGACACCCTGTTTATTCACAGATGACATGCAGGCCGAGGATGGATGTCACTGGCATTTTGATTCACCTGGCAGTGTGAAAACTTCCCCGAAACACCGTGTGATGAAGTCTTTGTAGATAACACATAACCAGAATAATTGAGAAGTTCCAGTGTGTGTGGGCCCCATCATCCTGGCGCCGGCTGTGCAATGAGTAGCATGGAACCAACATGCACACACAGACACGCACACATGCACAGCAGAGGGAAGGAGAACACATTTTCTCACGTAGTTCCACCCACACATTCAGTGTAAAAAATCTGTCCCAGATTTGCTGCTACCCCCCCACCACCACCACACACAC
>NW_005187454.1:1812943-1833949 GCF_000239375.1 Pundamilia nyererei
CTATTTTTCGGCTACGAGCCGACAGGGACCCCGCCGTATTAGTCAGAGGTCCCTTTACTAAGGTTCGGAGCCGTGGACCTTCAGTAATAGTAATAAATCACACAGCAATAGTACATTCACGTTGTTGTAAAAATGCATGATAATATATTAAGTAATCCAAAGTATTCAGAATACGTTACTGTCATTGAGTAACGTAACGGAATACGTTACAGAATACATTTTGGAGCATGTATTCTGTAATGGAATACATTTTAAAAGTAACCTTCCCAACACTGACGATATATATCGTGTGACGATATAAAAACGTCTATCGTTTCATTTTATGCTATCGTTTGTTTCATGGTGTCGCAAAATAAACTGTTTACGGCAATATTTTTTCATCGTTTTGATGCTCACTGTAGTGGCTATATTAAAGTTCTCTCTTTCTCTTATATTTAAGAGTGGCTGTAGCTCAGGTGGCAGAGCAGGTCAGCCTCTAATCAGAAGGTCGGTGGTTCGATCCCAGGCTGCATCCTGGCTGCATGCCAAATATCCTTGGGCAAAATACTAACCCCGTGCCTACTGGTGGTGGTCAGAGGGCCCGGTGGCACCTGTGTCCGGCAGCCTCGCCTCTGTCAGTGCGCCCCAGAGCAGCTGTGGCTACAATGTAGCTTGCCATCACCAGTGTGTGATTGTGTGTGTGAATGGGTGAATGACTGAATGTAGTGTAAAGCGCTTTGGGGTCCTATGGACTAGAAAAGCGCTATACAAATGCAGGCCATTTACCATTTAAGATAACCACACTACAGACGGACAAGCGCCTGTTTTTATGCACGACGGTAAAACCACCACGTGTCCGCTTGTTTATGTTCCACATAAACCTTTCACAATAAAGCTCAAGATCCTGTTGAGACTTTTCAAAATAAACTGAATCACGTGAAAGAGTATGCAGAGTGTTTACGGATGAGAAGCAAAAAAGAGCCGCCAGGTGCTAAAAAATCAACCTTAGAGTCAAACGTTAGAACAGGCTTTTCCCCGCAGCACGCCGTGTAATAAATACTTTTTAAAAAAAGGTGTCCGTTACAACTTATGTCTAAAAATGTATCGTTTCATGCATCGGTCAAAACACTCGACTCCAGCTACAGGGAAACACTTCACGCAAGTCGAGATTCACAGAATTTACAGAAAATGTTACATTCTTGTGATTTATATCGTTATCGGGACGATAGATGTCTTATATCGGGATATGAGATTTTGGTCATATCCCACAGCCCTAATGCACATGAGCTAAGTTTTGCCATCTAAAGACAGAATATACAAATTAAAGGAAACACAGACCTTTGGTGACAGCATCCTATTGCTGGTAGGATGTAGGTCTAGTGCAGCCTCTTCACAGCAAAAAGGTTCTGGGTTCAAAGCTCCGAGTATGCATGTTCCACTTCTGCCTACAAGGTCGTCTTAAACTGGTTCAGTTTCCTCAAACAGTCGTTTTTGATGAAGCTTGTGGAGTAAATAGTTAAAGGTGATCAACTTGTTTCCCTAAGATGTGCCAGAATTTAATTACATGCTATGACTTTTCTGTCATTTCTTTTCAACGAGTGATTTGGGACTAATAATGGGGCACTCTCCACTACCACTATCTGAACACAGCATGACTGAACACATTTGAGTAACAAGGACACAGAGAATCAGTGGTAAGGTGAATCATTGGGTTTTTCTCTGTATGTAATATTGTAATATTGGGGGGGGTTGACATAAAAGTTATTGCCCAATATTCTCACAAAAAAATCCCATTGTTGTGTCTTGTTTTGTTTATTTGTTTGTTTGTTTACTAAAAAAGTCACTCATTTAAAAAGAAATGCTATTTAGACATAGAGTGAGAAAAATGTGAACTTCCATATTTTCTTTGCTGGGTGCTTCAGAAGAATCAGCTTGTTTAGTTGCTGGTATGAGGTGAGAAAGAAGCGACGCTGAAAGCATTGACAGGCTAGTTTTGAGTTTATATGACTTGCAGTACTTGGAATAAGTGTTTTTAACACTTGTTTTTATGATATTTCTCACCTGTTTGAAATCTAGATATTATTCTTATTTCAAGAAATCTTTCCAAGTGTTCTGTCAGTGCACTAGCAGATTATTTCACTTGATTATAATCTGGATTGTCTCAAATAAAGTTTTACCATTTTAGAAAATCGCTACTCTTACTTGAGAAAAAAAGTCTGGCTACTCGGCTCAGTGTGAGTAACTTCAGTGAATGAATATAATGAATAGTTAAACACGTTTTAACCAAAAATGCATGCGACGCAGACACAAACCTGCAGTTTATATCTGCTGAGCCTGTGTGTCATTCGGAGCAGTAAGGTAACTTTGTTAAAGTAAATGTAATCGTGTTATTTATATGTAGCCTTTAAAATACCAACATTTGCACTAAACTTTATATTTTTGTCTGTCTTTCTGTCTTGTTTCTAAACATTAAATCGGATGTTATGATCAGTTACTCAGTACTCAAGTAGCCATTTTTACTAAATACTTTTTTACTCTTACTTGAGTAATTTCTTGGACTGCTACTTTTTACTTTTACTATGTTGAGGTAGTGCTACTACTACTTGAGTAAAATCTTGGCTACTCTACTAACCTGAGCAGACCTGCATCAAAAACTGACAAACCTTCGTTACTTAAGGAACGTGTGACACTGTGTACAAACATGTTGGTGATGAAAAGGTCAAAGGTCTCTTTAAAAAGGTCCACTGTCTGCTTCATCTGACAGGCATGCATGTTCACTCCACTGAAAGATGAGATGGCTTTCTTTGTGGTGGCACGAACACTATTTTTAGATGAACAGAGTCATCCTTCAACTCTGACATGTCTAAGTCAAATGTTTGAACGTGATTTTCTAAGGTGAGATGACACACTGGATGATCATGATCAGCAACATTCAATAAAGAATTACATTTTAATCATTCATGTAAAAATTGATGCAAGTTTTACACTCCACATAGCAAAATTACAAATTACAGTCTTGTTCACACATGATTTCAAGTTTTTAAATGTTTATTGTTAAAAAAGTGAAATGCAGATTTCAAAAGCTCATTTTCTGTTTGAAATGATAAGATTTTATACCAGTTGTTACATTTGTGTCATAGCAAACTGTTTTACAGAGCCATGTTGTCTTTGAAGAACTGGAAATAAAAAATGCTTCTCAAAGAAAAGTCTTGTAATGTTTCAACATCTTTACACAATTTAAAACAGAATAATAAAAATCAAGGTCTGTGCTGGTTATAACCTGGTGAGACCCAATGCCCTCCTCCTGCTGTTAACACTGTACACTCAGCACTGACACGGGGCTCAGGTAATGTCAAACCTGCACTGTGAATGAAGACAATGAAGTTAAATTAGTATATGTAACTAAATTTAAACTAGTATCGATTTTGCTTTCTCACACTCACTTTTTCGTGCTTTTTAACTGTAATATAATCATAATAATAATAATAATGTAATAATCATAGGAAATATTAAAATAAATAAAATATTAAAACAATTAAAATTGTAATCAAATGTAATTGAAATACAGTTTGCAGCTGTACTTCGTGTATTTTAGGGGACATTTATGTTAATAAAAGATATTTACCTGTAAAACAATGAAATTACCTGTAAATCTGGTCAAAAAGTTCTGTGATTTCACCACTGATGTCAAAATCTGAGTGGGAGCACAAAGGTTGTGGTTCACCACAGTCAAACACTAATTCGACCCTGGTGAACTGTGTCAGCACAGAGCCAACTGACAATGCAGTTTGCATTTATGGTGAAAACAACACAATCCTGGGTTGGATACACATGACATTCCCAACGCTTTTCCTAAATGTTGCTTAGGGCTGTTACTACACATGGCTGCATTGTCCGCGTTGAAAGACTAGCTAAGGATCAGCGAATGCTCCTGTATCTGCACCACCTGCACCACACCAGATCTACCACCATGTGACCGAATTCATTTCTCATTCGTGGGTTCATGGAGTAGGACAGGGGTGTCAAACTCAAATACATAGTGGGCCAAAATTCAAAACTGGATCAAAGTCGCGGGCTAACATTAATATTCATTGAAAAAAAATCTTCCTCCAAATATAATAAGGAATCTTTTCTTATGGACTCAAACAAGTTTTGCTGAAAAACTGAGTATGGAACAAGCAAAGCTTAATACTAAACAATATATATAACTTATATAAACATATATATAACTTAATATTGCACACATGCAAAATCAAAATTCCAATTAAATAACACATCAGTGGAATTCATTTCTTAAATAAAAAATGTATTTGCAGCCTTCTGAATTAAATTCTATTATTTTATCATTTATCAAATTTTCATCATATTTTCCTACCTGTCCAGAAAGCTCCTGTTTTCTGCATTTCTTTTTTTCCATTTTGGGATCGGTAGCATGGCAGTATTTGCATGGTTGCTATGACTATGGTCAACAGAGGAGAGGGTGCTAATGGGTCCTGTCATGACTGACACGCCAAAACACCAACAGAGCATTCTGGGAATTGTAGTATTAGCAGTACATGAACTGTATAATACTGGCAGGCCAGCTCTAATAGTAATTTTGTATGGCTTCGCGGGCCAAATGTGATTAGGCTGCAGGCCAAATTTGGCATGGTATGCCATGCAGTGACAGAAATAGGAACCATACTGAAAGCTGTCGAGAGACACGTGACGAGAAGATAATAAATTGGTGATTAGTTAGATTCAGATCAGTCAAGACTAGAATTGATATATTTTGCAGTGGCCCAGTTTGCCTGGTTAACTCTCCTTGGCCACATTGTAAGATGATGGTTGAACCTACAATTTGCACAACAAAGGCAAACAATACAATTAAGTATGAACAACAGTTACTGTGTTATTTTGCTGCTTCACAGACATTTACATTAAGCACACATTGCACAAACACACACACAGAAGAAGCTTGGCTATAAATAAAGTCAGCTGAAAGAGCCAAGGAGCAGTGACGTATGATTGGAGGAAACATGCACATGAAAAAGGTTACAAGCAGCCAGTGGCCCATTCGTCTTGTTTGGATACAAACTACTTGATTCCCCAAATGAGTGGTGAGGAATCCTGTGACATCAGCACTTAATCACAGCCTGTTCGCCATTATAAATCAGTTGAACTACTGACACCTGAACTTTATTCTGCGCACGCTGTAAAGGCCACAGGCGCAGGCTCTCGCTATTAGCAGCAGCCTGATCCATTGCATGTGCATTCAGGTCAGAAAGCAGGGCACGGGATGCACACCACATGCATCACCTGAGTTTTGTGAGAGCAGAAACAATAATACGACAAGAAAGCAAACAGCAAAAAGGATGAATGAATATCTTGCTTCCTTTTCGAGCCGGTTTTTGTATTTAAAAATGTTGAACGGAGCATTTTTTAAAATCTGTTACGTACAAACAGCTCCATGCCATTTGTGGTCTCCAGTGATTTTGTGTTTCATTTGTAAGTATAATAAAAATTGAAGAAAAAAAACATCCTATATCCGATCACAATGTTTTAGATATTTTTAAGTATAACCAGTTTTATGAGTCTAATGAAGTTTAATACAAGGACCCAGACAGAGAGCAAACAGGCAGCTGAGCAACAGGAGCACATGACATATACAATATAAAATATATGAGAAGGTAGAAAACCTGAAAAACAGGGGAGGAGATAAATAAAACATACACAGGTGAGTTATATAAATTTATATATGATACAATTTGGCTGGTGTCCCTTTGTTGCTGAGTCCTAATGTATAACAAACAGTTATACATCCTGTCGTGTAAGCTAAGGGTAATCAGGTTTAAGCATGCTATAATGTAACATAGCTCAATACGTTAATTATTAACAAAATTATGTTACTTTTTTACACTTTAACAAATGCTTTAATAATTAGAGTATAATAAAAACAGGTTTAGGTTCAAACAAATGGGCACCTCATCCCTGAGATAACAAATACAACAGTGTTTTTCCACTAAGACCTCACCAGTGTCAACTGTCCCTGTGAGAAGACAGCTTCTACTCTCGAATTTCTACAAATATTATTCTCAATTAAATTTTTTTTTTTAATAGCCATCTTCAGATACCTAAGAGGACTTATGTTAGCTGTTATTTTGAAGCTTTGACATTAACTTTAAACTGAATTATTGACCATAAAATGAAAACTTTATATAAAAACTAGTGAAATAGTTGTTCTATAGATTTAAATTCTAAACTCTTTGAAAACAACTCCTACAGATCTCAACAACTGTAGCTGCAGACTATTTTGTGTTATATTAGAGAAGGATGAAAAGAATGAATATGAATATGAATGATGTTAACAGGTAGGATTCAACCTCTCTGCATTGAATCCTACCTGTTATTAATCTCCGTCTCTCTTCCACAGCATGTCTTCATCCTGTCTTCCTTCTCTCACTCCAACCAATCACAGCAGATGGCCCCGCCCCTCCCTGAACCTGGTTCTGCCAGAGGTTTCTTCCTGTTAAAAGGGAGTTTTTCCTTCCCACTGTTGCCAAAGTGCTTCCTCTTTGGGGGTCATATGATTGTTGGCTTTTTCTCTGTATGTATTATTGTACGATCTACCTTACAATATAAAGCACCTTGAGATGACTGTTATTGTGATTTGGTTCTGTATAAATAAAATTTAATAAAATTGAATTGAATCATTAAAAAAGTACAGGTATCTCAAACCACCTAACCAAATATGGACCCAAGAACCATGTAAGTACTGCCAAACTCACCCTTATTGCAGAAGGACCAGTAACATGCTGTGTGTAGTGGATAAAAGAGCTTTTACTTTTAACATCTGCTAGCTGTCCGTACTCTGCTACTTTCCTTTTGCTCACATCCTTTTTTGTGTTCTTTATGTTCTTTTGACAATTTCTGTTCTGGGAGGAAAAAACTGAGCAGAATGTATATATAGACGGAGTTTATGCGTGCAGCGCAGTGAATCTGCAAGTAGTCATTTGTGGGGGACAGGTATCATTACAATAAGACAGTTCAATTAGTGATTGACAGCTTTCTGTTTAACTCAGACATCAACATAAACCCCACCTGAAAGGACGAACATGAACCCATGTGTCCAACTCCACAGTGTTCAAAACAGCTATTGTGAAGGAGTTGTTAAAGAGGTAAAGAGATGAATCTCTATTGTTTGTACACTGAAAGAAAGAAAGGAAACTACATCCCACTAAAATGTGAGAATATTAATCACCACAGCTGCATGTGTGACCTATGTCATAAGTGTTTATGAGGTGAGTTTAAAAAAAAGTATTTATGATATTTGATTGAATATGTGATCTTTCATCGCTTGCTTTTTTACGTAAGGAGCATCACACCGCATCTCTTGATGCATCAGCGACATGGTCAGTGAGTGTGTGTGATCTGCAGCGGCTTGTTGGGCTGAGTTGTAAAGCCTTGTCTCCAGCTTGTCCTGCCTTTATGTAGTAGAGACAATAAGCAGACCTCCCAGCTATGCAGCTGGGCCTGGCTCTCCATACAATAGCACTTGTCCGTACACTGTAAAACTAGATTTGGGTTAAATTTACTCAGCAGCTACTGTTAAAGAAAAAAGTAGCTGCTGACATCAGTTCTATATGTGATGACTGGTTTGCTGAGACAATTTTCGATTCCCCAAATGCCACTTTACAGGAGACACTTTCAGAGTCAGCAAACTGTCAGCATCGTCTAAAACGTTAGCATTTCATTAGATGATCTTGCCATTTTGCAAAGAAAATGTGCAAAATATTCTCACAGATGTCATATGGTAATCCATCCTTTAATTAGTTATAAAGAATGGGTTAGAGTTATTGTTGCACTATCATGCTTTAAGGTTGTATGGAATTACCAAGTGGTAAACCAACGTAGACCAGCAAATAAATAACTAATATAGAAAGTATAATGCGGCCTTTTCAGTTTCATTGTGTAATTTAGTTAGATTCGATCAACTCTTGAGAAGACTCTTCTTCTTCTATGAAGGACCTCTTGTTTCTTATTGTAAACACATTATAATTCTCAGAGCTTTACTCGTTATTTAATCTACAGCCTCTTTTATCTGCACAAGCTCCACGATCGTTATGTAGAGGGTGAAGTTTGTCTTTGGACACTGCTATCTAGTGCAGCGGTCCCCAACCTTATTTGCACCATGGACCGCTTTATGTCCAACAATATTTTCACGGACCGGCGTTTAAGGTGTCGTGGATAAATACAACAAAATAAAACCAGGGGTTGACCGCTGATATAGTGTCATAGAGTATTTTTCATATTGTTTTTTCATATGTTGGTGCCAAATGCCCTCAACCCAAAAGTTCACTTCATTGTTGGTGTTAAAGCTCTACTTTGAAAGCTTTTTTAAATGAAAGCCATTCTATTTTTACCAGTTTTGAGCCCAATTGTTTGCTGAAATGCAAAAATTTAGAGTTTTATTTAGTCATTTTTAAGCTTCTTATTTCTCAAATCATACGAACGTTCTTTAGTTGTTAGTTAATGGTGTTCTCCACAAACCACAACTGTGTGTTTGAATTTTGCTGAAATATTTCTACAGTGTAGTCACACCGGCTCCTGTACTTGGGAAAAGTTCAGTGTGATTCAACTGTCACTCATGAGCGGCCAAAAGCTCAGTGAAAGGCATTGCACTGGCTGAGTGGTGAGCATTTCTGAGGCCCAGGCGGGTGGGGAAGAAAGGCTTTTGTTCCAGGCTTCCCACTCCACCAGCCTGCTTTTGGGCTCTCTGGAAATGGGGGCACAGTAAACAAATGTCCCGTTGAATGGATAATGATGCACATGTTTACTGAGTGAGATTTCTGCAGCACACACTTTGTTCGCTCAGCAAAAAAAGAGGATGGATGGATAAACAGGCATTTTAGTTTATATTGTCAATCTGTCTTCCATGAAAGAAAAATAAAAACATCTTTGTCTCCATCATCAACAGTTTCAGCTGCGTTAAAGTTGTATGCTTATGTTACTGTATGTTTGCACAGTAATTTTCATACCTCTGAAACAAAAACTATATGAATCCCTATGACTCAAAGACAGAGACCATGATTAAAACGCGTCTGTAAGAACATGCAGCTTTTTCTGAAGTCCGTTTAAGATATCCTTTACTTTTGTTTTTGTCATCAACACAGTAAAAACCTGACAACATGGACTGACTCTTAGTCGACACAAGCCCGCTTTATTGTCCAGAAATGCATACATGCTGGGGGAAAAGGATTTTCCTATTTGTTTAAAAGGGATTAAGACATCGGGCAGACAACGTCAACAGATTGGTGCAGACTGAAGGATGTATCCTTTGTCCTAAGAGAATAAAAGACTGGGTTCTATTGTTCTGTGTGCTGCACACTGGAAGACTCTGGGTTGTTGGCCACACCGGAAGAGGGGCTGGGAACAATAAGCCACATACAATCCTTCTCTTCACCTCAGAAACGCCTTAGTCTTCCATTCCCATGCCAGAGAAGCATCAGGCACAGGGGGCAGTCCATCAGAGTCACTTGACTCAGGAGAGCTCCTCTCATAGAGGTAGGGGGCAATGTCCTCTCTGGGGCCATTAAACTCAAGCACCACTGAGGGTGCTTACTCTGGGCCTGAAGGACTTTGTTCTTGTTAAATTCCTTCCCTCATAATTCTTCCCAACCAAATACAACTCAAGTAAATATAACTCGCATTTATTTGTCCCATATGCTCGATGGAACCAATCTGTTTTAATTAATTGTTTGGGCGGTGATGAACTGACACAACCTTAGGCAGCAGACTGTTGTTTACAACTATTTAAAGGTGATCTTTAAGATAATAAATAAATTCAATTCTAATCCTATAGCGCCAAATTATAGCAAGTCGGCTCAAGGGGTTTTATATTTAAAGGTAAAGACCCTACAATAATAGAGAGGAAACCCCAACATTCAAACAACCCCCTTTTAGCAAGCACTTTGGTGACAGAGGGAACCAGGCTCAGGGAGGGGCGGGGATCTGCCATGACCTGTTGGAGGCGATGGGAGGAAGACAGGATAACAGACACACTGTGGAAGAGAAGCGAAGATGAATAAATACTAACAATTAAATGCAGAGTGGTTCATAAACACATGTTGAGTGAACAAGGTAACTGAAGAACAAATACTCGAATACCCAACAGCCTTGGAACTACAAGCAAGCCAGGAGTCTGAGGGCAAAGTTCTCTGTCGGGGTAATATGGTACTATGACATGTTTAAGATGGGGCCTGATTATTCCAGACATTGTATGTGATTAAAAGGATTTTAAACTCAATTCTGGATTTAAGAAGAACCCAGTGAAGAGAAGCCAATATAGCAGAAATCTCTTTCTAGTGCCTGTCAGCCATCAACTGACTTTCCAATGATTTTTTAGGACAGCCTAATAATATTCAATTACATCAGTCCAGTAATAAAGGCATGAACTAGTTTTTGGATCTGACTAATTTAAGAAATAATATGAAAATGCAAGAAACCAGTCCTACATATTTGTACGTATTGAAGGACATATGCTGGTGAAAAGTGACTCCAAGCTTTCTTACAGTGTTACTGTAAGAAAGTTAGCGTAAGTGCATCTTTTCAGATGAACAGCAAAAGAAATTTCCCTCGTACACTCCTGGTACTGGTAATTCTTCTTATACAGACGAGGCCTTATTTCTGTACCATTATTTAATTTCAGAGGTTTTTAAGTTATTTCTTTGCACTTGTTGACTTGTAAAAGCCTGTATGACATTAACCACAGAGAAGGCATCATTTAAATATGATGAAGTTTTCTTTAAGCAGTTCTTCATGACTGGGCCAAGTGTCCTCTTTTTTGGAAATCAAAGTATGATCACCCTACAATATTTGGAAAGAGGGTAAACTCCTAATTATAAGCTTACAGTATAAACTAGAAAGCTCCATCTTTCAACTATATATTTTGTGTTAATTACTGCTAAGTAATGACTAAGATAAGGGACTAATAAAACACTTGAAACTAAAAAATAAATCACATAGTTTTTGGACGATCTACCACAAAGCACACCACTTTTTCCCCTTTTCATTAAAAGCCACCAAAGGCATGAACACTGCAGATAGGTTAAGTTTATCATCCTGTGTCAGCACACCTGATAATCAAACTAGCTACCAACCTATGTTTAAGTGTGGGTCATTTATCTAATACAATTGCTCACAGTGCAGTTTATATTAAAGGGAAACTAGCCACAAAGACCTGTTGTCCTTCCAGAGTGTAAACATAATGGGTGATTGCTATTAATTTAGGTATTTTAACACTGGAGTCTGTAAAGATGAACTCATTTTTGGATTCAGTCTCAAGTTAAAACTGCAGTTTTTGGTGCTTCCATGCTGACTTTATTTTTCAAACATAGAGGAGCTTTTCAATAGAGATGAACCGATCCGATATTACGTATCGGTATCGGTCTGATACTGACGTAAATTACTGGATCGGATATCGGAGAGAAATAAAAAATGTAAGCCCATCCATTAAATAACAAAAAAAGCACCTCACAAAACTTGCTACACGGCGTAACTCAGCTCATAACCGTAGCACGTCAGAGCAGTGTGGTCACGTGATAGAGCGGCTGTGTGTATTTGTAGCCTCGCTACCAAACCAGCATTTCATCACTGAGAAAGTGATCCCAGAGAGAAGTAAAGCAAGTGTGTAAGTTCATCTCTGAATGTTTGTAAAGCATTCCCGCGTTAAAGAGTACAGAAATATTAAGCAATCTAATCAATAGGGTTGCAAACTCCCAGCAAAAAAAAATAAAAAATAAGGAACCACCCCCCCCACCTCATGATGCTTAATCGACGTGATCAACTTTAATTTGAAGCAGTGTGAAAACAAGATGCACAGAAATAAATTATTTTTCAAGAATAATTAAATAGATTCAACATCTTTCTTCAACAGAACTGCAGACTGCACAGATGGTACCTTCCCAAAGGAAAAAGTACTATAGCTTACTAGGGTATATTAGACTTAACAGTTACTATATACAGTAATGGACTTCTATACATTTTACATAAGATTAAAACTTTGGGTGCAAGATTCAGATAATTATTTATTAAAAGCGAGACATTTTAAATGAGAATAAGAAAGAAAAGTATGTCTTTGTGCCCTCTTTTCCCTGTTAATGCCCTATCGGCCCCCCTGGCTAAACTTTGCTAGATCCGCCCCTGCACAGTTACCAGCCGTCAGCTGTAGAAAAAGATCCTGGAGTAGAAAGTAATATTAAATAAATTCTAACAACAGCTGATCAAGCTTAAACGTGCTGCTGTTGTTCAGCCGCTGGTTTCCTCTTTCTGGCGCGAAGTGAGCCAAAAACAAAGAAGAGAGACGGACTCGCGACCAGAGATGGGCGTTACTGTAATCCGATTACTTTTTTCAAGTAACTAGTAAAGTTGGGATTACTATTGCAAAAACGGTAATTAGATTACCGTTACTTTCCCCTAGGAACGCTGCGTTACTGCGTTACTAAAACTGATTTTTTGCGAGTGTCTCACGACAGTGACATAAGCGAGTGCGCCGTTCGTGACAACAGCTGTGTGCAGATCAACAATGGATCATATATTGAGTGCGGGAGGGAGTATGAGCGTGCAGCGTTTAAAGCGTGGAAGCACTGACCTTACTTTGAGTTTGATTCCATAAAAAGTGACAAAAACATTAGTATGAACTTGAGTATGAACTTATACAAAATGCAGCAATATATTAAAAAAACAGTTTTATTGATTAAAAAACACTATATCAGATTCATATCGTATCGGCAGATATCCAAATTTATGATATCGGTATCGGATATAAAAAAGTGGTATCGTGCCATCTCTGCTTTTCAACATGTGCTAGATAAATGCTGTATTTTAAGCGGACTTGTGCCACAGCCCCCTTTAGCCAAATAAGTTGGTCGTTGTCACTTTTTCAGTGTTAGCACTGCAGTTGTAACTATCACTGGATCACATGTCGCATTGCTATCTGTTTTGTATTTTACACACAGAAAAGTGTCCAAGGAAAGAAATCATTCCTTCATTTTCTTGATGATATCACTTTCCTTTTGAGATATAATTTGTATTAGATATGATCTAATCATGTGAACTGTCTCTTGTTGTATCACATATTCCACTGTAATGCTTGCTGACTGCATTTTGTTACATTGACAAAGACAGACACCTAAGCAGATATCTAGAGAAAACACACAAACATGATTTATCAGTCTCTCCCTCTCTTTCACACACACACACACACACACACACACACACACACACACACACACACACACACACACACCATGAACCTCCTGTGCAAACTTCAAAAGGTGCTTTGATCAGAAATCTGGCACTCAGCTCTCTTGGATTCTCTTTTCTGAGGTGTATTATATCTTTTACGACTTTCTCTTCTGTTGGCTTATGAGCATCAGATCTGCAGAGCTGCATAGACCTTATGTTTGTATTGTTGTATTTTTAAGGCTTTTCCATATGCCAGTCGCCCGCCATCCTTAGGAGTATACAGAGGATCAAAATCATGTCAGAAAGGCAGAAGTGGAATGGCTTTGCTGTGGGTTTTATCACAGAACTCCTGATTCTATTTCAACTACCAGGTACAGAGATAAAATAAACAAGGAGAAAAATGATAGATGATGGTGGAACAAACTATGATTTCCACATTTGGTTAAAAAAATCAAAAGCTCATTGATGACTGAGCACTTGTAATGCTATATCAGGGTCTGTTACACTGCTATGCTTTATATACCCAGGAGTCTAATCATCTGCAATATGTTATGTGTCCCTTTATTGTCCAATAATGTCGAGATCAAGCTATTAGCTATGGAAGGGGAGACCAGGAACACAAGCAGCGTAGAGGGCTGGGGGTATATTATTCACACAGTAACACTATGTGTCACTGAAATGACTTAATCTACCTGAGCTTCTCCCAAAAGGTATGAATTATGAAGGCATTTATGGGCACCCCATATATAGCTGTGTTTATTCTTAATTTATGGCTGACAGAAGCGAATGCAGGAAAGCCACTTTGAAACCTTTAAAAAAAATCCCAGGGCTTTATTGCACCACCGCAGCACTGCACAGTTACAGTAGGACCACAAACGACTCCCTGTGGACCTGCCTCCGCAGGCATCCTTACATTCTTAATTTCTGAGGCATAATTCTTTTCAGAAACACTCAGCCTCAGCGGAAGAACACGTTCATAAAAGTGATGAATTACCCTCATAAACATAGTTTTTTTCTCATCAAAAGCAAAGAATTAAAACCCAGTTCAAGGATTCAAATATAGTGGAAACCTATGAAATGTGTCAGGATACGATGCTCAGCAGGACAAGAGGAAAACAGAATAATGTCATTGTGTAAAAGAGGAAAAGAAATGTAAGGAGGGGCTTATAGGATGAAAGTCAGCACATTTTACTTTGTTTTAAAATATTATTAAATCATTATTAATAATATTATTATTAATAATGTTATTTTAAATACATGAAAATAGCTGATACATCTGACTTACTTGATGTTTAAATAGTTAGCATAAATTCTACCTCCTAAACATAGATGGTCAAAGTGTCTCAACTCACCAATGCTTAATGTTAACATTAGTTTGATCACCTGAACGTTCTGCATATACAGAATATCCAATTAAATCTGATTAATAAAGAAAAAAACAAATTTAAAATGTTGACTTTTTAAAGGTTTAAAAAGCTTTTTCCCTCACAAGTTCTTCTACGACCATCTGCACTGTTGTCACATTATAATATAAACTATAACAAAGTAAGCAAATTTATCTTTGGTTAATTATTTCTTGTTATAATCTTATGCTGTTGAAAGCTTGTTTATTTCCCTGTATGTGGTGCTGTGTTGTGGTCGCACCATGAAAAGCATCCCAGGTCTGCCAGTGGTGAACAGCTTTTTCTGCTGTTGACTCTTGTTCTGATGTTTTTTTCAGATTGGATGATTTAGTAACGGTAACATGTGGAAGAACCGTACACAGCCTGGCACCTGCTCCTCATGCTGGTCACCAATTTGATCACACACTGCTGTGGGATAACATCCCACTCTTTAACCAACATTAGACGCAAGTCAGCCGATGTGGTTGTCTCGGTCGTTCTGGCATGAACAGCATTCCAAGCTGACTGGAAATGTTCGATGGGGTTGAAGTCAGGATTGCAGGCAGGCCAGTCTCTCTACTCCCAAATTCTGTAGAAAAATCCCACTCTGTGTGGGTGAGTGTTGTCATTTTGGAGGATAGCTTTTGGCCCCAGACTGTGGAGATATGGGACTCCTACTGGATGTCATCTCGATATCTCTCTGTATCAAAGTTGCCTGCAATGATGACAATCCTTGTTTTCCAGTGAGTGAGATGCTGCCCACACTATAACACTGCCTCCATCAGAGGCTGTTATCCGTGTATCTGTTATTTTGCTGTTATCGATACAGCAATCCTTATGACATCCTCCACATCTTCTCTTGACCCTTTGACCCTATGATCCAGAATCTAGACTAGACTTAATCTAGACTCATTTCCGAACATACAGTAAGGGTCACATGTTCGCTATCCAGTGCACATTTTGCCGAGACCAGCACAAACAGACGTGATCATGAAGACCACACTGTAAAATGTAATTCTAGATGTTTGTTATTTCAGCATATTATTCTATATCAGTTTGACGATAGATGACTGAAGTTGTTGTTATAACATAGAATTACAAGTTAAAAACGTCCCAATTACGCCAAAAAAAGAAAACTTGAAAACTCATGTCCAGCTAAATCAGCAATTTATGTGAACTTGACAATGTGGGTAAGTTGAGCACAGCAGGATTCAAAACTGTCCCACGTGACTGCTATCGAGGTGCATCATGGGGAATTGGCGATTAACGACATGCTCACTTTACTTGGATGTTTTCTAATCGTCTTCTTTGGAATCTGTTTTCAAGGTGAGTAACATTGGTTATAAGTATAAGGAAAGAGAGCTACGAAAGTTGGAACATGTTTTGAATTTATGGCATGACGTGGGTTTTCTCTTTTACCGAAATGTTTGCTTTAGCTAATGTAACTTTAGCCCACAAGGTCCAGCTTGTGTGTCATGACCAAACTTGACCTAATAAACTGACATATGGCCTTTTTTATGGGTTTAATGTGGCACTGACCAAATCACAAGTATTGTGCCGCTAGCTTTAAGGTTGTGCACTCAACCACTGTTGCGATATTAGCAAGCTAACTCAGCTAATTAATAAAGCTTATTTCATATTGTCTCTGTACTTGTAAATTTCTTTCAAGTTCACAGGCTGTTGTATTTTGGTGGAAGTTCATTTTGGCAATATTTCCAATAACTGGCTGGGTTCAAAAAGAACTTTTTGGCAGGACTGCTATGCTTGTTGTCATCTGTTTACCCCTATGCAATCACTTAAGTTGTTATTAACTGCTGCATGCTAAGCTGCAAGAGTGCACTGATGATTGAGACAAAATATGGTCCACAAACCAGCATTATATTAGTTTTTATCAGATAGTCCTCCAGTGTGTTTATTTTTTGCTTTAATTATATTGTGCAGTTATTTGTTACCCTGAAATGCTTTATGCTTAACAACAGCTCACTAATTTAACTTATTTTTGAACTCTTGTGATCAGTATGACCAGATTGTGTGAGTTTCCATACTAAAAGAGCTGTAGAGATAAAATAATTGGCATAAGAGACACTGATTTTTGGCATGATATACTGCAGAAGTTTGTTTGTTTTTTTTTGTTTTTTTGCATAATTTACCTTTTAATTTAACTGCATTTCCTGTATTGTAACAAAACTAACATTGTTTATATGTCAGAAAATGAGCAAACATGAATAAATGGCGAAAACAAAATAATTATAACATATAATTTTATTTTATTTATTTTAGGTCTGTGAAGCCAAACTTGATGCTGGGGATTTCTTTTTGTCAGTGGAGTTGAATGGTAAGTTACAATTTGTGCATTTTGTCATATTGGAAACACCACAGATTATATTGTAACTTAATAGCTCTGTAGAGCAAATGATATAAAGATTGTAGTGTCAGGGTCCTTCTTAAGAAGTAATATTGCACTATTGATGATCGCATGTAGGTGGCATAAACTAAATATTCAGACGTGCTACCAACACATGATTCATTAACAAAAGCAGTGGAGCAGACTGTTTAGGTTCTTGTGGTTGTAATAACATCCATAACTGAAGGTTTGTCATTAATTTATTTTCACAGGTCTAGATGATCACATCTGACTTTGTCATTTAAATGAGGTGGACTTGCAAACTTTGCACTCTTTTGGGTAAATTGCTGTCCACTACACATACACAGAATGTGCACAGTATTTCAGATATAAAAAGCGAGTATGTAATGGACTTGCTGGCTTTAATGTAAAAAGCCTGTTGTGTAACTTTAATGAGGCAGTTGGACTAAAGCAGTATTGCTCATCAAGGTAAACATCTGAGGAATAAGGAAATTGTTACTTGTCCTTTTACTCAGTGTTCTTTTAATCACACATTTACTAAAGTTTTACATCACATAAGTCATTTTCACAATCATTCTACTTTAAAAGATTTCAAGACAGAGCTTATTGTTCTCTGAACTTCCTTTCCTTTCAGGTAAAGTGCATCTTTTTGTTTGTTTGCTTTTGTGCGTTTGTGTTTTCTCTAATAGGTCTCAGATGACGGTTTGCTTAAATTTGGGTCTCAAAGAATCTTTTTTTTTATTCTGCATGTACTCTCCACCCCTCTTCTTCTATTGCTCAGGTTGAAGCAGAATTTGCCTGTCTTACATCTGTTGACCTGAAAGGGTTCCTTTTTGCTGTGCTTGACCATTATGGAGAGGTTCGTGGAGCTGTACAAAATCAAGAGCGGCATAGGAGGGCTGACTAGGCTCATAAAATGCTTCGGTGATGATGTAAGTGTTCAACTGCGAAATCTAATCCTTTGTTTAAGTTTAGGTTATCCAGTTCAACTGATGAACTCATTGAAAGAAAGCTGATAAGCAAAGTCTGTCATCATATTTCACAACTGGACATTTAGTGTGGTAACTTTTACTGTGTATATTGGTGGTAGGTTGGATATCATATTCTACTTGAATGTCCTGATAAGCCTGATTCAAAATCTCCAATGATAATCATATATTGATGGAATTATGTATCAAAAAGCTGTGAATTTGGAGCTGTCTACATGCTTCATAAACACTGTTTAAAAAGTGTTTTTGTTTTCTTTTTGACTTCTTTGACCAGAGCCCTACACAAAGGAAGAGGACAGAGGACCTCATCTTCTAAAGGAAGATCCCTCACACACTCTCAAGACTGTGAAGGTTAGCATTGTTTCTTTTAGTAAATTTAATAATGACAGCACCACAGTGGATTTTAAATTAAACACGTGGCATCTATTGTTTCATAGATGCCACGTGTTTAGAACATGTGTTCTTCCTCACCAAATGTATTATTACAAGATCTTTGACACTGGAGATGGTCTGGGTTTCAGAGAAACTAACTGTCTTGTGTTTATTTGTGTCTTCACCAGGGTCTTTGACATTTCGCTGCTGTACTGTTCACTTCAGCTTTACGTTTTATTTCTCACATTGTATATTGTAATGGCAGAGATATTAGGATATTTAAGGGGCTGCAGTGGCTGCTACAGCTGTGGGGGGCAATACTTTGGTGAAATATCCTGGACCCTGTGTAGACTGGGTAAGCAATTAAAGGTTACTGGCCCAGAGTCATTGGGCAGCTGGGTAAAGGTGGATGTTGATATTCAGTGCCAATTATGCAACCTGTTCAGCCATGTCTATATGCTATTTTTTCATGCTGTTAATATAGGGGGAAAAATAAACTTTAATCAATAAACTGATTAAAGAAGCATTGTCTATGGAGCCACAATCTGATCCTGTAGTGTAGCTGCAGTTTGCACATTTCATGTATTCTCAGCCAGATCATACCGTTCACAGTAATACCAGTATAATGATGGGCAACGATAAGAAAATGAAATATGGCGATAGAATATGGGTAAAACGTACATGTGCAGTGCCTTTGTTTTCATACACGCATGGCGGAAAAAGCAGTGATGCAGAATGAGAAGAGCGAAAGTGGATCGTTGAATGAAACGGATGAACCAGAACTGGTTTGTAAAAATGCTGCAGCTTCAGTGGTGTGGAACTGGTTTAGCTTCGTCCGTCAGATACACAACAAAGCACTATTTTTGGTAGAGCATGCTAGCGGGCCGTCGTTATTACCGTGTTGTTTGGAAAATGAGGCACACTTAAAATCCTTTGATTTTCTGAAAAATCGACAGAGCCCCTTATAATTCTTGTGTATGAACTCTGGTTGTGTTTACTGACATCGAAACAATTTTATGTGCACGGCGCTCGAAAATCTGTTAAAAAATGTTTCAGTACGACTTTGCTGAGCTACGAAGCCGCACCGCTTGATGGATTGCCGGAGCATTACGGCTATCGTAGGCGGAGCCTCGCGGAGTGATACGTGCTGTGCTTCAACATAATGTTACCGTATTGTGTGTGTATAACCTCTTTTTACGTTTTGTGGATATTATACATGGTTATGCTGAGGATATGTTGGCCAGTTTCCACTGGAAACGCCTTTTGGTTAAACTGTCAGCGAGGAATTTCCACTGTTACATTTTTATATAACTTTAATGCAGATAAAAAACAGCTGCTTGTTTAAGTGAAAATACATTGATTGTTGGGGTTTTTTGCACTAATTAAGTTGTGGAGTTGTAAAGTATTTTGTCTAGTGTCAATTGTATCGTCAGCTATATCGTTATCGCAAATTTTCAAATATGTATCGTGATAAATATTTTTGGTCATATAGGCCTGCTCTAGTAATAATGCCTGGTTACCATCATGGGGTAGCTGACGGACTGGTGAAGAAATGAACCAGGACTTTTAATCGCTACATGGATCATTTTAGTTCAGCTTTCCTTCTGTTATATTTCTTTAAGAGTTCAAAATGTGTTAATAACATCAATAAAATGTAATTTTCTATGTAGCACTTCATGGATTTCAATAGCAACACACCTTAGTTGTTCACACAAAGCATAAAGGTAAAAAACAATATATACAGTGTGATTTTCTTTTTTATTTAAAATGTCAAAAAGTATTTGCGGCTCCCAGTGTTTTCTTTTGCGTGGAAACCGGGTCCAAATGGCTCTTTGGGTCTTAAAGGTTGCTGACCCCTGCCCTAGACGTTTACTCAGATCCTAACAGTACTGTCCAGTCTCATGATTATGACAAAATTCTGATAAATTTAGGCTGACTTCAAGAAAATATGGGGGTTTAATTTAAAATGTCTTCATTCATAGCAACATAGTCCGTGTTGGGAAGGTTACTTTTAAAATGTATTCCACTGCAGATTACAGATTACATGCCCCAACATGTATTTTGTAACATATTCTGTTACGTTACTCAATGAGAGTAACGTATTCTGAATACTTTGGATTACTTAATATACTGTCATGCTTTTTACAACTACATGAATGTCCTATTGCTGTGTGATTTATTACTATTACCGAAGGCTACTCGCCACCAAGCTAATATTGTTAGCCGGCATTAGCCTGGTTAGTTCATAGACCGCAGACTGTTAGACTTGATGGACAGCATTAACAACCTGCAAATAATCATGTGCAGTTCTGAAAGCCATACCAACTAGATTTTTAAATCGTAATATAAAATGAGTAACAGTAGGGTGCACATTAGGTAAGGCTGCACTTTTTACAGTGATTCCATATAGAAAACTATTTCTGTGTCAGTTATATGTTTTCTTTTTGTCTGCTTTCAGAACTGCACATGATTATTTGCAGCTAGCAGGTTGTAATGCAGCCTTCAGTAATAGTAATAACACAGCAATAGTACATTGAAGATACTTAAGTGGCAAATAACCCAGATAACTACCACAACTAAAACAAGGTAGTTGCAGTAGACCAGAGGTTCCCAAAGTGTGGGGCCCGCAGAGCCATTGCAGGGGGGGCGCGGTATGAAAAGAAAAAAGAACTCTTAGAAACTCTTTGACGGGGCT
>NW_005187454.1:1834264-1839480 GCF_000239375.1 Pundamilia nyererei
GACAAACAGGATCCCACAGCTGTTTATGTTTTTGAACCCATTTTGCACAGAGAGGCATTTTTTGAAAAATGTATTGATATCAATGTTGAACATTATTACACAGGAAAAAACAACTACACGTAAAATAATCACACCGTGACGCCTCTGCCTTTCTAAATGGAGGGACAGTAACTGCGTGTAAAACCTGCAGACAGTCAGATTAACAGTATTTCGTCTCTATCTCCATTCTGCAGTTCATCTCATGTAAACAATAACATGGCCACAGCGTGACGTGGAAAAAGGCTCATACCTTTGATGTTGTGTGACGAACTCTGTATTCCTCGTCCACACGTAAACGCAAAAAAGGAGATTTTCTTGTAAAACAAAGGGGGGCCTAGCAAACAAAGTTTGGGAACCACTGCAGTAGGCTAACGTTAGCTTTTAAAAGGAACTTACTGTCAGATGTTTCTTTAGGTTGGAGTCTTTTGATGCTGAGGGCAGCTTGGCTGCTGGCAAACAGAGTTTGCATTGCACGGTCAGAGTTCATCTCTTTCTTCTTTAAATGTCAAACGGTGTCGGAATTTCCAAATAAGAAATACATTTCCTGCCCGTGCACTGCTGGCTCCGGGTCCATAGTGTAACTGATGCCAACGCGTTACTGTAATCCGATTACTTTTTTCAAGTAACGAATAAAGTAAGGGACGTTAGCGTCTGTCTTTTTACAGCGAAAAAAAACCCTAAACTTCCACGCAAGCACCGAGTGCGCTGCCACGGGAATGATGTAATTAACAGAGAAACTCCCGGATTCTTCCACTGACATGAGGGCTGCGCCACACCTGCACCAGGGTAAACCTCCGCCTGTCCCACCCCTGCTAAACATGTGAAAATAGAGCAGCAGGACCACTGAGTCTGTGATTGTATTTATTTTCTGCTGTGTTTTACTTGCATCTATTTGAAAGACTGAGTGTAAACAAAAAAACTATTTTATTTTATGTGCTGGAATGTGCAGAAAATAGGTTTAAATGTTAAACTAATTTCTTCCAGTCAGAGAATGTTGCATATAATTTAATGTTTGCTTGATGCATAAAGTTAAAAGACTAAAACTACACAGCCTAACATATGAAACAGGAAGTGACCGCCATGTTATCCATTTATTTCACCAAAGTAACTGTATTCTAATTATCACCTATTTTAAGCGGTAACTGCAACAGAAAACAGTTACTAATCTTTTATATTCTAAATATGTAACTTCGGTACATGTATTCCATTACCGTTACGAGATATGACACTTATTGATATCTATTCTTCCATTTGGAAATGACAACTATAAAAGGCTCAATTAGTACTTTGGTGATCATTTAAATAACTACTGAAGGTTGTGAAATAGAGCTTAGCAAATACATTTGTCATGGTGGCACCTTTCTTACTGAATGTGGCTGCTCACAACAGGTAGCGTATGCTCACTGCAGGTACTGTACATCACACAGCGATAAATTTTTCATCACCTGTGTTTCTCAGAAAAGGAGTAAAGTGACTGGTAGAGGATCTGTTCCTGTACCCAGGGGAACACTGTTTTGCTCTGCAATTCACTCACTTTCATAGATGACTTGGCTGAGTTCTCCTGGGGAATGGGAGCACAGAGACACCCTTTGGAGAAAATCCTTGCTTTTTCCCTGTGATTTAAGGGAGCTGTGTGAAGATCAAAGCCTTGGTCCCAGTCCCTGTAGTCTCCACTGTTTAGAAGGGGAAAGTCAGGGGTGCTGGGAAATGGATGACCCCAGGGGGGAATCCGCCAAACAGCTGAACAAGGCTCTCCAAAACATACTGCAAGGTAAATGCACGTCAGTCGTCCTGACTTTTGTTATATTCTGCATCTGTAGGTGTGTTGTTGTACAAGCGAGTTGTGTCAGCTTCATCATATGATGTGTATGTGTTGATTCTATTGTGCACATGTGTGCTTGGGGCAAGGTATGGAAAGGTCAGTGCAGGATAACAAGTATTAGGAAGAGTTGCTTTGTTTTTCACTTCATATAGAAGTTGATCATTAGTTGAAAACTGGAATTCATCAACCTCCAGCATGTCCCCTGTGAGGAAGCCTGTGAAGTTCATCTTAATGAACACCCTCACCCCACCCGGCTCCACTGCCGTCATGCTGTACAGACTTACACGGGGATAGAGAGTAGGAGGCACACATCATGCATGGAAGGAAATAATGCACTCTTGGTTATCGATTTTGTGTTGCTTAACAATTCCACGAGTAGCCCACAGTGCTGATCCCTCTTACCTTGATAGGTGTGTTAATACCATCTGCATGGTGGGTAACCCCTACCGCCTGTATGAAATACGCCCCCACCTCTGCGCTGCTCCTCACCTGCTCTCTCAGGGAGCACTGAGGGGGAGGACCATCCCTGCTAATTAATAATTCACCCCAGGCCAAACTTCCTCCCCAGTGGCTCCATGTGATTACAGCAAGCAGCCAGAAGTCAAGGTTAGTAGTAATGATAGAACAGCGCAACAACAATAACTATCCCAGGATTGGCCTTCCCACTGGTGGATAGGAAGGAGTCAGAGATGAGCAAAGAATGAAGCCTTCACTGGAGTTTACAGAGAGGGGGGTTTAATGGTGTGAATGTGGAGTGGGTGGGAGGTGGGGGAAGGGGGAGTGGAGTTTAAGAGACCTGCATTAGGCCTTGTGCAGGAGTTTTTGGATAGGCTGTCTTAGATGTATGGTGTAAATTAATGCAGAGGTCTTGGAGAGTAAATATTGAATAAGTGCAGCTCAATGGAGTTGAAAATCAAAAGCATCTCCTCGGGAGCTTTTGGCCTCCGAAAATCGTGTGCTGGTTTGCTGACCTCTGCATTAGCATTATTTTAACAGAGAAGATGGGAGGTATGTTGGGAGAGTAGAAGAGAAGGTTGTGGGGCAAGGCAGGGGGGACATGCGGCGAACATTAAGAGAGAGAGGAGCAAAGTCTGCAAGGCCAGGGTCCTTCCACTCTGCCAGATCCTTGCCGCGCACTCACAATGAACATGAGGAGGGAAGAAGAAGAGGAGGGGTGTGAGGGTTACTAGCAGCCAGCAGCCATCAGGAGTGCCAAGGCCCGAGGCCCTGACTAGCAGACTCACTGAGTAAAGCCTTGACTCTGTGCAATAACACAGCCCACACTCTGGATGGGAGACCTGACCTAAGACAGATTTTTGGCAGAGTTCTAGTTTTACATGAGTAGAGCTTGGCCAAGTTTTAACCCTGGACACGTAGCTTTTTAACTTTGGATACCAGGCTGTTAAAGATCTCAAAGAGCATGTTGCTCCTGCTCATATTTCACAACATCTGTCATGATCGATTACAGAACAAGTGCTAAACCACGTATCCCATGTCCAGGAGGCAAGTTCTGCCTCAGAATGATCACAGTGATTTGTAGGTTTAAAGTTTTCAACTTTACCCTGGTATCATCACATTTGGTGCACAATAGAAGCAACATTTAATTCAGAAATGGTTCTTTTGTTCGCAGTGTTTTTTTTCCCTAAGAGTAATTCTCCACTATGCAAGTTGCAGTTCAGGGATCAGCGAGACGAGACTCTTACATACTTGCAGTGTACTTATACCACTGCCGATGTAGTGAAGTCACAAGGTAAAGTGAGGCGGACATCGCATTATCCGTTGGTGAAGAAAAAGAAAAAGTCAGATCAAAACTAACAGTCATATACTTACCTACAACCTTCTTATTTAATGTAACATTCAAAAGCCATTATGCAAAAGCAGCCACGAACCCTCAAATAATCTGTATTGCTAAATGGTAAATGCAGAAAAGTTTGCATTGTGCTGCTGTGTGAAGCTGTTTTTAGCCACAGTGGTAACCATTCGTTCTGCCTACCTGCGCTCTACATGGACATCTCCACCTCTGAATGAAAAATGAAGGTGGAGCAAAACGGTTAGACATATCACATTGAGACATTCTCACAGTTGTTAATCTGTGACAACTATAAGTGCTACTGAGCCTGCACGGTGTCAGCTTACCTGTTTTATTAGATCAGAAATAGTCAGATCTGCTGTCTGCTCTCCACCATGGTGAGCTTTCCTTGCTAATGATTAAAATGAGTTCTTAACAAGTTCTTGAAACTCCATCTTCTCTACGTCACACATGTTGATCAAGGTGATTAATAAGATCCATCTGTTACGTTAATAAATCACTGAAGCTCATTTACTTGCTCATTCTAGCATTGTTTTCATACAACGCGCAGATCGTAACTGATCTCAGAGCAGTGAAAGCAGAGCCAGCAGCAGCTTGTATGTGCAAATCACCAAAAGAAGTTTCTCAGCTTGCCCAGCCTTTCATTCTTAAAAAGACACAGACACACCAGTATAATAGAGAGAGCTACAGTTTCCTATGAGTACACAACAAGTGCAGACTTCAGCAAAAACAGCCAACTGAGGCCCCAAGGATACAGTAATCTAAAGCAGTGGTCCCCAACCTTTTTTGCACCACGGACCGGTTTAATGACAGACAATATTATCACGTACCGGCCTTTAAGGTGTCGCGGATAAATACAGATAAATAACATGATACAACCAAGACAAAAACTGTGGTATTTTGTAAATATAATAAGAAACGTGAATTCACTGTGTAATTGTGTAACTTTATTAGCAGCGTCCTCCTGAAATGCGCCAACAACATTGAGAGTAACATCCTCCTCTCTGCCGCTTAATGCTCTCTGGTCACTCTGGTAATGTGCAAATATTTCTTTCAAAATAAGACACACAACTACAACACGGGAAAAGACCCGGGGAAACCGAGTTAATCATAAAAACCCTGAGAACCATAAATTTCACACCCGAGCCTCAACTCTAGTGACCAAACGACTCACGGACCGGTACCGGGGGTTGGGGACCGCTGATGTAAAGGATGGATGCAAATAGGTAAGGGGGTCTATGATGACACTGTGTGTGACATGAAAAGAGAAAGATCGCTTTACTTTGGTATGTAAAAAAATGTCTGTTTTTAGATTTTCCAATTCAATTCAATTCAATTTTATTTATACAGAACCAAATCACAACAACAGTCGCCTCAAGGTGTTTTATATTGTAAGGTAGACCCTACAATAATACATACAGAGAAAAACCCAACAATCATATGACCCCTTTGAGCAAGCACTTTGGCAACAGTGGGAAGGAAAAACTCCCTTTTAACAGGAAGAAACCTCCAGCAGAACCAGGCTCAGGGAGGGGTGGGGCCATC
>NW_005187454.1:1845501-1866129 GCF_000239375.1 Pundamilia nyererei
AGGTATGTTTTGACCATTCTGAGATGAACTGAAGCCTGTTGGCTAAGAAGTATTGGTGAAAATTAGGCAGATCTAATCCTCCTCTATCCTTGGTTCTTTGTAGCGTTTTTAAGCTGATACGCGGGGGTTTATCTTAATTTTTCTTTTGAAAAAAAACTGAACACGGGTCTCACAGACCCGAACACCATACAAGGGTTAATTAATAATTTTTATTTGACTTTTTGGTGCAAAATACCTCTGGAGTGACAATGGCAATGGGTTGCTCCCTCTCCAGCGCTCCAGGAGCCATTTGAACTTGTAGGCTATGTGTCCTATTAGTGGTCATGGGAAGCAGACACATCATCTGTCTCCACATCCTTTTTCCTAAAAGGGAAGAATGTCAAGCAAATCATTTCAATTATTGGAGTGCATGTGGATTTGCACTATACATGCAGAAGTGCAGGGTAGCTATGAGTTTCATTAACATGGAGGGTGGTCTTTAACCAGTGCTGGTCGTTTAACTGGTGCTCAATGGCAAGCATGTTTTAATCCACCAGTGAAGGGTAGTTCCTTTAAAACAGATGAAAGACAAGATATGCAAGAGTGTTTAAAATTTCATGTCAGTTTTATAGACTTAGGCCTTTTCTTTCATGTATTAATAAGCCTACTGAACATCTGAGCTAAGAGATTATGGACTGAAATCAGCCTAAATATGAATAAGTCAGTTCGTGTTAATGTGATTTGGATCTCTGCTTTTCATCTTCCTAAGTGTCAGAGGAGAGAGAGTGGGAATCATTATAGGGATCGGGTGATGAGGCCCCTGCTATTTCCAACAAACCTCATCCCTGGTGTCTGCTATAAGGGCCTCGGCTTTAAGATGCATAAAGTTTGGAGGAATTTGTCAGTGTGTGTGTGTGTGTGTGTGTGTGTGAGTGAGTGATTCCTTGTTGATTATATTCTGTATGTCAAAATGGGATTCTAGTGGGAAGACTACTTACGAGGACAGGAGAGATCAAAACTGTGCTTGTTTTATTTACTGGGGATGGAAACTTTTGGCTGAATTTCCACAGTTGTTTCCACCACTTCTCTGAGCGCTTCCCAGTAATACCAGCTGTCTTGTGCTACTGGTAACTGGTAATAACTGCATAACTGGGATAGTAAGCCATGTCAGGAAGATAGCAGACGTTTTTAATTACAAAAAAATTGAAGATAAAATGTGTTAAATTTTTTAAAACATACCATGTGAAATCAGACTACATTTTTTTTTCAACAGGGTTAAGAAGCTCCAAGCAGACTGTCATAGGTCATTCTACAGGTACATGTTTACAACCAATAAATACATTTTAAAATTCAGCACTTTTATCATGAAAAGTCTTTGAATCCAAATGTAAAATCTATTAAATATAAAATAACTGGTCATGAAGCTTGTATAAATGTATAAAGGCATAAAGATTAGCAAGTGTCTTTGAAGCTGGGTTTAAGAAATAATTGTTTAATGTTCTTTAGAGAACATAATTAGTGCCATCTCGTGCCACTAAATGTAAGTGAAGGAGAGTGTAAAGTGGAATTCTTTCTCCTGCGGACATGCTGATGAATGTTGTTTCCGATTGTGCTTCGGTAAGAAATTTAGTTATGTTTGTGGTGTGTTGTGCATGTAGCAACCACTAATGCTGTAAACTGTCTCCGGGGTGCTTGGAAAAGAGGATATTTTATTGCATGAAATAGCTTTGCCAGCTGTTTGTGCGGTTTGGTAAACAAAAGGAAGGTGTCAAGGAAAAGTGTCGGACTCCAGCTTCTCTGGTGCACCTGACTCAGGCAAGCTGTCACCGACACTGTCCTCATTCATTTCATATTCATTTCATTGTATGAGAAGCATACAAGAGTGAAAACAGATATAAGATACCTTGAAAAATTATATAAATGAAACTTGTATGTTTTGGATACTTACTAAAACAATATATGAAAGTGGCCACTTTCATGAGTAAATCATATGAGCCTTATATAATTCACTATATGAAGTAGGCCACATCTGATGGAAGTCTTTTATACGTTTTTTCTATTTCATTATTTCTTTTCCATATGGGTTGGCTTATCGTGGCATCACCTCCCCGCTGCCAGAACCATTCCACAGCGAGTTAGGTTGCTGTTTATTTTGTCTTGTTGACCAGTTTCCCCCTGCACCAATGGTGAGTTCCTTGAGGGGTTCAAAAAGACCTTTGCTCACCCGGTGCTTGAAGGCAGCGCAGCGAAGAAGCTGTTGAGTCTACCACAGTCAACAGAACCCAAGTTGTAAACTTTGTAACACTGTATATCCAACATATAGTAGCAGGATGTAAGATGTAAGCTAAGAGGCACAACAAAGTGGCAGAACAGTATACTGGAACATCTGTGTCGCATATGGACTAGAAGTCCCTGAGGCTACGTTCACACTGCAGGCGAAAGCGCATCAAATCCGATTTTTTTGACCCTCTGTGACCCATCTATCCGATCATGCTATGACAGTGTGGACGGCGCAAATCTGATATTTTCAGATCCGATCTGGGTCACTTTGGTATGTGGTGCTGAATCCGATACATATCCGATGTTTTAGAAAGCCACTGCTGTTTGAACAGTCATGTCGCATTAAATCCGTCTTTTACGTCACTGACACAAGACAGACGCCAATTATCAGCGCCAGAGAAGCGCCAGAGAAGCGCCCGAGAAGACATCGCGAATGCATCCTGGCCATCCCATGTAGATGTCAGTGAAACTGTTGGGAAGATAACGTTGGAGAAACGTTAACATTTTATTTGTACTGTATAATCTTTTCAAGTCAAGTCAAGTTGGCTTTATTGTCACAAGGTGCTACATGCAACATAAATTTACAACATAAATGAACAGAAAACACTAAACTAGCTAACTAAGAGGCCTAGTTAGCTGGCTAGCGGAGACAAGACAGACTGACCTAACATAAATTACAACATAAATTAACAAAAACTAACTATCTAAGGAAGACTTTTTTTTTTATACAGACAGCAGACAACAAAGTGCACGTGCAAATGTGCAAACAAGAGCAGCAAAGTGACAGTGTGACAAAAACCCCACAATGTAACATAATAATAATAATAAGGTTTTGTGATGACGAGTTGAGGTAGTGGAGGAACAGTAAACATTCCTTAGTGTAGCAGCAAAAATTAGGAAGTAAAGGAGTTAGTGGCACCACTTTGGCTCCGGAGCGGCCGCTGCGTGCTACTGCCGCGCCGCCATCGTGTAAAGGAGGATCTGCAGATTCTGACAGAAATCTTTGAAGCACTGCTCCTCTAAAACAGCAATAAGGATCATTATTAGGTTATTTACATTATTATGTAAATAACAAAATAACTTAATACAAAAATTGGGAAACGTAAAGTCCGAAGTCTTTATATTAACGGCCATCAGTCAAACATACTGTTGCTCTGGGTCTAAACAGAGCGCGTTGTGTGTGAAGTCTTCTTTTGCGCATGCGGCCGCTTTGAGCGTTCACACTAGAGCACGTTTGCTGTCGCATTTTATTTGTAGTGTGAACATGAAGACATTTTTTGATCAAAAAATCGGAATTGAGCATTTAGACCTGCAGAGTGAACGTAGCCTAAGTCTCAACTGGGGATGCCATCTTTGATGGCTAATAACAACAAAGCTGAGAGTGTGTGGGACTTTGATTTCCGGACAGGCAAGTAGCTGCTGGCTGACCAACTAACACAGTGTTGGCCGACAGGGAGGAGAAGGCCGTGCATAGATGTGGCAATCCTAGCAGATAGCAACATCAGAAAGAAGGAGTATGAGAAAATGGAGAGGCACCACAGCCTGAAGGAACAGTTGGAGCAGTTATGGAAGGTAAAATCCGAAGTGGTCCCAGTGGTAATAAAAGCTTTAGGAGCTGTTACCCCAAAACAGGAAGAGTGGCTGCAGCAGATTCTAGTCAACACGTCAGAGGTCTCTGTCTATAAGAGTGCAGCAATTTAATTTCAAAATACTGTTTGCATTGTCAAATATCAGCCTTACTTTACTCTTTACTGCTGCAACCTGCTGATGCACATTCCTATTCCTTTTTCATAGAATGAAATTACTGTGTGTTTATGCAATGCAATTGTAAAACACTTGTGCCAGGATTGCTCCCACTCAACACATGGTCCCTCCCCACCCAGATCCAATATGGAAAAACCCCACAAGAAACACCCCAGAGTGGAGGATGGTGATGATAACAGTATTCTTGGTGTTCACCTTATTTTTGTATCTAATTTGATTAGCTTCTAAAGTACCTTATCATGATTCATTTGTTAGTAACATATATAACGAGTCCTCGTTGCTGGAACTTGATCAGAGCCATATGGAGCGTGTATATAAGCTCTATTATTAAAATATTACATTACTGGCTTGTTCAGTGATTCTACAAATAACTTCAAATGACCAGTCAGAAAGCAGTGGTCAACAATGTCATGATGAGTATGAGCTGAAAGCAACTTCTAAATATCTGAATTATTTTTTGACTGAAATGTGGATTCTGACTTCCAGGATTTTAAGGGATGATGGAAAGATTAATTTTGTTTCGAAATAGTGAAGCTGGTGGGTGGCTGACTGTTTGGTAGTGTGTCTTATTGTCATACTGCCCCAACAGTGCCTGGAGCACCCCAGCCCAGCCTTGGTTCACCCTATCTCTCCAATGCTCCCACCAGGTCCCACAGGGAGGCTTCAGCTGGTGTAAATCAGCAGATATGGAGCTTTCAGGGAACACAATGAGAACTGCAGAGCTCCTGTGGTTTTAAATAGAGGGAGTGCCCCCGGCTCAATTACTGTCTTATGGAAAGTGGAAGAGCCGTAATTGAATGTGACACAAGCAAGCTGTGTGCACTTGGCTGTGGCAGCACATCTCACAGTCAGAATGCAGCTCTGACAGCGATCTGTCGGATTGTGCACACACCAACAACATGGATGCACAAACAAATTGGTGGAGACATCATTAAAGTCACACAAAGCATTTTTATAGTACGAAAACACCTGTCTGATCAACCTAAGACCATAAGAAAAGCAGCAACAGAAAAGTGGGGCACCTTCGCAGGTTCACTATATCTTCTTAAATGAAACCATTTCAGTGCTCAGAGCAAGAGATGAGTCCAAAAATGCCTGAAATCCCAACACTAACCAACAACAGCTTTCCATGTGTTAGTTACTGATCTCACCTGATAAGATTTGAGAGAAATTAAGTTCAAAACTGTATAAGAAACTGCAGAAATAGAAACAGTGTTTCAAGTGAACTATTTTCACCTTGTCATCTTTTTGTCCAACTTCAAAAATAAAGCTGCCAACCCTTAAAAATCTCTCACATGTTAATCTCAGCCTGGAAATTATCAAACATTTTCAAGTTTGCTACTATTACTAAGTTACCAATTAGTAGAGTAGCAAAATACCTTAGTAACAATGTGATAACCTGGTAGAAATAAGAAGGAAATGCCTGTGAGTTTGAATTTGCACATTTTTATAGAGTTTAAATTGTGATGACCTCATACTAAGGTAATATCGGCTGATGTTTTAGCATATTTGGATAGCATTACTATATTATAATGCTTGAATTAATCCTACCTAGGTTCCCAGCATTCTGCTTTGCATAAACGCAATCATGTACATATTACGTTCAATGCTCCACAGTGACTCTAAACCTTGTGGAAAGCCTTCCCAGAAAAGCTGAAGCTGTTATAGCTGCAGCGGGTGGGTGAAACTCTATGGATTAAGAATGGGATTTCTCTCAAGTCTATGTGTGAAGGCAGATGAATGAATACTTTTGGCAATGTAGTGTACATGACAACTCCAGTCCCTTATCTATGTCCACACAGGATATGTCACAGTCAGCCGCATCAGATATACAAAATAAACTTCATGTTTCTCCTGTTAAGCCAACTCTCCTCTGATTGGCTGCTGCTGACAAACAGAAGGCTTGAGCAGTAGGTCAATGAGGTGCATGTACCCACAGCCTGGCTGTGTAACTGAGATAACCTTATTACAGTTTTTTACAGACGCTAGGACACATTTCTCAATACTTAGGTCACTTTTGCAAAACTCTTCACACAATCCTCCTAACTGACCCTCAGCTTGGCAAAGCAGTTCATTTCACATTCAAAATGCACTACAACTACCAAAACACTTCACTCAGGTCTCAAATAAACTCGTTCCTCCAGAACACTAGCAAAGGTTGACAGCCGACAAACACACTTTGTCACCCACAAAACAATGACCTAAAAAACACTAACAACTAGCATTACAGTGTTTTCTTGTGTAAAACAAGGACACATCTCTGTTTATAATTTCAATATATGTTACTGGAATGAATCAGACATCATGCAGAATTCGTTAATATTTGTTTATGTATTTTTATTTTTTTGCACTAAGTAATCCCAAAATACAAGAATTCGTATACACACCATCCACTGATACACATACAATAGTAATGCTAATCTACTCGGTCTCCTCCATTTGGCCACAGGTTCTCATCCACATCACATCTTATGTCATCCAGGGCAACACACCTAGGAAAGAATCTTCTGGCTGCCAGAATTGAAGGAGTTGAAAAATTGAAGGAGTAACACCTGTGCAGATGTTCATCTACAATGAGAATCAGCTGTGGCTGGTTAAACTGCATTTTTAGATTTAAAATATGTTTCAATAAAATATTGCTGTTGAATTTTGCTCTTTTCAAGTTTTGCATTGTGTTATTGTTTTGGCCATAAGTTTAACAGTTTTGAAAACAGTATGTAAGCACATGCAAAATGTCCTGTACGTACAAAGGTTTTTGGCAGTTGTTGTGTCTGAGTGAGAAGATAATTCATGAGATTTGAGAGATGTAGTCATTGAATGCATTTTGTGCCAAAACAATGATAACTGGTCCTCAGTTTAGCCCACATAGACTTCTGTTGTGCTCACTGTGTGAGGAGTTTTGCAAACGTGACCTAAGTATTGAGAAATGTGTCCTAGCGTCTGTAAAAAACTGTAAGAAATGATTCTCTTTTTGACATCATACAGAGGCAAGAATAGAATCCCACTGAGGTGACCATCAGGTATTGTGATATGAAAAAAAAAACCCCCACAAGAACAAATGATTAGCCAATCAGCACCATCAGGTGCCATTATCAAGCTGTGCTCCAGGGCAGAGTAATAAGAGTAATAAGAACAGTGAAAGACTGCATAATAACACCAATAATGGCCTTACATGTTGTAATTTATTTTAAAACATTACCTGTGGGCAGATACATTGGTCTCTCCTCTAAAACCACTAAAGTTGGTTAGACTGTCAAATGAATGTGGAAAAAAGTCAAGTGAGTTCACTCCTGCCCGACATCAGGCGAGGGTTTGTTTGTTTCTCTGTTTGTTTGTTTTTTGTGTCTTTTTGTTGTTATATCATTCAGGTCATATGCAAATATGCACATTTGCACTATTTGGTTTTGCACTTAGTTTGTATAGTTTCTTAAGACTTTTTGTAAATTGTCTTTTTCTTTTTATCTATTTCTATTATTTTGCATGAAGAAATCAAAGTGAAGCAAAGTCAAATTCCTTGTTTGCTCACACAAACTTGACCAAATAAAGATGATTCTGATTGTCTTTGTTTATAACTACATTAAACTTCAGAGTCTTCGATCAACAGTTTTTTAATCCTTGCTCTATCCATATACCTGTTATGGGAAGAAAAACAAAAAGCTGTGGACCTAAAAATCAAAAAGATTAAATTGTGAAAGGGAGTGAAAATAAGCCAAATACAAGTTCACTGCAACATAACATACTTTTGAATCATTTCCTGTGTCTTTCAGAAAATATTAAAAGGAACTTCTCTAATTAAAATCCTGCTTCTTTGCAACTCACACCGTTATCAGCTGTTAGAGCTTCATGAAAATAAGTGCCAGGTGTGCAGATAGGTACACATACATGTGTTTAAAGCACATCTATGTGCTCTTTTTGGGGAACTAATCTTTTTACGCAAATTTCAGTTCAGGTTTGGCTAAGGCAAACAGTTACGGTCAAGTCACTTGCAAGTCAATGTAATTTTGTCTGGAGTTATGGAAACATGAGTGTGTGTGTCTGTGTGTGTGTGTGTGTGTGTGCCCACGTATGTGACTGCTCTCACTGCGGCAGGTGTCTGTCTGACAGGCGTGTGATGAGTTGAGCCCTGCATTGAGCCTGTCTAAGCCCAGTGACTGGGCTCCCTCTCTATCCCAATAAGCTGCCCTGGGTCTGCTGGGCTGATTCTGACTCCCCACCTCAACCCTGCACCTTTGACTGCACCAGTTACTAGAATACCAATGACTCATTGTCCCTTATGTCTCTCTGCTCCCTGGCATGTATGCATATTTGATGCTGAGTCCCCTGATCTGAATTGCACTGGCATTTTAATAGTGCCCCCTGTAACCTGTAAAGAATATAGCTTTCCTTTAGAGTTTAACCAGTACTTAGAGCATTGACTGTGCAGAGCACACTACATGATCCCATGGGTTTACAAATAAATACATATATTACAGGCACATCTCACATGTTTTCTATCTCTTTTAAGCTCTTTTATATTAAGACAATAAGTGGCTTGACTTGGTACACCATTCAGTTACACAATAGTATGCTAACACAGCACTCTCCCTCAGAGTTCTGTTCTGTCCTCGTGCGCTTTAGCTTCTGAGAAGCTAGCACAGAGCATGGCTTTGGCATTCTGACCCTCGAGGGATAATTAACAGTGACAGCTTTGTGAATGAAAACAGCCTCAGTAATGCACTCCTCTCCTGATGCATCAGCTTCTGGTTTGCTGCTTCTGAAAACTGCTTGGTTGTAACTGGAGAACTAGCTCTTACCACCAGCTATGACCCTCAAACATAAGCTGTCTTCATCTTATGCTGTCTGCGCAAGTCTGAGGTCTGTCAAGAAACGTGGTGAAATTATGGTTTCTCTCCATCCTGTAAATGCTTGATTGTTTCGAGATTGAGTTTAGAGATGTGCTGAACACTTTGGCTTATTGTTGGGTTTCTTTTAAATGTTTGTGGATAAGCTTTGCTGCACTGTCCTGCTGGGTGAGGCTGCTGTTGTGAGAGTTCAGTTGCCAAGGAAGCTGTGTATATATATGTACATTTTAATGTTTGTGGAAATATCTCCCTTTGTGTCTGTTAGAGTGGGTTAACTTACATTTTAGTTGGACCATTCTCAATAGCTGCTGGGCCCTGATGGATTCTAGCTGTTATTACTTTTATTTCAAATCAAAATTCTCTTTTTCACATCTGTTCTTGTGCATTGCTGCTCAGTTCCTTACACTGATACAATGCACAAAAATAAAACGGAAGAAATGTTATGGGTTATCAGTATATTTCATAATACGATCCTTTTTTCGTATATGACTAGGAATACTGAATAGTATCCAGTATAGGAAAGATTCAGAACATAACACTTGCCTGAGTTAGGCTGAGTAAGGAGTCAATAAAAATAGGTTTGTTTGGCTTTTTTTGCATGTATCGATTTAGAGTGGCAGTAGCTCAGGAGGTCTACTAACCAGAAGGCTGATGGTTCGATCTCTGGTTGCTCCAGTCTGCATGCCAAATATCTTAACCTCAAGTTGCAGCCAAATTCATTGTGGGGATGAATGTTTGTGATTGCACATAGAAAGCCCCCACTTTGCAGTGTTAACCAACCAGTATTTACAGTTTCTTCTGAATGCTTAAACCCTAACTGTGATTCCTGTAGCACAATCTCTAAAACTATTCAGACTTACAGCAAAACCACTCACTGAGTTTGCAAAACTAAAAGCACAACAACTGCTTTGCACTCAGTTTGCAATTTTGTAACACACACTTTGCAAAACTGTAGGCACAATTCACTGCACAACACTCAATTACCAAATTTCCAACACACTCCTAGCAAAAGTATACACATGTATGGCTATCATTAACACTAATTTGCTAACTGTCTGGCACACTTTCACATGTGAAAACTTTTCTAGATAATTAGTTCACTTTGCAATCAGCCTAAGCACTATACAGGTAAGCTGTGTGTGCGGAGTACAATGGAGGGAGCAGGAAGAGTGAGAAGTAGAGGAGGCCGAGGAAGAGGACGTGGAGGTGAAGAAGTAGGATGAAGAGGGCGACAAGGACAAGGAGGAGCAAGAGGAAGACGAGGAGGGGGGAGAGGAAGATGAGGAGGGGGGAGAGGAAGGGTAGGAAGAGTAAGAAATAGAATTGCTGATGACATCAGAGCTACAATAGTGGACCATGTAATCAACCGTGGAATGACCCTGAGGGTAGCTGGCCAACGGGTCCAGCCTAACTCGAGCCACTACACTGTAGCAAGAACCATAAGGACATCTTGAAATGAGAATCGGTTAGTACAGTCACTTTGCACAAAGATCTGTAGCACTGCCATATGCCAATGAGAAACACACCAATACCATTGATGTAAAAATACTGAAATTGTTACTTTACAGAATTGCGAGATGACCAGATGCTGGGGCAGAGGAAGCATGTTCACTGCAGACCAAGTAACCCATATAGTCATTATGGCGATTGCAAATAATCCTATACTTGGAAATGAACACTTGTGTTTGTTTTGATGTGTTTGAATAAACAGCAGTACTTGAAGTTTGGATCCCTCTATGCTTATGGATCTATGACAGAAGTATGAGCTCAAACTGACATAGCCTACCTTGTGCACAGAGCAAGCAAAAGCCAGATGTGTTTTGTATTCATACCATCAGTGTGCAGTTGGCGCATTGTGTGCTTAGTAGATGACGGCTTGTGTGTACTGTTTGATACGGAAACACCATTTTTACGAAGGTGTGACGAGTTAATCTAGCTGTGTTTGCTTTTGCAAGAGAACTACAATGTTTTGATTATTGGGTGACAGGTTTTCTTATTTGTGTGAAGAGTTTTGCAAAATTAGCCAATAGTTACAAAAAATGTGCTCAAGCAATCAGAAAAAACTGTAAGCTGCCACAAGTCTTTTCTAATTTGTCAGTGTTTGTCAGCCAGTACAGGGCGCTATGGTGCACGGTCTAACAGACATAAGAGAACTTTAGTGTGTCATTTTGTTTTAAGTGCTTTTTTAGACGCCTTCATGCAATTAAAACAATCAACAGACAGAATCATTAATGTTCTTGTGTATTGGTTCAAAGTACACAGCCGTGTAAGATGCGATGCTTTGAGAGGAATACTATGTCAGTCACTGCTTTTCGATTCTTCCATATCAAACAGCTCGCAGTTTCCAGTTCATTTTGCCACTGTGTGAAAACCTAAATGTCAAAGTGATGTCATTGGTTGGAATTGATTTTTAATTTAAAGCCAGTCGTATTCTAGTTGTTTTGCTCTTCATGAGAACACTGCTCAGCACAGCCCAGTAAATGTATCTACTAATAGAAAGTGAAGCGAAGAACAGAGAGAAACACAAACGAGCTGCTGATTATGCATTCTCAATGTAATTGAAAAAGCAATGAATGCTAAAGTAAAGAGCCACTGCACCGGAAATAAATTCAATTATCAAGCAGATTTTCACAATATTTATTCATATTTCTTTTTGAATAAGAAAATTATAAATGGGAAAATAATGAGCTGCAGGCTGAACAACAAGTTAGTCGAATAGCCACTGCACACCAACACACAGCACATAAAACCAGACACATGACACATAAACATAGCCTTTCTGCACAGTTAGTATGTCTACAAGCAGCTTCTTAGTTAAACCTTCCAAAGTATTTTTTCTCTAAAGAAGAACCTCACATTTCTGTCTGCCATCCCTTAAAATGGAGTGAGTAATAAAACCTCGTAGTCCCAGTATGAGTAACATTTAATGTTATTAATCGGTCACTTTAAGCCAAATATTTCAACATTATATACAAGATACTGTTAATGTTTCAACATGCAGCTCACATATTTAGCTGTTACTATAAGTAGAGGATTTAATATAACGGCTCGGCTACATTTATCTGTTTCCTGTCTATATTTACAGTTCCAAAAATGCTTTCTTTAAACTTGACAGATTGGTATCATACCATCTTTCTCCAGAATAAAATGATGCTCATTGTCACCACTAAGCATCCTGTAGTGTTTAGGCAGCCTTCTATACAGACCATAGTTAACCCCCACCTCTTTGTGCACCCACAGCACCCTTTGGTTTTGTGGTTTGCGTGCACTGCAAAGCATATCTGTTGGCGTGGTCTAACAATAAGAAAATGCTGCATTCACAACAATGTGAACAATAGTGGGGAACAGTGAGGCTGTGAAATGTTTATTCAGCACATTAAAGAGTAATGAGTAGCCTCCTCCAATGACTGAGACCACATAACTAACATGCTCACAGTTTAAAGGCGGCTCTCTCCCAGGTTTAATGGGTTACTTGGGTAAAGATAAACAACACCATAATGAGCTAAGATCCATATTTTCCTCATTTTCTGTTGATAAGCAAAAATGGTTCTGGTAAGCAAAATTAGCCCGTTGCATCTTTAGGCAAAAAGACGTGCACACACAGACAGCAGCGCGCAGTGATCGCACACACACACACACACACACACCTTACTCTGAAGTGCTTTTCTTGAAGCGTGCAATTAGCACTTTACAGAACTCATTTGCACTGTAACTCACACACAGGTTTGTCATTCCTTCCACGTCTCCACATTCACTTTGTCCCTGTTGTTCTTCCAGTGTTAAGTAGAGGAGGGATGACGGTGCCTGGATGGCTCATATCCTTAAACGCACATCTGGCGAAGCTCTCATAGTCGGTTGTTTTCACTGCTTCATCAAAAAAACAAGCATTACAACTTTGTCGGCAAAAGACAAGCTTGCAGTGTCATCATATTTACTGCCATGCGAGTGGAGTTTTTGTTCATGCAATCTACATTTTGCTTAGGCAGCAAAAAAGCAGCCTCTTCTCCTGGACAGCGGGTACGCTGAGAGAATGGGAGGTGAAATCCCTCGCCTATTAAAAGTGAACATGGAGTGGAATGTGAGGGATAGGACACTGTGGCATCCGTTCAGTGCTCGTTTTTCAGTGTATTTTTTGTGACAAGCTGGGTATTAGTTAAGATAGCTCCCTATTATGCCATGTGCTAGGGATAAATTTGTCTAGATTACATAATTGGGCTCCCCCATGCGCGGTAGTGGCTGAAGCTTTACCTGCATGAAGTGGATGATTAGTTTGGCGCAGCACAGGGACAGTAGGCATCTCGACTCACAGCCAGAGCCTCACTGAAGAGGATCCGACGTGGAATCAGTAGCAGCAGGAGAAAGGCCTTGAGCTAATAGATCATCACTGGAGCCACTTCAGATGCTCAACCAATTTACCATATTAAGTCTCTTAGTCACATCCATTTCCCTGTAATTCATTCGCTGCTAAAGCCCAGATGCTGTTTGGAAATTAAGGTTAATCATCTCCTTATTCATCAAAGCCAAGAGGGCAATTACTGCATGGAGTGCAGGGAGTGGCTCTTGCTGGAGAGCCACAGCTTAGTTTTTGTCATCACACACTGCCGACGTTGTGATTACATCATAATAAAGTGCAATTAGTTAATGAATGGGAGCGTATGCTGCTAATGACAAGCTGCGATCTGCTGCTTCTTTGCTGCCGTGCATTCACACACTTCTCTGCACCAGCGACACTCCTTGAGCTGTCTGTGCGCACGTGGCCTGCGTGGGGGCTCCTCCATATAATACAAGTTAAAAGAAAATCAGCAGCTAATATGTAGTGGCCCCAGAAATAGCATTTAAACAAATGTCAATTATTGCAATGAATGGTTAAATGATTATCCCAATTACTTACAATAAACAGCAGATTTACCTACCAGCTGATTTCATTCTCCAAGTCAGTGGTTTTCAAGCCAAAAGTCGAAAGTTGCATGTATGCCATCTAACATGTGATTAGCTTTATTTTTAATTGCATTGTTTTGAATGCCCATTTGCAGCAAACGGTTGACACCTGCAATCTTTTAATGAATAGGCCTGCCAGTACACTGTCGCCTTATCAGGGACAGTGAAAGACGTGTACGTAGCTCAGGGGGTCGAGCGGGTCATCTGCTAATTAGAAGGTTGGTGGTTTGAGTCTACATGCCAAATATCCTTGGGCAAGATACCAACCCCAAGTTGTACTCCGATGCATCCATCAGAGTATGAACGTGTGAATGGCAGATAGAGAGCACAGGCAGAAAAACCATAGCATAGCAAAAAGTGCTTGTGAGAGTAGAAAAGCACCTTACAAGAACCAGCAGCTTAAAACAAACAGTCATGCTGTCTCTGGTCCAGTTCTGATTTCAAACCAAATTACAGTCTTTCTGTGAAAACTTTGACCCTTATATGAGGTTAAAAGTGGACTAAGAGCAGTGCTGATGAATTTTAAAATCTCTTTGGGGGTTTGAGCCTCTTTCCACACGTTTATTCAAACCTAATAACACTGCTTTCCCGGCATGATTTGACAATATTCCAAAGAGATTCTTGTGATAGTCACAAATGTCTGAATGTCTCTGCTTTTGCATACCACATAAACAACTAGAAGAAAGTCCACGGGTCCACATTCCTCAGTCTTAGGCTTCAAGTGTCAAAGCGAAAGGATGGAGTTCTACTTGTATTTTGTCTTTTTTCCATTTTATTTTCTGATTTAATTTGCAGAGTTAAACCAATATACCCACATTCTGGAGTCAGTATGGTGGTATATAGTTATATTCATACTTCTACATGTTCACGTGTAATCCTGCCAACTCTGTACAAACCAGAAAACATTTGTGCTGCGCATGTTTTACAGTAGTTCTTCATCGAATCATCTCAATAAAGCTGTTTGCTGATTTAATATTATATATCAACAAATTAAACAAATCAAAACTATCCCTGTAGACAGACCCTTTAATTTATTCGCCAACTCTTTCAATACACTGTAAATGATTTAATGAATTCAAAGTTTTACAAATCAACAAAAAAATCTGTTTTTTTTACAGGATGAATTCTTTAATTAATGCTTATCCAAACTTCAACTTCTTTGCTGTCATTGTCAAGCCAGTGAGCATTCAAGCTGAGACTGGTGTGCATATTCACACAAAGAGGTTGCTGTGGTCACTGGGACATGCTGGACAGGCGTTACTTTAACTAGACTGCTCTAATCAGTGTCGATGGAGTGTGAGGAGGGATGCTAATCTGGGTCATTGCATATGTAAATGCACAGCTGGGATCTTCTCAGTGCCAAAACACATCAGCCAGGGTGTCTGAGTGTCACCCAACATTAGCTCCAATGTACTGAATGGGCAGCAGTTATGAACACACCCCACAGTGGGCTATGTTTTGATGGACGCAGTGGTGGGTATTAGTGCGATCACATGTGGTGTCAAACTTCCTGTCTGTCTCAGTGGACTATATTCTAAACAGAAATGCTACTGACATTACATTTTTCCTTTAGCGCTAGAGCCTATTTGGGTATGAAAAGTGGGATTTAACCAACAACAAAACAACAACAAATGTTCCAGCTTGTGTCCAAAATGTACAAATACAATGGAGCTTATAACTTGTCAATGAGAGAAAAAGAGTCAGATCCACTGATTTATGAAGGTAATGTTAGAGTATTGCAGATTTTTTAAAATAAAATTTAAAGGTAGAAATTAGTATCCTCTTGCAGTCTAAAGCTCTTTTAGTCCTCAGTAAGACTAGAAAAGAGCTGTATTACTGTCAGTCCATTCCATCCACTGTATATAGAATGATCGTCTCTATAATAATTTATCACTTGCCAACATAAATTGTGTTGAAACAAGAAACATCATATTCTTACATTTAGATCTTTTCACGCGTTGCTGTCAGTCTTTAAAATCTCTTTAGTTCCTGTCGAGTCTGAGGTGTCAGTTCCTCTTGTCTACGCTCCTCTGTCCACCAGATGTGCCCTGCGGCATTTGGAGTTCATTTGCTTTGGTCTCAATCAGCTGATGAGTTGAACGTTGAGGATTTTCCCTTTGTCTGAATTCTTTTAAGAATAAGAAATTTTCAGGTAAAAGAAATTCCTTAAACGAAACAGCTGAGTTCCTTATTGGTCAGATGTGTCTGGATTGCACTCATCCCATATGGAAAAGATATTTATAAATCTTATAAAGTTTGTATCTGTCTTGTGTGAAACTTGTATGAAAAGCATACAAGAGTGAAAACAGATATAAGATCCCTTGAAAAATTATATAAATGAAACTTGTATGTTTTGGATACTTCCTAAAACAATATATGAAAGTAATGAGAAAGTGGCCACTTTCATGAGTGAATCATAAGTTTTTACTATTTCTTTTCCATATGGGATCTGCTGCATGATACAGTTTTCCCTCGCTATGATCAAATCAATGCTGCGGTGTTTGTAACAGGCATGTGCGCTTCTGGAGGATGTACACACAATCTCATTCAACCACTTTTCATAATTTAAACATTATCATGTAGAATAAAGTTGGGGACAAAAAACAATGAAATGACGCATACAGAACTGTAAACAGTAATATATAAAGGGGAAACATGCTTTTACTGTAGATTCCTCTTCCTGGTGGTTTTATTCTGCCAAGGTGGTCGAACCAGTTTAACAGCTATGGAAACTTATATAATAGAAACACGCTTTGCTGCAACGTGGTGACCATAGAAAGTAACCGATACGGTAACTTCAAGCAGCTACAGGTGAAACAGGACACAGTGAGTGGGACCTGTGATAAACCTTTAAACCTGAAGAGTGTCTGAAGAAACTACCAGTGAAAGTGAAAAATACAGCTGATTGACATAACTGGGTAGTAACAGGGTCGCTTAGGCAACCAGAGCCATGTCAACAATCAGCGATCCGTCAGCTTCAAACACAGAGCAATGAGTGAAACGCTTCCAGTGTGTAAGAGACGTGTGTAACGATCTTTCATTTGAGCACGTCATGTGGTCATGTCCAGGACATTGAGTTTTGTCAGCTACTATTTGTGTACTGCAGACAGACGTGCTGCCACGCCAGAAGCATGGACATAAAATGAAGCTATACAAGATGAGTGCAACAACAAGCTGAACAACTACCTACTTGCAAGGCTGGGTTATGAGTACTAATTCTTCTTCACTGTAAATTTGCTGTTGCTACTTTCTACTATCTGTATGTAAAAACGTTATAAATAGCATTTAAGTTATACATTAGTAACTCTACAGTCACAGCATGACATTATTCAGGACTATAATGTAACCTACTGTTAGTTATGTACGCCTTTCATGAACTGCATACTGTATAATTTTATTTAGACTGCTTACAATATTAAACGCTTGGTCTTATGAAGGCTAATCGTTATAGGTTAGGGTCATAGGGCCATGCAGCTGCACTGCTTTTAAAAGCTGGTGGGAAGGACACAAGAAGAACTTCAGGGACCAACATGTGGTTAAGCCAGCAGAGTCAGATCAAGAATGATCAGAAGCAAATTATTCCAGCCTGTTTTCTAAACTTCTGGCCTGTTTCCGTCTCTCTTTTAAACCTATTCATCAATTTTAAATCGAACAAGTCACTCTGAGGGGAAACACAAGCTTCAACCTTACGAAAGAAAGTCCCAAAAATTGTGAAGACGTTCTGTTGTCTGCCAACGTGCAGCTGTGACGATCACATGATAACGTGGGCACATTTCCTTAATCAGGGGCGGGTATTAAACAGGTGACAGAGAAAAGGATGCAGGTAAACTCGAGGTTCTGTCAAGCTGACGAGTGGTGGGAAAAACGTTCATGGTTTATGTTACAGAAACACAGAGGTATGACACCAGGCATTTGTTTTATTTTAAACTGTTTCATTGTTGTCTGAAGATAATACTGATACATGGGTTATAGATGCATGGATTTGCATGAGCTGGAGGTGGCAACTTTTCCTTTTTCTACAAGGCCTTTAATCATGTCAAACCACATGATCCACTGGCAACCAGAGGTGACTGTTCAGTGAAAATGACAAACCTGTGGATGAACGCAGAAAGTAGAAAATGGAAACAAATCTAACTAGTTAAGGTTAAAACACATACTGTTGTTACTGAAAACATGCAGGCAGGGGTTCAGAGTTTGGCTATGATATGTTGACACAGCATGTACAGCTGTTGCAGGGATCGGGGGAGCGACTCTTCAGCTCAACACAATCTATCGAACCTGCCATTGTGTCGTCTTGTGGCGAATGATAGTGGAAAAAACTGCGAGCGCTAGCTGTCCTTCATCGCAGCCTCTTCTTGTGGTTGAAGTGCTGCTATTAGCGAGCACTTGAGCGGCACAGGGCTCTGTTACCCTATAAAAGGGAGAAGACCCTTTTATACCTAAGCAGCACTAATTACCTCAAGTGTTTTACCCAGCCAGGACTCTTCCATAGTGTTGGCTGTCTTAATAGTATCTCTTCCTGCTTTAGCTTTACCATAACTCACTAAGCAGTGCAGAACATAGCAGATCAGATAAGCTAATTAGGTTTTAATGCAGAACCATTACCAGTTTCTTTATACTGAACGCCTAATAATTAGGTTTAAGCCACATTTACTGTTTCATTACTCACAAAACGGTATTTGATAACTAAACTTTATTTCCATTTGGCTAATTTCCCTCTTCAAGATTATTTTGTGCCATCCGTCTGGGTGGCTTTCAGCATGGGTATTATTTTTAGATTCATCTTTTGAAACATGAATGTCCCTCCTCTAACGGCCAGTCGTGTGTTTCAGGATGATCCCAGGAACTTGTAAGAGATCATGTCTATACATCAAGCGGTGCTGAAGTTTTTTCACCAAAACTTTGATGGAGCAAACACTACCCGACTCTTAAGCAACAAATAAACTATATACACCAAGTAAACCTGTCCATATTGTTTCTTTCATTAAATATATATCCTGTACTTAATGACACTGTGATATCAACAACACGCTGGAGAATACATCGGAAAATATGAGTATAGTATAGTATCTTTAACCCTCATAGTCACCTGTGATATTTCTCTACTCGGCCCCACAGTTTGCCTCCTTCCCATCTCATGCTCAGCTGACTTAGCTGAATGTGTGTTTGGTGTCAAGTCTGATTCTATCCAGTTGATGTTGGCGTGAGGGTGGTGGGGGTAGGTGACAAGGGAGTTGGGCAGAATGATGATCAGAGCCTCTGGTGCCCTTTTCTTCTGATCACACATTACTGTGCAACAGACTTGTGTCAGAACAGCAGCAGCAGCAGCATCGAGATGTGCACAAAGGCCAGCATCAATCAAGAGGGTTATTCATCAGTCTGGGGTTGTAACTCCCCACACCTTCTTCTGTTCCTCCTACCTGTTTGTCTGACAGTTGGCTGTACAGGCTTGCCAGAGCTGAAGAGCTGCCAACCGCACTGCAACTGAGACGAATGGAGATTCTCAGTGGTTTTATACAACATCTTCTTATACGTAGGAATTAATAAAAGAAAAGCACAACATTCAAAGAAGTGGCAGGGCAACTATAATTTGTAGACAATCTGTAGATGGTTACCGAGGTGTACGCACCATTGTCTCATCCTCTTTTAAAACTAGAATCAGTACACATCATTTGAAAGCACAAGGCTTTAATACCACCGATCAGTACCTTATATTGCAATATGTTATTATGAAGAGCAAATTGGTAGCTTTCTCTGGTAGTTTTATTTTTATATGTTTAAACCACATATTTATGTCCACATTTTAAAACAAATGAAACTGCCTATGTTCATTCATTGTTTAATAAAGACTAAATGCAAACAGAAGACATTCAAATGTTTACACTTTATATTCATAATCTTCAAACTAAAAATAGCCAGAGGACCAAACAAAACAAAGACTTTAGTATTTCAATTTGCACTTGATGTAAAATGAAGCATGTTTATGCACAGAGCTGCGTCACACACTGCAGCGACGGCGTGTGATTTGACACAGAGCCCAGAGGAGATGCTGTCTGCTCTGCTTCAGAATGACTGACGGTGAGCCTCTGCAGCCCCTCATAGTGCCTGACACTCTCAATTACAGCTGAACACGAAATCAAAAACCCTGTTGATTAAAAGTATAAAGGTAACCGTGTGTTTTTCATTTTACACAGTCCTTGATCATTTTAAATAACAAAAATAAAACTGGAGTAGAAAATAATAATAATTATAAAACTGATATGATATTGATGACGTCATAAACGCCTGTTCAGATGTGATTTTAAAAATTGTACTATTGGAGTTGGCAGTAGGATTCTGATGAATGTCTATTTAATCCTGAAAGCAAATGTGTTTCATTTTTAGCTCCACCTCTGGTATCCACAGTATCTCAGCCATTCTGATGAGATGAAATGATGTCCTGTTGTCTGTACCGATTCACATTTCACTGCATCGTTATCTCCACTAAGACTGTCTGATTCCAGCAGGTTTGCATTAACGTCTGCGCTCAGCACTGGGTTGAGCCTTCGTTCTTTTGTCAGAGAATTAATGCACAGTGCAATTCACCTGCAGGCAAGGTCACTGTCAGAAAACAGAGCCTTTCGTGTTAGTGTGGTGCCAGCAGAGGAAAGCTTTCTCTATGAATCATTACATTATTATGAAATGAAGGACACTATGGCGGGAGATGTTTTGCTGCAGGTGTTACTCCAATTATTGAACATCCTGGTGAATTTCTACCTGCATGCAGAGACAATTGATTTTATAAGGAATGTTTCTTTCTAGAAGGATATTGAGGACCCCCCCCCCC
>NW_005187454.1:1867575-1878508 GCF_000239375.1 Pundamilia nyererei
ACACACACACACACACACACACATCAGGGTCTGTGGTGATTTTTATTAATATTTATTACCAGAAACAACAGAAACAGTATGGTGGTGACCCCCATCCCCCCATAACAAAATAAATACATTAAATGGTGTTGATGATGATGGACGTGACCAAGATGATATTATTTTAGTAAACTCTTTCCCTCTTTTGGCAGCAGAAACAGGGATTCTACAGTTGAGCTAGTTTGTCCAGCCTTTGATTTCCCAGCATGACGCGACAATGTTGAGGTCAGGCGACAACAGACAAAAGCACAGTCCTTTGTCTTTTACCTTCTTTGGTTTTTATAAGAAGTTCTTAAAATGTTTGAAGTTTGTTTTGAGCTCACCTGCTGTAATATAAATCCATCTGCACAAAGATGCTAAATGGTTCTTAAATAGCACTTTTCTCTTCTACATGATCACTCAAAGTGCTTCATGCAACTTCATTCACAAAACCTTTTACTACGCTTTTTCTACGTCACTGAGCTGTTGTTTAAGATAAGATAGGTCTTTATTGTCACTGTTACAAGAACTTGTCATCATGAAGTGCCTGGAGCGGCTGGTCAAAGGTCACATCTGCTCCTCCCTCCCTGACACACTGGACCTTCTTCAGTTTGCCTATCGGACAAACAGAGGCACAGAGGATGCCATCGCCCTGGCAACGCACCCCACCCTCACTCACCTGGAAAAAGGGAATACATATGCAAGGATGCTCTTCATCGACTACAGCTCGGCATTTAACCCTTTAGGACCTACCATAGAACCAAGTCCGCCAGAGCTTATAGTATATGTTTACATGCTGTGGAGCCATTTTTTGGAGCATTCAAGTTGCTATACATCAATACAACCATTATAGCCCAAATGTTAATGATATGTCTGCATTAAGTGCATAGTAATTACATAAAATGCAAAAAAGTGCAATAAACTACAAAAAAGTGTAAAATCATTTTTGATTTTTTAACATATATTTCTAGTTAGAGAAATTTAAGAGGTTTATCCCTCAAAACTGTAAATACAAAAGAGTTGCACAAACTAGTTTCCCACCAAAGGAAATTTATTTTAAGTGTCTTCATAGTTTTATTTTTGAGATACACCAATTTTCATATACTGCAGGAAAAACGAAAAAATATATTATACTGCAAATTTGTAAAATAACAGCATGTGCATCAAAATAAACTATTTCCAGCAGTGCAATATGAGTCCTAAGCATCCCAGAAACGACACAGAAAGTCATAAATTCAAAGATAACTTTTAAAAACACAAGTATAGGCTCATAAGGCCACGATGGTAAAAAACTACATTTCCGCAAAATGACGTCACTTCCGGTTTCGGGCAGGTCATGGCGGACATGTGATAGTTCACGCTGATGGACGTAGGAAGTGTTACAAACAGCTGATCGGATCGGCAAAGAGTGTTTCTGGGATATTATGTTTTTGTTGCTGCAAGTGCTTTTTATGCAGTTTTTGCAAAGCTATATGTGGAAGGAAACCGTGACCGAGGACAAGCTGATGGCATCAGATGTAAGTACAACTCCTCCAGTTTCATATGAAAGAAAATTATTGCTCTAGCTTACGCGGTTGCAGTGCTACCGGGATTTAAAAATAGTTACGCAAAATGGAGCGTGTCCGCTCCGACCGGAACACCGATCTGCAGATGGATTCTAAACTTCCTCACAAACAGGCCCCAGGTGGTGAGAGTTGGTAAGCACACCTCCTCATCACTCATCCTAAACACAGGTACGCCACAGGGTTGTGTGCTTAGCCCCCTCCTATATTCCCTGTTCACACACAACTGTGTTGCTAAACAAGAGTCCAACATCATCATCAAGTTTGCGGATGACACAACCATCATAGGCCTCATCACAGACAACGATGAGACGGCCTATAGAGAGGAGGTGATGGCGCTGTACGAGTGGTGTCTGGAAAACAACCTGACTCTCAACATCAGCAAAACTAGAGAAATGATAGTGGACTACCGGAAACGACCAGTCAGAGAACACCAGCCCATCCACATCAACGGTGTCAAGGTCGAAAGGGTCAGCAGCTTCAAGTTCCTTGGAGTCAACATCACAGAGGACTTCTCCTGGACCCTTCACACAGGCACTGCTATCAGGAAAGCTCGCCAGCGGCTTTACTTCCTGAGGAGGCTGAGGAAGTTTGGCATGAACGCCAACATCACCTCAAATTTCTACAGGTGTGCAATTGAGAGCTTGCTGACGAGCTGCATCACAGTTTGGTACGGAAGCTGCTCTGCCAGCAGCCGTAAATCACTACAGAGGGTGAAGGCAGCAGAGCACATCACTGGCACGAGGCTTCCTGCCATTCAGGACATTTATCTCCAGCCTCCGTAAAGCACACACCATCATCAAGGACCACAGCCACCCAGCACATCAGCTGTTCTCCTTGCTACCATCTGGCAGACGTTACAGGAGCCTGTCTGCTCGGACTACAAGACTTAAACACAGTTTCTACCACCAAGACATACGACACCTCAACCACAACACTTAAACACACACACACAGTCCACAGGACGCACTCAGAAGCTACCCTGCAGCTTCACAAGTTCTCTGTTTGATCTGCAATGGTCGCTCCACTTTATTGTTATTGATATTTATATTTAAAAGTGCAATACTGTCATTTTCTGCTGCTCATTCCTGTGCAATATCCCATCTGCCCTCCCGTCATATTTCTTATTTAATCACTAGTGTACATATATTTATATTTATAGATACATATATATTTAGTCATCTTTTCTCTTTTACCACGTCTCTCTAATATTTTGCTCCTTACTATTTTTCTATTTTTTTATTATTTTATTTTATTATATTTTATTATATTTTCTTCTACTGTATCATGCTGCTGAGTGACTGCTGCTAGTCAAACACATTTCATTGCAATGTTGACCCTGTGCTAACTTGCATATGACATTTAAAACTGAAAACTGAAACTATGAAAGACAGTTTGGCATCTCTCCATTAGCAGTATGTAGATTTTTACATTAAAATTACTAAAAGATAAAAGATGCAAAGACATATAGCTATTAGCTGCATTTAATACACTTTTTGTTTATATCCACGTAAACAAGAATTCATCAGTCATATGAAATGTGTTTTGTTCATGACTTAATTTATATTTACATACACTCAAATTTAAAAAAGACAGCCAGTCCTTCATTAAAATGCCTCAGTACATTAGAAAAATAACTGTGAAAGTCAGTGAACACTTGGATAAACCACTTCCCAAGTATTAGCGTTTAGTGTAGCGGAGTTGCTACTCTTACTCCAACCCAAGTGCTCGTCCCGTCTTCACCTCCTGGAAAGCTGATTAGAACATTCACCAGTTTGGCCTCTTTTGACAGAACGTTTGCTCATTGTTGCAGTTTTGAGTTCTTTATTTCTTATCTTTTAAACACTATCAGTCTCACCGTGGTCTGACTAAAAACGTCCCTCTGTGTTCATGAGAATCTCACATAGTGGTGAAGTCATGTAACTGTAACTGGCAGGATGTCGCTCAGAATTGTTCTGCTGAAAATTTGAAAACAGTTAACAACAGATGCAAGTTTATTTACCTGAAAAAGTCACAAAGGAGTTAACACAATAACTCCACTGCTCCTCTAATTCTACAGCCTGTCTGGGTCCAAGTACAGGTAAAGATACCCAAATATCTCAGTTTAGGCCACATATCAGTGTGTTGCTGAATGAATATATTTTACATGGTCATAGTGCAGGTCCAGTTCTTTCTCTGTTGTATGAAGAAAATGTAAAACTTCAAAACAGACTATGCATGTGAAAAGAAGAAGGAGAAAAGTAAGAGTTAAACACACAGAGACATAAAAATAAAAACCTGAGTGATAAAAGAACAAGTGTGAGAAGATGGTGAAGTAAAAAAAATGAAGAGTCTGATTTTAGATACAGAAGAAAGAAAGAAGCAGAAACTGAGCTGAAAAAATAGAAAAAAGGAGAGGCTGGTGATGTAGGTGAGGGCCATGTGATGTAGGGAGAGATAAGAAGAGTGAGCGAGAGCGAGAGCCCCAGCTGTTGTCGGTGTCATGGTGGTGACGGCCTCCTCCTGCCTCTGCCGCTCTGTAATAACTTGTCAGATCGATGGCTCCCCACACAGCAGGGGCTTTTTTCTGTCACACAAATGAAATGTGTGACATTTCTGCCACTTTCACAGTTCAGCGCTGCTACACTCCTACACTTCTGCAAAGCCAACAAGGACTGAGAAAAGCCATTCGTTTACTGGGACGTACGCCACCTGAAGGACACGCTTGGCAACTATAAGGCTCGAGGACAACAACAGGCGGTCGTCCGATCTTATTTCACTCTGAAAACACACTGAGCAGAAGAGTTTATAGTGCAACACGCAAAATAAATGTGTGTCACACACAGTTGTCATTTTAATCTACAGAATACTTTTATTCACGTAATTACAAAATATGTCACATCCATCCTGCTAAAGTCTCTGCTTGTTTCACCCAAGCACAGTCACTTTCTGTTGTATTTCCCTTTATGTAATCTCAGAGGCGTCCTGTACAAAAATATAAGGAATTTTTGAAATGTCCTCCTCACAGCGACGCCTTTGATCAAGGAATAAAATCACCAATCGGTGCTTACAGTCGAGTTTGTGAACCCTCTGTTCATAGAAACAAGACAGAGGCGGTAACCTTCAGCAGCAACAGCTATGCAAACGTGTCGTTCACTAATTTGAGTCCCTGAATTGGACCCTCTACGTTGGTGCTTACTGGACCATTTTAATGGGATCATCAGACAACTGGTATACTTGTTTCCCCAACACTCCTTTTTTCAAATTCGTCCTTGTTATAACAATAAACACCCGTCACAGCATTAGCATATGGTTAAAATGACCCAATTAAAAGCAAAGCTGGTTGGTTTCACCTTACATTAACTGACATGTACAGATTTTTTTCTCAGTAGGTTCGTATCGGTGTTGTCTATCTACACAATAGGTATAAAAAGATGATTACAAACACGATTACAGGAACAAACATCGCCTGACAAACCCCTTGTAGCAGTTTTGTGTTTAATTAATCATACGTGATCCTTTATGTGTCAGAATGTGTCATTTTTCTTCCTCTAAATTATTCTCCCAACTCTTGGCAATCACAGGTCAAAGTAAAGATTTTTTTTCCTTAGTTCAACTCCAAAACATCACTCAGACGGTTCATTCTGAAGACACCTGGTGTGCTTCCCTCTGTTGTCCCTCTCAGTTCTCACTTGTCATTTTGAACATCCTTAATCCCTTTACCTTCCTCCTCCCCTGTACCTCAGTCCCTCCTACCAGAGATGCAAGAGGATGTGAAATGAGGATGAGGAGTTGGGGCAACACATGCTTAACGATGTGCTTCTTCAGAGCCATTATTTCAAAGCAAAGGAATTTAAATAGAACATGTGGTATCAGTATTTTGTTACTGTTGTTTTATATCTGTAAGATGAACAAAGCAGAGCCATGAACTATTTAAGGATTTACTTTTCTTTAAAATCAGTGTGGCAGAGTGTAACAAACACTGAGAAGTTGGTTACCTTAGATAAATGATGCAATTTCATAATTAGGTATTTATTACTATCTGAATCAGAATCAGAATGGGGTTTATTGCCAGATGTTGAGGTTTACAACATTAGGAAATTGCTGCGGTGCTTCAGTGCAAACAATAACTATCTGATCAACACAAAACAACAATAAAAACAGACTTTAAACAACCACAAAGTGACAATGTAAGGGATCTTATGCATCCAAAAAAAACCACCTTAAAGATGACTTTGAATACTCAGATGTCTAAATAATGCTGAGATGAGCTTCAAAATGCAAAGGTCAAATCCCATCGACTTTTGATATCTGTAACTGTAAACAAACAGATTCAGATCCAACATTTGTGGAGCAATTTCATTTTGTTTATTCCAGCTCATCCCTTTAAGTTCCTGCTAAAAAGATTTCCATAAAGCATATAGCTATGCATCGTGTTTTATACCTCAAACGTGTCGACACAAATTTCAGGAAATGAGACATCCATGCAGATAAGTTTCTCTGGCAAAAGAACAGAGGAAAGAGGAGAAAACGAGAAAAGTCTTTAGTACATTTAACTATGAATAACGTCTAAAATGTCTTTTTTTGTCGTTTCTTTGTTTTTACATAAGTGTGCACGGGAGCCGCATTTGCATTGAGTGCACTTGACGGTTATCATATGCCAGTAAGGCTCTGAACACTCTGGAGATGGTGTTGAAGGGCAGACAGAAAAGTGAAAAGAAACAGGTTTGGGTGGAGAGGAAAGTGGTGCACGAGGTACTAGGGTGAAAACGCAGTTGCAAGAGGAAGTGGTGGGGGGCTAAGGGTGAGGGCCTTTTGCTGCATCTCTGTGCAACAACAGTCAAAGACGATTTTCCTTGCCTCCCACTGTACTACTGAGATGGAGGAAGCAGCAGTGTGATCCATGAACCTGCATGAAAATCAATGCGGGCAGCCCAAACATGAAATCAATGGTTAGGCAGAAGTGGGAGCTAGTAAGAGGGGGGAGGAGGAGGGTGGGAGAGAGGAGTTAAGGGAAGGAGGTGGGGCGAAAGAGTTCACTGAAGTCTGCTGGAGTGGGACGATCTCCTCCTGAGCTGGGCCGCGCGGGGGAGTTGAGGTCGGGCCAATGTGGGAGGGGAAACAAAGAGGTGAAGTTAGTTAATGTAGTAACGGAGCAGTGCTGCAGAGAGCTTCTGCAATACAAGGCGTAAAGATGTTTACCAGAGTAAAGCTACTGTTAGTAATGTTCAGTTTAATGGTAAAAAATCACATTCAGCAGTTCATCTGGAAGCTTCAATGCTGAATATCATGTGATCCTATAACCCTCTTAAAGCTAAAATTTCTTTGATTTGAACACTAACGCTAACCTGGCTGCTATTGCTGCTGTAGTGTGGATTAAGCCCAGCATAGACTGATTGCCAATCCATCATATGTGTCTTTGATATCAGCTGCACACATCAGAAACAAAAGATTCAGAACAGTTGGCCCCTGTGGTGGGTAGCTGGTTCAATCCAGAACTGCCATACAGCAGGTGAGCAGTGCAGCAGAGCAGCAACCTCACCATACTGCAGCTGACATGCACACTAAAGCCTTCACCACACTGCATTTCATTCATTCTAGTGAGCTCATGATAACAATAATTATAATAGTAATAAAAAACATGTCTATTGGTATAAAACAATTATTTACATTTAAAAGAATATCCCTAAACTTATTAGAAGTTTAGTTTGAGTCCAGGCTGTCACAAAAATATGACCAACATGAGCTGTTATACTTCTCGCCATAAACGTTTGTAAACTTAAGTGATTTTCTTAATTCCCTTGAGTTGCCACCAAATAGATGTGTGGTGTTTCCTTGTGGTCTGCAGGTCCAGGGCCAGCTTGATGGATCTACAACAGGCATAACTAAAGTTATTCTGCTGGTCTGCAAAGAGATAACCACAAAGCAGAATAACTATTAGCACACAGCAGCTACAAGCATGGTGTGTAATATAGTTGCAAGACCCTTTACATTTACACAAAATGATAACAACAACAACCTGAACTGTTTATCAGACACTAGCTGAGAAAAATGAGTTACTTACCAAAGACATCCTGTCTCATCCTGCTCTCTGTCCACTCCACAGACTCTGTTCAAAGAACCTGAAATAGTATCTGAATGAACTGTTACAGTGGAGCCTGAAACCACAGTGAGTGGAGCTCTGCAGCCAGATGTGCACAGCTGTTCAGTGAGTAAAGCACTGGCAGCAACACATTTTATATTTGTTCACATTATATAAGGTTAACGTCTTGATGCATTCTCAATCATCCAGGTAAGTAAATCTCCAAAAGGTTGATTCTGTTCATCTGGACGTTTTCAGTGGGAGAAACGTTTCGTCACTCATCCAGGTGACTTCTTCAGTCTCAGCTGACTGCAGGTTTCCCCAAACTTATAAATAGGGATGGGTATCGTTTAGGTTTTATCCGGTACTTTTGAAACGGTGCCGGTGCTTAAACGGTGCTCGAACCAGTGCTTAAAGAATGGAGAACACAAACTTTGTCCAAAAATCTCTCATGTTCAGCTGTTTTTTTGTAAAAAGATAACAATGTTAGCCTTTTCTGCAGCTATGTGGCATATATGGTATTACTCTTGGCTGAAAGCAGTGCTTAAACAATGGAAAAAACACAAACTTTGTCCAAAAACCTCTCATGTTTAACTGTTTTCCACTTTTTCTTTGGTCATTTTAGCCTTTTTGGCCAGGGTGAAGGGAGTATCTGCCATCAAACAAGAAGACAGCCGCATGTAGCTATGATGATGTTTGCTAGTTCACCTTACATGCATTAATGTAATAACGTGGTTAGCCTACTCAACGTAAACTACACACCAACAACATTAAGCTACTCACGCAGAGAAGAACGGCTGCTGCTGCATCATCATCCTCATCATTTCTGCTACACTGGCAGGGCTAGGGGCCAGGACTCTCCTCTTCGGGTTTTTGGGGGATGTTGCTAACTCCGGGTCAAATAACAGGCACCACATCCGCAGTAGATGTGCTCGGTGTGAGGTCTCGCAGCAAGCTATCAAATACAGCGCATTTCTCGGCTTTTAAAAAAAACGCTATGCGTCGCCAGGTGTTTCATCGGATTCGAGGTGTTACCTCCTTTGACAGTATCACAGTATCAGCTTAAAGCACTTGTTGCTGCTGAGTTTGCATCTTTTGCTGTAAAGTACAGCCAGACTTTTGACCGCTTCGCTTTGGGCATTTTTTTAATCTGTAGCTCTGCTCTAAAAGAACGTACGTACCTGGACCCGCCTACTATCCTAGGAAACGTAAAATGATTGGCTAGAAGTGTATCACAGCTCAGGAAAAAAAAGCACCGAAATAAAGCACTGAAATGTGCGCTGCTTTTCGGTCTGGTTACTACCGTTTATGTCAGAACCGGTGCCATCATGGCACTGGATACCGGTACCCATCCCTACTTATAAACAGCACATTTGCACAATGACTGACACCAGCCCAGTGAAGGAACAATGGGCTGGGAGGTCAGCTCCTTAATCTTAATTATGCAGATTCTCATGACCATTGTCTCCAATGTTTATAAGAAACTTTTCTCCCACAAAATGCTACATCCAGATGAACAGAATCAACTTTTGGAGATATATAAGGTTAAGTTTACTCAACTGAGTAAGAAACAATTTGACCTGTTTCTTAGGAATGATGTGTTTCTTTTTAAGACGATTTACTTTTTAAATCATAGAAGCAACCGAGTAATGATACAGGGTTCAGAACTTGCCTTAGAATCACTTGGATTTCAAATATTTCTTCAACATGATATACAACCATATTATCACTGAACCTGAAGTGTCCATCAAAGTGACCAACTACATCAGGACCCCATCCTTCTTTGGGCTCTGCCTCCAAAATATCAAAAGAGAGTTAGACGGTGGAGAGCTACCCACGAGTGTGAAGCAGCAGCAGACTCTTAGTGCACGCGGCTGCTGAGAGCTATGTGTGTGATTGTTGAATTTACGCTTGTTTAACTTGTGTTTTTGCTTGCTTGTTATGACATGAATATCATTCTAAATAAAAAGGTCTAAATGTCGATACCTTAAGAATAAAACTGGTTTACATATACACTTAAGGATATGGATGAGGCTTACTGTAGAGGTATAAATCTGACCATTTATCCCTGCTCCTAATTCCTGCATATGCCCCAATCAGGAAAACTGCGTCGACCATCACTAAAACTGTAACAACATGGCCAGAGGGCGCTTCTCAACAGCTACAGGACTGCTTTGACAGAACCAACTGGAATATCTTCCAACATCAAGACCTGGAAATGTTCACAAACAGTGTCCTCTGTTACATCAAACACTGTATAGACACTGTCACAGTAGACAAGCAGATCCGGGTTTACACTAACCAAAAGCCATGGATGACCCGGGAAGTCCAGCAGCTGTTAAAAGAGAGGAATAGCGCCTTCAGGTCCGGAAGCAGGGAGAGCTACAGCAGGGCTAGAGCCAACCTGAAAAAAGGCATAAAGAAGGCCAAGGCGGACTATAGGAAGAAGATCGAGAACCACCTGGAGAGTAAGAACAGCCGGCTGGTGTGGCAGGGTGTCCAGCAGCTGACAAACTACAAGTCCAAATCAGGTATGGCTGAAGGTGATCCAGCACTGGCGGAGGAGCTGAACATCTTCTTCACACGCTTTGAGGTCACTGCACCCTGTGCCTCAGAGGAACAGCTACACCATACAGCCCACAGCAGCAGTACCATCATCACTCTGGAGGAGCATGAAGTGAGGCGCACCCTGCGGGCTGTTAACCCGAGGAAGGCAGCCGGCCCAGATGGTGTACCAGGACATGTGCTGAGAGACTGCGCAGACCAGCTTGCCTATATTTTCACCAGGATTTTTAACCAATCCCTTGAACAGTCAAGCGTCCCACCCTGCCTCAAGACCTCCACCATAATACCCTTGCCCAAGAAACCTCATATCTCTAGCCTAAATGACTATAGACCAGTGGCACTAACTTGTGCGTTACCACATCACAGCAGCGCTACCCAGCAGCCTTGACCCACACCAGTTTGCCTATAGAGCAAACCGATCGACAGAGGACGCCATAGCAACAGCACTCAATGTAGCACTAACACATCTGGAGAGGCAAGGAAGCTATATGCGTATGCTCTTTGTGGATTATAGCTCGGCATTTAATACCATTCTTCCATACAAACTGGACGCCAAGCTAAAAGACCTAGGGCTTCCTCACAGCACCTGTAAGTGGATCAATAGCTTCCTCACCGACCGCAGACAGAGAGAGAGAGTGGGACGTTACACATCTCCAGCCCTAAATCTAAGCACTGGGTCGCCACAGGGCTGCGTGCTTAGTCCACTGCTCTACTCGCTTTATACACA
>NW_005187454.1:1879257-1893862 GCF_000239375.1 Pundamilia nyererei
AGACATGTTTTGTTGGATGCGCTAACAAATTGACTGAGTGATTGATTGTTTGAGTGATATATCAACTAGGTCGTATGTTGAGTGTCTGTATGGGGCCTTAGGCCTGGATTGCGTGGGTGTATTTACTGTATGAGAACACTGTATTTTATATGTATTTCTATCTTTTATATCCTATCTATTATAGTTTTTAAGTATTTATCTTTCGTGATGTTGCACTGACCGGAGACATCTTTCAATTTCATTGTACTTGTGACAATGACAATAAAGAATATTCATTCATTCATTCATTTGTTTTGACAGATACGTTTCCTGACCTGAGGATATGTAGTTGTCCTTATTACCACCACTAAATTCAGTCACTGAGCTGGATCTCATCGCTATGCCAGTGCTGTTGGGGTCATCTGATTTTTAGACTGTTGAAAAACTTTGTGTTTTTTGGACTGCTCCTTTTATGGGCTACCACAGCAGATGATCTTCATACTTCACCCTGTCACACACCCTCTGCATGTCCTCCTTCACTACATTCAAGAACCTCAGATTAGGTCTTCCTCTGCTCCTCCTGCCCGGCAGCTCCATATCCACCATCTCAACCTTGCTTCTCTAACTTTGTCTCTGAACAGCTCAGCCTTCTGCTTTTGTTAGTGCCACGTCTCCAAACCATATATTATAGCATCATCTAAGCTTTCCTTTCATTATTGCTCTTTACCCCTTCTCTGACAAATCACCCCTGATGCTCATCTCCACCTAATTCACCCTCCTTGCACTGTTCTTCATTTCTCTTGTGCTGTTGGGTGGTGGACTCCAGGTATTTAAATGCATCTGCCTTCACTCCCTCTGCTCCTTGCTGCTTCTCCTCCTGTCTCCCTTTCATTCACACACATGTATTCTGTCTTGTTTCTACTGACTTTCATTCCTCTTCTACTCAGTGCATGACCCCATCTCTGCAGGTTCTCCTCCACCTGCTCCCTGCTCTCACTACAGATCACAGTGTCATCTGCTCTCCTGCATGACATCATTGACCAATCTGTCAATCACCATCAGCAAGAAGGGGCTCAGAGTTGATCCAATCATCCCACCCCCACCTTAAAATATGTACACCTCACCAACTGTCTCACTGTTGTCATACATGTCATGTACCAGCCTCACATTCGTCTGTTCCACTCCTGGCGTCCTCATGCAGTACCACAGCTCCTCTTTTGCTTTCTCTAGATCCACAAACACATGGTGTCGCTCCCTTTGACCTCTGTTATACTTCTCCATCAAGACTCTCAAAACAGACAGTGACTCTCTACTGCTGTTGTTTGGCATGAAACATTACTGCCACTTACCTTTGTTCTTTAAAACCAGTACTAGTACACTTCTTCTCTATTCCTTTCACTCTCCAAAACTGTGTTAAACAAACTGGTCAAGGTATGTTATCTGTCCACATGTCTGTTCACTCTTCATCTTCTTCAAAGCTGCCCTCATGTCATCCCTAACACCTTAAATCCAGACAGGCACTGGGAGAACAAGCAGCTTCACACAGAAACACTGGTAACCACTGTATCACTGTGCTGTCACTGTGCCATGTGCACATTGTAGATCCAAAAGTGTACATTGTAACTATGCAGCCTGTGGATCCAACTTCTGGCTCCAAAGAGCCAACATGCTAGCCAATGTTAGCATGTCCAACCAGACTGTAATGGCCACATTAATGGAAAATGTACCAGGTTTAATTGACTGAAATTATCCTTTAAATTACTTTTTCAAAGTCCATGCTAAAACAACTGACAGACGCTTGTGACCACTGTGGCAAATGAAAACTATTAAATTATCTCAAAGCTTCAAACTTGCTAACATAATGCTAGCAATGCATTTAATGCACATTCACTTTATACAAAAGTCATGCAGATCAATGTATCTGGTAATCTGTAATATGATTGAAAATGACCTGCTTAAGTCAAAAGTTAATAAGATTTGCTAGTTTTACCTTTTCATGAAAGTATTATCAAAAACGTGATGGTTTATTTTTGACATTTTCAGACATTTCTTGTAATACTCTGTTAACCCTCTGAGGGCCTAACATTTACAGGTGGTAAACCTGCAAGTGTTTCGAACAGTAAAACAGTAAAATGTGGATTTTTAAACATTAGGTCTCTCGTAAATGTTAGTAAATTAATTAATAATTGACTGCCCTACAGAGACCTACATCACGTGATCCACCGAGTGTTTCTTCTTCACTCACCTTTTTTACTCACTATGTGTTTCAAATGCATTTAATCATTAGTGATTATTAATCTCTGTCTCTCTTCCACAACATGTCTTTGTCCTGTCACACAACCAGTCACGGCAGATAAGATAAGATAAGATAAGATAAGATAAGATAACCTTTATTAGTCCCACACGTGGGAAATTTGTTTTGTCACAGCAGGAAGTGGACAGTGCAAAAGTTATGACGCAAAAATTAGAATACAATAAGAATAAATACAGTACACAGCTGTACAGAATAGAATAAAATAAAATACTATATACAGTAGAATAAAATAGAATAAAAATATACAATGAAATAAAAATAGAATACGAATGCTATATACAACTGAGTAAAAATACAACGATGCCAGAAAAGATTATTGCACTTAGTGTTAATGCACATGTGTGGATGTGTGTGTTTGTTCAGTTAAAGTCTTTGATGATGGCCCCGCCCCTCCCTGAGCCCGGATTTTTTGGAGGTTTCTTATTGTTAAAAAGGAGTTTTATCTTCCCACTGTCGCCAACATGCTTGCTCATATGAGGGCTATGTGATTGCTGGTGTCTCTCTGTAATATTGTATGCTCTTTACCTTACAGAATAAAGTGCCTTGAGGCAACTGTTGTTGTGATTTTGCGCTATATAGAGAATTGAATTGAATTATTACTTCTATAGATGAAAAATATTATTTAATATACAATAAAATCTTTAGTGTTAGCTGACAGTGAAAAGTGGTTGAATTTCATTTAGGAAAGGAAGCGATGAACCCTATGAAAACACCTCATTACACATAAAATCTGTAGGAAAATTGTGGAAAATTGTACAAAAAGTAAAATTATCCTTTAAATTACTTTTTACAGATTCCATGCTAAAACACTATTCACAGTTCGACTGACAAACCTCGTGGCCACTGTGGCAAATGAGACTATTAAATGATCTCAAAACCTGCCTATCAGGGAGGAAAAACATGGATATTGTTCTCGGCTTTTCACACAGCAGTGCAACGGCTCATCAGTCTTGTGTTTAAAGTCAACGTCCCTCTCTACGGCTGCCTCACTGTAAGTAAGTTTGTGAATAGCTGACTTTATCCTTTTATAGTTACAGGCTCTCTTCCACCTGCTCCCAGTAGCTGTGGTTCGGACAGTGAGTTGACCCAAGCGGTCAGACAGCAAGCAGGTGATTGATTACTTATAGAAGTCCATGTGGTTGAAAGGCCTCTGGAGCTGTGTAGCATTTCAGGAAGTGCCAAGCTCGCAGGTCAAGGGTCTCTGGGCTCTTCCTAAGGGCTCCCATGGGAAGCGGCTGCATCATGGCAGAGCTGAACAGCCGTACTCAGGGTCTCGTTAAAGCCATCGACTACCCAGCGATAATGGGACCAGTCAGGCTCAGACACCTGGGTACAGGACTGTCACCGACGCTCCCTCGGCCTCAATCAGAATGACTGACATGCCATGTTATGAGGAGCTGCTCAACATGTTGATACAAGGAAACAGCTTGTACGCTATCATTCACACCACGGGCAGAGTGGAGAAACTGCCACAAGCCACCCTTTAAATCGTCACTAGGAATACGCTTGTCTCCTGTGCTGCTCGTGCTGCAGCTTCTTCAGTGTGTCTCCTGCATTAAAATCATCTCACCCTCACTTTCTTCGATAGTGCTCAAAATCCAGCATTTACAGTTCAGTCCAGTATTGTTTTCCTTTGCTGTTGTGTGTAGCTTCCTGAGAAGTGGGCAGCTGGTTGGTATTCAGCGCAGCTCCTCTGCCCACTGTGTCTGGAGCGTGCAGCAGTCAGGGCATCCTCCAGGTCAGAGCAGGGGTAAGGGGGTTTGCCAGAAGCGTTGCCCCCAGCAGACTGAGCCCTCACTGGGCACGGCTCTCTGATCTGCTCCCCTCCTCCCCTTCTTCATGCCTGAGACAATACCAGACTATTGAAATCTCTGAAATACACAGTCTAGCCTGCTTTCCTATTTTCACTTTTATATCTGGCTTTTGATTTTGTTTTCAGCTTGAATTTCCACAGACTTCAAGTGTGCTACTCTTCGCCTGTTTTGCTTCACTGTTTCAAGAAAGAGAAGAAAAGTGGGTGCTGGGTAAAGGGGAGTGCGAGGAGAGTAGACGCCTGAGGTTGTGTCCTTCAGGGTGATGGAGGACAGTGTCTGAGCTTTGATCATGGTCAAGCCATGTCCATCTGGATGCCCCGATGCCAGGGGCAGTTTGCCAGCCTACTTAGTATTTGGGATGTCAAATCTTCCACTGGGGACATGTCAGCCAAACTTGAAACATGCACTCGATTGGGGTAATGTATCCTTCAACTCTTCTGGCCCGTGCATATCTGACCCCTTTACCGAGAATTAAATTATCTGGAGCTCTCCATAAAGGACATTCTGTAATGATGCCATAACGATTACAGTGTGAATCAGGCCTGGTAGCTCATCTCTACTCATGCCCAAATGAAGGTCTTTATTAGGAGAGGCAGGGTCCTCCTTTGCATACAGCTCCATGGTGCCACAGAGTAAAAGGGCAGCACGGAGCAGTCAGTATGCCCTTTACTACCAGAAAATGAGAGGCCTAATGAAGGCCACAAGCAGCACTACTATATATAGCCATAATGAGCACAGTCACTATTGTGACCGGGTGTGGAGTGAAGAGAACAAAAATTCCAGTTTGTTTGTGTTTTCTCTGCTCACAAGCTCCATCCTTTATTGTAGGGATAATTGTTCCTTAGAGAAGGTATCATTTTTTATCACGACTGCTGGTGGGAGCATAATATGGCAACATGGTGACAGAGATGCTAAAGTCCGGCTAGCAATGCATCTAATGCACATTCACTTCATACAAAAATCATGCAAATCATTTTAACCTGGTCTTTCTGAAGGTTTCTTCTTGTTAAAAGCGAGTTTTTCCTCGTTGCTCATATGACAGTTATGTGATTTCTCTGTGTTAGTGTACGGTCTTCACCTTACAGTATAAAATGCCTTGAGCAACTGTGTTGTGATTTTGCATTATACATATAATTGAACTATTACCTCTATAGATGAAAGAAATTAGTGCTGTCAGCATTAATGTCATTAAAATGACGTTAACGCCATAACTGCATTAACGCAGCAAATCTCCGTTAACGAGTTACCGTCATTTAATGTCATTTTAACGAGATTAATGCGGACAGCACTAGAAAAAATATTATTTATACAATGTAATCTTTAGTGTCAGCTGACAGTGAAAACTGGTTGAATCAATGGTTGGATTAGGAAAGGAAGCAATGAAGCACTACATAAAAACTTTAGGAAAACTGTGGAAAATTGTACAAACAGTAAAAATAATTATTCTGGATAAAAATGTTTCCCATCACTGTTAGATGCATTAATATTACCGGTCCATATGTTTAAGATTGAGCTCATTTTCTGTGGGTTTTTATGTCTATCATCATATTCTTTAAACCATGTTTGAAATGACGGAGCTGTATGCAAAGGAGGAGCCTGCTCAGCAAACAGTTATTTATGATTTTACTTTAAAAGCTATCAATAAAGAAAACATCTCAATTAAAATATGTGATAATACGTGAAGACCTGTTGTAGTAGCATGTTCTATATCATGTTTAACATTGGTTTATTACAAGTATTTGTCTTCTTCTTTGTCTGTTTGGAGAATAACGTGCAATGTAGATAATGCACAGTGCGAGGTGCCGCACATTTAGGTGGCATTGTTCACTGTTAAAGAATGTGATTAATGGTTTTAAACGCCATTGTTGTTCGTTTTTGACATTCATCACTAAACAGTTCTCAAATTTAATTTAAGATCTGAGTGCGTCTTAGTTTTAAACTAGTGGGTCATTTTTTTCCCTCATTTAGTCGACTAAGAAATGAGTTCCTAGAGTTTTCAAAATGGGAGGCAGAGCCTTCAGTTATCATCTCCCCTACTATGGAACAAGCTCCGAGTTTGGATTCAGGAAACACTCTGCCTTTAAGATTTAAGACTTAAAACTTTCATTTTTGACAGGTTAGGTCTGGATCAGGTGACCCTGAACCATCCCTTGGTTATTCTGCAATAAGCTTAGGCTGCTAGAAGACTTCCCACAATGCACTGAGCATTTCTTCTTCACTAGTTTCATTTTGACTCTAATATGTTACAACATATTGATTTTATTAGACAGTTCACTGTCAAAGGGAGTTTTTTCACAAAGTGGATTTCTTGCTTAGCTACCTGGTAGAGCTTTCTATTGTGATCAGTTTATACTGAAAATACTGATATATATTTGATAATTAATGCTTTCATTTACTTAATTAAGCACCAAAGTACATTAGAATTTGTCCATGTGTCGTGCAGTATTTCAACTGTCCAAAACAATCTGTGATGTGATTCATTTACGGCTTTTCTTTGATGTTTTATTTTATCACGTAGCTCTGTTACGTACTGAAAAACAATATGTTGCATAAGTGCATGCTATTGTGGATTACATGTTGACTGTTCCTACACACATGCACACGTATTGTTATGCTGAACATCTATGCCAGCTTGCTCATTCTTGTGGTAGTCACACACAAAGCACATACACACAGCTGGAACGTGCGTGCACATTATCATGCAGGGTGGTGTCTCTGGCCTACTGCATTATGCATGGCGCTCAGGGGAGCCAGGCCAGTGGAGTGTGAGAGGGAGGCCCAGGAGCGAGCAATGCTGTTGGACACATGTCAGCGCAGTCACACCACCTCTCTGCGGACCTCAAACATACACATACACAGCTACGCAAGGTACATAGTCACACACAATGCTCAGTAGCCTGACAAATCTGAACAAGCACTCACTCACCCATGGCCTGTCAGACAAAAGTCAATGTGATCCGTTCCATGTCTTGATTTCACATCTTGTGAATCAGTTACACTAATGCAACACAACTCAACCACTCAGCCAGGCGACAAGCTGACAGACAGTTTTTCATCAGAGAACCTGCACTGCATGCTGTCCAGCGTTGTGCAGTTGCTTAATGCCATTTGTGTTAATTATGTGGAACATTCACATGCTGTCGAGCCTCATTACACTACAGGTGCTAATTGGCCTCTAAAGGTGGAAGGGAGCTGGTTAAACTCCCAGCAAAAATGAATAATTCTTTTGATGTTGAGCAGCATTCTGGCTGTTGTGCAAAAGTCAATAAGAGCAACTCGCATGAGCGTATCACAGACATGTGAGTACGTGTACAGATCAGCACATCCACATGAGGAAAAAGCTCTATGAAGATTTGTGCATGTGTGCTTGTCACACACTAGTTGTGCTGATGGACGCTGGTGAGATGCAGACAAAGAGCATGCTGTATATTTTGTTAACATGTTTTTTTACACTGCCTTGAAACCCATGGCTGCTCTCTGGCTGGCTAATGCTAACTTAGGTAAAGCTGGCCTTCCCTGAGCCATACCGTCCACTATGCTTATTAAGGGTTTAGCCTGCAGGTCTGCCCGCTGTGCTTCCAAACCTAGGGACCATGGATGGATCCTACTGTCAACAGCCTAAGGTGAGAGTTGGTCAGTGAATGTGAAACAATCAGGCAGTGTCACAAGGACATTAGTAACTGCAGATTGTAATGTGATTGGACAATTTTTTTCTAAAGGTGAGTTCAATTTCTCTGGCCACACCCAAACCTGTTGGATGAAGAAATCATTTAAATAGGATCTAAGCAGGTTCAAATATTTTAAAAAGCAACGTATCATGTTACTATCTAAAGTCACAGCCGAGAAACAACATCGCTGATGTATTTCAGTCTGGAAAAGTTTACAAAGCCATGTCTAAGACTCCACTGTCAGAGCCATTATCTACAAATGGAGAAAGCTTGGAATTGTAGTGAACTTTTCCAGGAGTGGCCAGCCTACCAAAAATTCCAGGAACAACTTAATGGCTCATCCTGGAGGTACCAAAAGAGCAAAAACATCTATTGTAAAGAACTGCAGGTCTCACTTGTCTCACTTAAGGCCAGCATTTAGGATTCATCATTGAGAATGAGACTGGACAAAACTGGCGTCCATGAGAGAATTCCAAGGCAAAAACCAGTGTGCTGACCAAAAAGAACAAAAAAGCTATTTTCATTTTTGATTAAAAAATATCCATCTTGAAACTTTTCAGAAAATATTCAGTGGACTAATGAGGCAAAAGCCAACCTTTTTGGAAGGCCTCAAACTAACACAGCATTTCATAAAAAGAACATCAGCATGATGGTCTGAGCCTGCTTTGCTGCTCTTGGGACCTGGATGACTTGCCATAACTGATAGAACCATGAATGCTGTTCTCTACCAAAAAATTCTGGAGAACAACCAGCCACCAGTTCACATCACACTTGGATTATGCAGAAGGATGAAGATCAAAAACCAGTAAGTCCACCTGTGAATGGCTCAAGAAAACCAAAATGAAGGTTTTGGAGTGGCCTAATCAAAATGCGAACTTCAAATCGATTACTTTGGTATGACCTTGAACATGCTGTTCATGTCAGAAAACTCTCCAATGTGGCTAAATGAAAACAAATTTTGAAGAAGTGCAGGACAAAATTCTCATTGCCAGTTATTGCAAATGATTAATTACATTTCTTGCAGCCAAGAAAAGCACAACTAGTAGATTTAAGGGGCAACGACTTTTGGGTAGGTTTAGATACTTAGGCGCTTTATATTTTAAGGTGAAGACCCTACATTAATACAAAGAAAACACATAAAACCACAGCAATCACAACCTCCTGTGAGTAAGTGCTTTGGTGAAAGTGGAAAGGAAAATTGGTCCATGAACCATTATGGCTACTCCCCTGAAGGCACGCCAAGCCTGAAGGCAGATGTCTGGCAGCACTTTGGATTCAAAAAATGTGAAGACAGCGAAGAGCTTGACAAAACCAAAGCCATATGTAATATGCACAAAATGGAGGTAAGACACTGTGGAAATCTTCCAGATATTCTAGCAAAAATAATAATGTATATTAAAGTTGTCTAATTTGTCTATTTCAATTTTACAGACTGCTGTATTTTGGCCTATGACCTATAACTGTTAACTGGCAGTCCCAACTGGACCACTGTGCAAGTACATGCAGGAAATTTAAGAGTTTCTCTCATCCACCAACCAAAACAAATCTGCCCTTGGTGTCAAAAACTTTAAGGGAATTTGACCATAAGTGACATTTATGGTGTTGTTACCCTGTCAGGTTTTACCTCCATATCAGATATGTGCAGTTGCCCTCCTTTAGCATGAAAACTGGCAGTGTGGTCAAGTTGGGTACTATAGGAAACTAAAGCTCAGGACAGAACAGTTATCAGGCATGTGTTGCATATGCAAAGCTAGCATACATTTAAATTATTCTTGATCCTCTGGGTGTAATTGTACATTACACTTGGATTTATAAAACTTAAACTCAGTGGGTTACATTTTTCTTTCTTTTTTTTTTTACTTTTTCTCTCTTTTGCAGCACCACATCCTGCATATGCCCCTGCTAGTTGTATTGTTCTTTTTAGTAATTGGTTATTTTTAGGGGGGAAACCTCAGTCATGTGGACCAGTGTTTGTTATTACATAACTGTTACGGTCCTGGCCGGCTGTATATTTTGTGGTGTTCTATGTCTTTAAGAATCTTCCTGATTGGAGAGCTGGCGGCGGCTGATTGGTCCCCTCATCATGTGGCTGTTTTTAAAAGATCCCTCATCAGCAGTTGTGGGCGGCAGCAACTGACGGCAGCAGCAGACCTGACCCTGGCTTCCAAACCTTGTGTTCTTCGTGTGTGGTTCCTCAGATTTACTGAGCTTCATATATCGTGTATAAATTAGTCTTCACTTGTAAATAGACACTGAAACAGAAGGGAAGAGCTACCTTATTATTTTCTTGTATTGTTTTCTACGGGTTATTTCAGTTAGGGAGTTAGGTGTAGCATATGTCTTTTGTTTGGTTTTTGTTTCACATAGGAGATAGCACCTCCTCTCCTGACTTAGCTTGTTTTGTTTGTTATTTTGTCCTTTGTTCGCCCTGGAGTTCAGTTTTCAGTGTAGACCCAAATAAACCACCATTCACTTCAAAGATTGGCTTCTGGGTATGGTTTTGGGGACCAGGGCGGGGTCACTTCCTTTTTTACCCTTATGCTACGTTCCTGATCTCATAGGCTCCTGCCTCTTTTTGCATTGTTTTGATGTGATCTTCTGACCTGGAAGGCTGTGTAAAGATGCCCCTAAGACAATCCAGCACATAACAGCAGGGTACAAGATGCTACCAGGCAGGACATACATGGAAGGACATAATCAAGTGGTCGGCATAGTATACAGAAACATCTGTGCTGAATGGCCTGGAAGTCCCGGGGTCAAAATGGGAGACATATCAAAGCGTGGTGGAGAATGACTGAGCTAAGATCCTGTGGGATAAGATCCTGAGACCATCGAAGTGAAAGCCTTCCACCACTTGGCTACACCTAGAAATTCTGTCCATAAAAATTATGAACAGAATCGGTGACAAAGGGCAGCCCTTGCGGAGCCCATCACCCACCAGGAACGAGTCTGACTTATTGCCGGCTATGCTGACCAATGGTCGTATAAGGACTGAATGGCCCATAGCAATGGGCCAGACACCCCATACTCTCGGAGCACTCCCCACAGGACACCCCGAGAGACACGGTTGAATGTCTTCTCCAAGTCCATAAAAACACATGTAGACTGGTTGGGCAAACTCTCATTCGCCCTCGAGTATCCTCGAGAGGGTAAAGAGCTGGTCCAGTGTTCCACGACCAAGACGAAAACTGTATCGTTTCTCCTGTATCCGAGGTCCGACTAACGGACGAACTCTCCTCTCCAGCCCCTGGAATACCGGGGCCCTGCCCTGGAGCCAGGCCTGGCTGAGGGTGCCTGTGGACGAGCGTCTGGTGGCCGGGCCTTAGTTCATGGGGCCTGGCTGGGCACAGCCCGAAAAAAGGACATGGGTCCATCTTCCTGCAGGCCCACCACTCGCAGGAGGCACCATAGGGGTCGGGTGCAATATGAGTCCAATATGAGTTGGACGGAGGCCCTGGCGGACCGATCCCCGGCTACCAAGGCTGGCAATTGGGATTCAAAATCGAATCTAATAAAATCATGACCCTGTGAATTAGAATCGAATCGGTTGTAGAAATCAGTGACGATACCCAGCCCTTCTTCTACCTCAACGAGCAGGAAATCAGGCCTTTATGGTCAAATAGCTGCTAAGAAACCACGACTAAGCAAAAGCAACAAGCAGAAGAGATTTGTTTGGGCCAAGAAACACAAGGAATGGACGTTAGACCAGTGGAAATCTGTGCTTTGGTCTGACGAGTTCAAATTTGAGATCTTTGGCTCCACCCGCCGTGTCTTTGTGCTACAGGAAAAGCTGAACGGATGGTCTCTACAAGCATGGTTCCCACCATGAAGTATAGAGAAGGTGGTGTGACGGTGTGGGGGTGCTTTGCTGGTGACATTGTTGGGGATTTATTCAAAATTGATGCACAGTGAACCAGCATGGCTACCACAGCATCCTACAGCGACATGCCATACCCTCAAGTTTGTGTTTCGTTGGACCATCATTTATTTTTCAACAGGACAATGACCCAAACCCACCTCCAGGCTGTGTAAGTGCTATTTGACCAAGAAGGAGAGCGATGGAGTGCTGCACGAGATAGCCTGGCCCCCACAGTCACCTGACTTAAACTCAATCACGTTGTTCTGGGATGAGATTGACCACAGAGTGAAGGCAAAAGGGCCAATGAGTGCTCAGCTTCACTGGGATCTCTCTCAAGACCATTTCAGATGACTACATCATGAAACTCATCGAGAAAATGTCAAGAGTGTGCAAAGCAGTAATCAAAGCAAAGGGTGGCTATTTTGAAGAATCTAAAATATAAAACATATTTGAGTTATTTCAAACTTTGTTTGCTTACTACATAATTCCATATGTTTTCATACATAGCTCTGATGCCTTGAGTAAGAATCTACATTGTAAATAGTAATGAAACTATAGAAAAACCATTAAATGATAAGGTGTGCCTAAACTTTTGATTTGTAATGTATCTATAAAGCCCACATTGTGTTTTGGACACATTTGAGATAGCCAGCAATTTAAGGAGAACACACGGGTAAAAAAAAAAAAAAAAAAAAGTCAGATTACACCATCTACATATCTCATAGTTGCTCAACATAGCATGAAGTTTAAAGGAAATTAAATGAAATTAAAGTGATTTTCTTAATTTTCTTAATTTTTGTAATTTTTTGTTACAAAATAAATACAACTACATTCTTTTTAAGACGTTTTTTAATGCATTTCTCCCAAATTACAGAAAGTGATTCATTTTGGTAGTAAGAAAGACCAGTGAAAACTTCAGGCTTTTATCTTTAATATTTTTTGAGATATTCGTGCTCAAACATTGCTGCAGATTTTAATGTGAATAAAAGGTTTTTAGGAACCACTGGAATTTTTCGATTCTGCCAATGGTTCATCCATTAAAACTGGGTTAATATTAGAAACTGGTGTACACATTTTTGAGGGCCACTTAAGTTATCATGGTGTTCCCTCTGACATGAAGTACAAAAAACTCTTCTCTTGTTAGCCCTCAAAACACTGTATCCAGACCAACAAAAAACATACAAAAAACAAGCAACAAACAATTTAAGCAGAAAAAATCCAAAGGAGCATCAGAAAGTAAAAGAGTGAATTGTGGATCATTAAACATTAAATCCCTGTTAGTACATGAATGAATAACTGATTAACAAATTTACTCTGTCTTCTGATCAACCTAGTTACAGCAGGATGATCATGATAGTTTAAAGGAATCAATGCCCTTGAGTAATACTAATTGTCAGAATCCTCAAAGTACAGACTGAGGAGGGGGTTTGGTAGCAATCTTCTACTTCAGCTTATTAATCAACCAAAGACCCAGACACACATTTACTTCATTTGAAAGCCTGACACTTGGGCAGCCACCCAGAAAAGAGCTGAGGAGAGCCCCGGACATCCTCCCTGGACCCAGCTCCCCCGCTTACCCCCATGGGCACCCCCGTTCCCCAAAATCCATCAAGGGCAGGGGGCCCAAGCCCATCCAGACTGGGGCCAATTGCAGCAGCCCTACCAAGCCCCACAGAGTTTGCCCACTTAAACCCACCACAGAGGAAAACTACACGCACCCCAACGTTCAGTCAACTCACAGACTACGTAAGACAATAGTCACCCAGGTTGAATTCACCCTCCACCTCTCCTGGATCACCCCCACCTGCAGAGTGGACTAAACAAGACCAGAGAACACCTGCAAAAGGTGGTAACAAACTTCCCACCAGTTATAGAGGGCTCCGTCCACCAGTGCACCAAAGGCCAGTGCCAGGGCCGGCCCGTGGCATAGGCCGTTTAGGCAAATGCTAAGGGCGCCGTCCATCAAGGGGCGCCACGCCAGTGCCACAAATGTTGAAAAAAAAAAAAAGAAAAAAAAAAGTTGGTACTATTATTTCTAAATACAAAAAATAATCCCACGTTAATTAAAATGCAAAGTAAAGCTTATTTAATAGAAATATTATTTGTTACAACATTACACTACACTGCTGATGTAGGGGGGTGCCACCTAAAATCTTGCCTAGGGCGCCAGATTGGTTAGGGCCGTTTCTGGCCAGTGCACATGAACCCATGCACAACCCTTGGCAACACATCAACTGGGATCCAAGCCCCCAGGCCCAGCCAGAACCCCATCTCCCCAATCCCACCACAGACTCACACTGGTGCAACAGGGGTACCACTGAACTTACCTCTGCTTTACATAGACCCCACCAGCCTTGCTGCATGCAGCCACCAGAGCCATCCAACATCCATCAATTACAATAGCTGAGGTGGGACAAAACCACGACCCCTGCCCACCTCAAGCTGACTGATAGATCCTCCTCCCATTTCACAATAGAAAGGATATTGATTAATCTATTTTGAAGAGTGTCTTGTATGTTCTCTGTTGTATTATTGTAGATTCTACCATACAATATCAAGTGCCTTCAAACAACTGTTGTTGTGTTTGGCACTGTATAAATAAAATTGAATTAAACAGACTTTTTTCTGTTTTAGTGCTCAGCTCAGAGAAAATAATTCTTGTGGGGGATTTTAACATCCACATAGGTGGGCCATTTATATGGATACACCGTAATAAAATGGGAATCGTTGGTGATATTAAAGTCCTGTTTGTAGCACATTAGAATGTGTAAGGGGGCAAACTCACATATACTGCAATTGTCTATGGTGTGAAGATACGAGATGTGCAGCACCTGAAACTACGGATACTGGATGCCTGTGCTGGCATTTCTCCTGCGGTGTTGCTATCAGTGTGTGAAGAGTGGGAGAAGAGGGTTGCATTGACAATCCAACACAATGGGCAGCACATTGAACACATTTTATAAGTGGTCAC
>NW_005187454.1:1895673-1897388 GCF_000239375.1 Pundamilia nyererei
CCCGGAAGTAGGATTCGTCACGTCATCACTTAACAATCGGATGGCAATGATGTTGGACAGGAAATACTGGTGGCCGATAATCAAGGGATGCTTTGAATGGAGAGAAACCAGTAGCAGAGGAGTTAAAGCCATATTAAACGCAAACTACTTTAGGCCCGGAAGTAGGATTCGTCACGTCATCACTTAACGACCGGATCAGCTATGTCAGTGTTCCACGAGGAGCAGGCTCTGATCATCACCTTCTCCTTGGGAATTGCACACTCTGCCTGAAACGCCTGCCATCTCACCAGAAGCGACCCCGCCACTTTAATGTTAGATGTCTGCACAATGCAAGAGTGATTTTCAGCTCCTTGCCCAGGAAACCACAGGTGAAAATCTGGATGTGCTCTGGGATGAATTCAAGACAACCATCACCAGCGCCGCAAACTCAAAGGTGTGCTGGCGACCTGGCAGCTTCGAGGAACGCTGAATCTCAGATCACTCCTGGAATCTTATTGACAAGTGCGAAATTGATCCAGGACCTGATGACGCTGGACCCCAACGTTCCAAAAGGGACACATGAACGAGCAAAGAAGACTTAGAGTAAACTCGCCCGACAGATCAAACACAGCTGCCACTGCAACAAAGTGTAAATAGATAGAATCAAAAGATATGAAGCCACGAGAAGCTAGAATGACACCAGGACTCTTTACTGCAGTTCGTCTGCGAACTGACAGGAGCTCGAAGTGGACATGGTATCCCTGTACGCAACAAGGATGGACGAGCCCTTCTTGCATCAGCCAAGGAAGACTAAAAGGGGATTGAACATTTCAACGGCACACTGAGCCAACCAGAACCTGCCCAACTGTACGACATGGGCGAGGTGGAGCTGGCGGCAGACGTCGCCGTCAACGTCGGCCCAATTGCTGTCAGTGAAGTGAAGAAGGTGGTACACCTACTCAAAAGAGGCAACGCAGCTGGGCTGGATGAGATATCTCTCAAACTACTGAAACACGGTGGCCCTGCACTAAAGACTGCCCTCACAAGACTACTAAATGGCACTAACTGTGATGAAGCTGAAGCAATTGCTGCTGATCGCCAACAATGGAAAGCATTAGCTGCCCGATGCTCCGCACGGTGTTAGGAACTAAAGGCTGAAGGCCAGGTCTTCAAGCTGGCAGTAGTTAAACTGTGACTTTCTTCCTGTTAAAATGGAGTCTTCCTTCCCACTGTCTCCAAAGTGCTTGCTCATAGGGGGAAATGAATATTTATTTTCCAATGTTAGATATTTTAAACATGTTAAAAACAAGAATCACAGTATTCTGATAACCTCCGACACTTGATTGAGCACATTCAGCACATCAAATTCTTTGTTTTACTATGGAATCTCTCCTTTCAATCAAAAAAAATATTATCATCATAATCTAAACCAAGCACTTATCTGTCTTTAAGCATATCAAACCTATTTTGTATAGTGTGGATTGTAGGAAATCTGTCAAAAGTTACCTTTTTCAGCTTATCTAAAACGACATATTTAACTAAAAAATAAACACTTGAAACACTTGCTAGTGAAATTTGGAACACCCGTATGTAAAGAGATCACCTAAAGTTTGCATTTTCAGCAAGCAGGCGATTTGTGCTGTCTCTCTTTTTCTCTCTTTTTCTCACATATATATATGTGGGTGTAGGTGTGTGTGTGTGTGTGCGCGCGCGAGTGTGTGTGCACGTGAGTGTGT
>NW_005187454.1:1897482-1905025 GCF_000239375.1 Pundamilia nyererei
GGGGGTCTCCATGTAAATATCACCCACTGTGTGTGTGTGTGTGTGTGTGTGTGTGTGTGTGTGTGTGTGTGTGTGCGAACAGGCTGGTGGATGAGGTCCCAGGGGGCTGGATTACCCCTTTGCATGCCCCAGGCCAAGCAGCTCTTGGGGGATTACTGTGAGACCTGCACCCTGGCTGGATTAGAGCGCTGGACCTCATTTCCATCTCCTTATTTACCTCAGCCCACCAGAGGAAACGCTCAGCTGCACAAAAACATGCTAATTGATGCTGAGAAAGCCACGGAGAGGTGCAACACTCACTCAGTAAGCTTGTTTTTTTTTGGGATGGTTTAAGGTTTAAAGACGAGTTGTTGAAAAATGCTTCTCAGTTAGCTGCTGAGATGCTGTCAACCTATTGTTGTGTATGCGTGTGAGTTTGTGTGTGTGACTAGGCAGCTGTATGTCTGTGCAAATGTAGATGCTTTAATTTTTACACGTTTTTGTGCATTTTAGTATTGTTGGTGTCTGATGTCTTTTTGTGTGTTCTGGTGTTTTTACTCGTAATCTTATTGGTTTGTTATCTGTGTGTGATGCTGTTTTATTCTGTGTTTGTGTGCGCATGTGTGTGTGTGTCTGTGTATTGTGTATGGATGTCATGGCGGAGGTCCTCATTACTTGGCGAGGTCGCATACAGACATGGCCACAGTGCGATGAGGACAGTTGGTGGACCTGTTCCTATTCCCGCAGCTCTTTAACGAGCTAGTGATGGGAAGAACAGCCCAGTTGCCCCGGCAACAAGGCTGAACTCCAACCTCGGAGGTTGGTAACCTGTATATATTAGGATCACAGGCATATGCAAATGGTCTGCCGCTCCTTCCCCCCCCCCTTCTTTTTTTCTGCCAGAATGTCCTTCTTGTTCCATCCTGGACTTGACATGTGTGCTAACAGTGCCCTTGCTCTGAAGGGCGGGGGAGGTGGAGGAGGGGGGTGGTTGGTTGCTGGGACTTCCATTAGTGATGGCTGAGATGACAGGGGCTCTCACTTCTGCTCGGACTCTGCGTATGACCCTCCACCCAGCAGAACAGCCTGAGTAGCAGGAAAGTGGATCATTAACAGAAAGCGTGTGCTCACAATGATTAGGCACACTTTCTTGGCCTGTATTTTCTGGCTATTTTTTGTCTTTATTTTGTCTGTCTAACTCTTCGTCCTCTCAGACCTTCTTATGTTACCATTTAAACATTTGCTACCTACCTTTGTCATGAAAAACCACATTACATCCATCCCTGAGAAACACGATTTCTTGTTCCTTCCACCATCAACAATAAGTGAGGCAACAAACAGGATATTGGAGGTTTTCAAATGTGTAGCAAACTCATAGCATTGAGTATATTATTATTTTTTTAAATAATGTTTTTGTTGAACAACTAATAGTGCTCTTAACGAGTAACAACTGTGATTTGGCTCCGCAAAGAGGCATTAACAAGGAGGAGTAATCACACTCAAGAAATCCTGAATCGAAATCTATTAGAGGAAAAAAACTTGGTTTTTATATTGTGACCATTGAAATTATATACAGGGAGTGCAGAATTATTAGGCAAATGAGTATTTTGTCCACATCATCCTCTTCATGCATGTTGTCTTACTCCAAGCTGTATAGGTTCGAAAGCCTACTACCAATTAAGCATATTAGGTGATGTGCATCTCTGTAATGAGAAGGGGTGTGGTCTAATGATATCAACAACCTATATCAGGTGTGCATAATTATTAGGCAACATCCTTTCCTTTGGCAAAACGGGTCAAAAGAAGGACTTGACAGGCTCAGAAAAGTCAAAAATAGTGAGATATCTTGCAGAGGGATGCAGCAGTCTCAAAATTGCAAAGCTTCTGAAGCGTAATCATCAAACAATCAAGCGTTTCATTCAAAATAGTCAACAGGGTCGCAAGAAGCGTGTGGAAAAACCAAGGCGCAAAATAACTGCCCATGAACTGAGAAAAGTCAAGCGTGCAGCTGCCAAGATGCCACTTGCCACCAGTTCGGCCATATTTCAGAGCTGCAACATCACTGGAGTGCCCAAAAGCACAAGGTGTGCAATACTCAGAGACATGGCCAAGGTAAGAAAGGCTGAAAGACGACCACCACTGAACAAGACACACAAGCTGAAACGTCAAGACTGGGCCAAGAAATATCTCAAGACTGGTTTTTCTAAGGTTTTATGGACTGATGAAATGAGAGTGAGTCTTGATGGGCCAGATGGATGGGCCCGTGGCTGGATTGGTAAAGGGCAGAGAGCTCCAGTCCGACTCAGACGCCAGCAAGGTGGAGGTGGAGTACTGGTTTGGGCTGGTATCATCAAAGATGAGCTTGTGGGGCCTTTTCGGGTTGAGGATGGAGTCAAGCTCAACTCCCAGTCCTACTGCCAGTTTCTGGAAGACACCTTCTTCAAGCAGTGGTACAGGAAGAAGTCTGCATCCTTCAAGAAAAACATGATTTCCATGCAGGACAATGCTCCATCACACGCGTCCAAGTACTCCACAGCGTGGCTGCAAGAAAGGGTATAAAAGAAGAAAAACTAATGACATGGCCTCCTTGTTCACCTGATCTGAACCCCATTGAGAACCTGTGGTCCATCATCAAATGTGAGATTTACAAGGAGGGAAAACAGTACACCTCTCTGAACAGTGTCTGGGAGGCTGTGGTTGCTGCTGCACGCAATGTTGATGGTGAACAGATCAAAACACTGACAGGATCCATGGATGGCAGGCTTTTGAGTGTCCTTGCAAAGAAAGGTGGCTATATTGGTCGCTGATTTGTTTTTGTTTTTGAATGTCAGAAATGTATATTTGTGAATGTGGAGATGTTATATTGGTTTCACTGGTAAAAATAAATCATTGAAATGGGTATATATTTGTTTTTTGTTAAGTTGCCTAATAATTATGCACAGTAATAGTCACCTGCACACACAGATATCCCCCTAAAATAGCTAAAACTAAAAACAAACTAAAAACTACTTCCACAGACATTCAGCTTTGATGTTAATAGTTTTTTGGGTTCATTGAGAACATGGTTGTTGCTCAATAATAACATTATTCCTCAAAAATACAACTTGCCTAATAATTCTGCACTCCCTGTATATGCGTGTAAGATAGTGTTAGACTTCCAGATGCAGACAGACAAACTGGTGATGGCTAACCAACCAGAGACAGTAGTGGCAGATGAAGACAGCCGTAGTGATAGATGTAGCTAGTTCAGTTCAGTTTGATTTATAAAGCACCAAATCACAACAGCAGTCGCCTCAAGGAGCTTTATATTGTAAGGTATCTTCAACAAAGAAGGAACATAAGAAGCTGAAGACATACAAAGGGTTGAGAGAAGAACTCAGTAAGATGTGGTGGGTGAAGGTAACAGTAGTCCCAGTGGTAATCGGAGTATTCGGTGCTACACTGTAGCAGGCATCATGACATTTTGAAATGAGAGTCGGTGAGCACAGTCACTTTGCACTAAGATCTGTAGCACTGCTGTATGCTAATGAGAAACACAGCAATACCATAGACGTAAAAATACTGAAATTGTTACTTTACAGAGTTGCTAGACGAGCAGATGCTGGGGGCAGAGGAAGCATGTTCACTGCAGACCAAGAAATCCATAGAGTCAACATGGCGATTGCAAATAATCCTATACTTGGAAATAAACACTTGTGTTTGTTTTGATGTGTTTGAATAAACACCAGTACTTGAAGTTTGGATCCCTCTATGTTTACAGACCTATGACAAAAGTATGAGCTCAAACTGACATGGCCTATTGTGCACAGAGAAAGCAAAAGCCAGATGTGTTTTTTATTCATACCATCAGTGTTTAGTTGGTGCATTGTGTGCTTATTAATGTGATGGCTTGTGTTAACTGTTGGATACGAAAATACCGTTTTTACAAAGGTGTGGAGAGTTAAGCAGGGTTGTTCACTTTTACAAGAAAACTACAATGTTTTGCTGATTGGGTGAAGAGTTTTCTTATTTGTGTGTAGAGTTTTGCAAAAATAGCCAACAGTTACAAAAAATGTGCTCAAGCCATCAGAACAAACTGTATTACAGATGCCACTGTGAAGCGGCTTAGATGTGGGTGGACTCTCTGCCCAGCTTCCCTCATAGTCAGGCCGTGGTTGATGACATGGTCCATCAAAGTTGCTCTTATATTATCAGAAATATGGGTCTGTGCATGGCCTCTTCGACCTCCTCCTCCTCCTCTTCCTCTTGCTCTCCCTCCATCCATGCTTGCAAAGTTCTTGAATTGGCTAAGCTGAGGGCTTTTTTAATTGGTGTTCAGTTTTGCAAGTAAGTGCCTTCAGGTGTGTATTTGAGTGGTTGCAATTACCCGATGTGTTTTGTATTTTGGATACATGTGTTTTCCAAATGGCACCCTGAAATTTCATTTTGTGAACGAAGTGTCTTATGTATGAAATAGAGTGTAGTATGCAGGACCATGTGTGTTGCATAACTGCAACTAGGGTGCAAAGCAGCGCTTTTGTTTAAGGTATGTATGTGTTTGAGGGATGGTAACAAAAGCTTCAAGTTGTGTTACTTTAGTCTAAGCATGGGTTTATAGTGTTCAAGCAACGGGCAAAAACTGCTAGCAGGACAAGCACAGAGAAAAGTCCACAGGCAGATAATTTCTAACCTTCACTAGTGCTGTTTCTGTACCGTGATTGAACACAAACCTTTCCTCTGCAGGTGATCAGTTAGCTGTTCACAACTATTCTTTCAAGAAGTTTGGAGAAGGTTGGAGATTGGCCTATAATTACCTAAGACTGCTGGGTCAAGTGATGGTGTTTTAAGTAATAGTTTAATTACTGCCACTTTAAAGGTCTGTGATATGTAGCTCATTAGTAGAGATGGGTTGATCATATTTAATTCCTTAATGAATCTTAGTACATATTTGAGAGTCTTGTAGGAAGGAGATCTACACATTGATTGTTTGGAGAAGGTGATTATTCCTCAGAAAGTTAACTCAGAAAGATCCATTAGAGAGAAAAAGTCTAAATAAATATCAATAGCATTGAAAGTAGGTGTACATAATGATCCGTGATCCAGATCCAGATGGTTATGAAATATTTAAAATACTTTGTGTTGCTCTTATGTTTTCCCATCAGTGATAAATAGTAAGATGATCTCGTTTTAAAGAGGGTTTTTCTTTTTCCTTTTATTGCGCAACAAACTCTATCTCGATCTTCTAAATTAGTGAGACATCATTTCCTCTCCAAGTTTAGGGTTGTCTGCTTTAACCTCCTAAGACCCGAACTCTTAGGAGGTTATAGCAGAAATTAAAAAAGGCATGCATTTTTAATTTCTCTTTAATATTTGGGCTGATTGGGACCCAATGAATGTAAAAACAAAGAATCACCAGATTTTTTCTTTTTTTACCTGATTTTTGTTTCTAAGAAAAATAAGAGCCACATATGAGGATATTCGTTTTAAATTTTGATAAAACAGAGACAGTATAACATCCTCGTAAGTGGATATCAGGCCCTTGTAGAGCAAAATTTAGTATTTTGGTCTAGACAACCAAAAATGTGATGTCCACATATGTGGACGCCAGGTCCCAGGAGGTTAAGGTGTATATTTATACCAGTGAGGCAAGCAATTCTGATTTTAGACTTTCTTTTTCAGAGGAGCCAAAGTATGAAGAGTTGTACAGCACGAAGGTATAACACGTTGAACAAGATAAGCAAACTCTGGGAGTCGAGTTTAGGTAGCTGCTCTGCACTGTGTTGGCAAAAAAGCATTGAAGAGGACGATCACAGTGGGTGAATTTCATCCTATAATATAGTTACAGCACTTTCAGAAAGACATCTACTGTAACGAAGTATATTCCCCACTGTTATGTAATCCATTATTGTAAATTTAATGTTATTAAGAATTTATCAGACAAAAGAGAGAATACTTTCAAATGTTCACTTTCTAATTATTCATATAACACTCATTTATTCTTCAGCCTCGAGTGCAGTCTCTACCTCAGTCAACGAATGTGTTTTACATTCAAACAGAGAACATGAAGCTTGGTATGCTGCACAACATTTTGAAGGTGCGTTTGTGTCCCAGTCCAAACATAACTGCGTAAATGAACCAGTGTTTGACTGTCGTAGATTTTGGGTGATCCAAATGACAACTATATGTAAGTCCAGACTCCCCGAAGCAAGTTTTTAATATTATCTACAGTACTTGGGGAGGACCATCTTCACTGACTACAGTCAGCACACCAAATGGTGATGGAGGGCTTGTTTTTCCCGTGTCCTGCAAGGAAACAATCAGATTCTTTAGAACACCAAATTATAAGATACACAATCAAGCTGCGTTATCACATTGCTGCCATAGATACTAGACATGTGATAATGCCCTGAAATAGGGATGCACCGATACCACTTTTTGGAAAACGAGTACAAGTACGAGTACTTGCATTTCAGTACTCGCCGATACCGATACCGAGTACTTAATAAAAAAAAGATTTAAATTTGCAGGTAACAGCTTTAGTCCTATAATTTAACAAAAAACAAACAAACAAGGGACTAGTTTGGAATTAAGAACATTTATTTAAAATGAAAAGCATGTTGTATGCAACATATTACAGAATAAATAATTATAAAAAAACAAAATGTAATTTTAAATTTGTTCGTCTGTTTCTCTGTTTAGAAGTCTCACTAGCACAGTCACAGCTGGGATGACATCAGAGGCTAGTGCGTCGTAGCTGCTCACTTTTTTAGTTATTTCCTCAAAGGGGGCGAGGATGGCAACAGTTGTCTCCATAAGAGCCCATTGGTGAGCGGCGAGATAGTCAGGGAGTTCGTGCTCGGACACCCCCAGCACTCGCTTTTGCTCAGTGAGGGACTGGAGCATGTAATACGTGCTGTTCCAGCGCGTCTGTACGTCCTGCTGCAGTCTCTTTATTGGCTGGTTGAGCTGTCCCTGAATGTCCTCGAGGCGGGAGTAGGCTAAGGCGGAATCTTTAACCTGTTAGCAGTCGGACGTACCGCCCACGGTACATTGGATGGTTTAGGGGACTAATTGGACTGCTAAGGGGTTAAAATGCCCAACTATTTTCCGCCCCACTGCTAAAGCATCAGCTATGCTCCTCTGTGCTAATAAGCCCTCGTGAACAGCCAGTTGGAGCGTGTGCGCGACACACGGCAGACTTGGGAGCCCTGCGTCATTCATGGCTTTAATCATGTTTGTGGCATTGTCAGAAAGCACAACATGTACTGATGTCTTAGGTATACCCCATGTCTGGAGCATTTCCTCAAACACATGCGCTATAGCCTGGCTGGTGTGCGAGCCGCGGAATTGTTTGGCATATAATGGCTCGCTGCGGCGCGAAACGCGTCTATCCACTGGGAGGTTAGGCTAATCAGCGACACGGGGCTAACACTGCTTGTCCTAATATCCGTGGTGAAACTAAATGCAGAGGAGGCTTGCAGCAGGCTGTGGATATGTTTTTTCACGGACTCGTGTAGTTTAGGCAGCTCCGTGTCAGTCATGTAGTGGCGGCTTGGGACATCATATCTGGGCTCCAGAACATGGA
>NW_005187454.1:1905270-1923358 GCF_000239375.1 Pundamilia nyererei
AGCCTCCTCTGGACAATTTCGCTGAGCACAATTTGCAGTCCGCCTTTGTTTTGTCGTCTTCACTCACTTTGAAATAGTTCCACACGGCTGACATGTCTCGCCTCGCCTTCTCCCCGCTCTAAGCTGCAGCCGGGGCCTGGGGGCGGGCACTCGGCGCCTGTGATTAACCCCTTACATGCCGCTCAAACATAGACATTTCTCAGACCGTGGTATCGGTCCTCGGTATCGGAGGAATTTTAATGAGTACGAGTACTTTAGAAAATGTGGTATCGAGGCCGATACCAGATACCGGTATCGGTATCGGTGCATCCCTACCCTGAAATCACTGTTCCAAAGCTTGCTGGCTTCATAGTGAATATGTGGGGACCAAACTGTTGTTGTGTGTAAGAACTTACACAGCATGACTTTACTGGAGTCAGCTAGCAATGAATGCCTCTGAGGACAACATCACAGTTATAACTAACAAATCTAACAACAGGAAGCAGAAACGATCAATAAAGAGGCAATTTTACCGAGTCGAAGCACAAATCAAACAGGAAATAAAACGAGTTCATCTAAATTCTAATTGAAGTTCAGTGTGATTAAAACACACTGAAGATTATTAAATTCAACAACCAGAAACACTTCACACCCAGTCGATGTCTTTTTGTCCAACAGTTCCTTTTCTAGAGTTTGATGTAACCTGAGAAGTTCTGTCCAGAGCCTCAAAGAAATCTTACGAGCAGTTCTACGAAACATCAGGATGTCTGAAAAAGCAGAAAGCAGGGAGAGTGAGAAGACTCACACATTCATTCAAATCTTACAGGTTTTATTGTACAACTTAGAAAATAAATGCAATCTTTGCCACAGCTAATTAGATTCACACATATAGCACTCATTAAAAAAATACTAATTAAAAACAGCATCTACTACTATGAATGTCTGAATGTGTGATATTTAAGATAAAACACAACAAGACAACTTATGTTAAGTGTGTGCGTTTGTTAAATGTTAACTTTATTCCAGTAAATAGAATTTCTAATGTCATAAGAGCATACATGCACATTGACCAGGTTAATCATGCCGTAATATTTACATTTACCCTGAAACGTTTCTCGTGTTGTTTTCAAAGGACACGCTAAATTATTTGATTATCAAACCATTTGAAACAATCATTCACTGATATGGTTTATGGAGGTCGTAAATTTGGCTTTGACTTGCACAACCAAATTTGTATCTGAATACAGTTTTTAATAAATGAAATACCATTAATATTTAAAATGTTCAAAATGAGGTTGAATATATTGATAAAACCAAAGTATCATGTGTTTGTAAATTAATGTGCTGGGTTGCCGCCTCACTTAACTGCCAGACTCTCCTTCACTGTTAATTGTTGTCTTCTAACATTAACTGTTAGCTCTGATAGCACAGACAGTGAAGTCAAAGAAAAGGTAACTTCTATGCTTTTGCCTTGTTTTTGCTGGTCTCATGAGATGAGCATGCTTTTTGTCCTCTGCTCACTGGCGTCACAGGTACACGTGGATTTCTTCAGCTTGTGCATCGACAGGAACCAGCCTCAATCAGCCACCGTCAGTGACCTCAGCAGGAAATGTTTCAAACATTTACTCACCAACAGCTGGTAACTGATGACTGAAGGAGCTTCGATCCATAATGGAGTGTGAGGTTCTGCATATGCAGCTACATGGATTTGTGCACGGAGAGGAATTACTTATGGCTTAACAATGAATGCTGCTTCAGTCTTGTACCTTTGTATTAAATGACCATCCTGAGAGATTTACTGTTGGAAAGTTGAGATTCTTCAAGCCCAAACACGAGCACTTTCCCTTAGACGTAATTGCTAAATTTTCAGATGCATTTTCAGATTTGCATTTCAGTCCAAATGACACATCATTTTTGTACTATTTATATATAGTTTGTACTATTTAAATATCTTGACACTAGCTGGTTTGTTTTCAATTTGACTTAGCTTGCTTTAGTTTTTGTGAAAAAAACAACAACAACTGCAACTGAATGAAAATGCTACCTTGGCCTTAATCTATTATATATCATAGTGTTACATGAATTGTGAAAGAACGATGTCATTTATTCCTTTCATGCTGAGAGGATGCACAAAACGTTACTAATGATTAGCCCAGGGGTCTCACTTTGAGAACTATAGATCTAAGCGCTAAGGTCCAGGTAATTTGTCAGATAGCCTCAGAGCACTGACTTTACAAAGTATGCATCTACTATTACAAAAAGTCAAGAACTTGGTAAACACAATCCACAGGGCCAGCCTGTAGGAGTCACTAGTGAGGTAACAGTGACACGAGCCCTCACTTTGTTCCCACCCACAAATACTGTTCATTAAGATGGATGGAGTGCCTTGCCAAGCCAGGAGCACAGCTGCAGGGAATGAACTGTAAATTGGTCTCTCGGGTGGCCGGTAAGTGCTTTAACCCGCTTTTGGTCAAATTCCCCACTTTTTAAATGTGTGGTTGATGGACAGTGCTGTCCCATAATACAGCAAGTAACAGAAAGGATGGAGCTACTGGCAGATAGCAAAGAAGCTTGGTTCCATGTACATTACAAGCTTTTTATCATGAGGTCTGATAGTCATGCTTCCCTCCATTAGTTTTCTTCATTGGTTTGTTTCTGTGTCTCTCCTAGCTTCTTGCTGTAACTTGGATGAAGACCACACACACACACACACACACACACACACACACATATATATATATATATATATCATTTATACAGTATTTATAAACTGTATTGTAAAGAGCAAACGAGAGCTAGACTTACTGATCCACTTCACCACTCAGACTGGATGAGTGTGGCAGGATGGATGCAAAGTGAGGGAAGTTGAGACTTAAACTTTTCCAGAATGAAGCTGTGGAGTTGCCAGAAGGTAGAATACCAGATTTATAGGACAGGTGCAAGTACCTGTGAACTATGCTAAAGATGCCCAAAGGTCATCTACAGTACTTTCAGAGTATCCAGAAGGTAAGACAGCTGTTGAAAGCCAGCTGAACAATAGGAACGCGATCTAAACCATGAATCCATAAACTCTACTGGTCATCAGATACCCAACTGGAATAATAAGGTGGCCACAGGAAGAGATAGAGGCAAGATGACAGTATACTAAAACTCCTCATAATGGATGGAGGTCTTCACTCAAAGTCTACGAGCAATGGAAAGAGGATCAGTGAGTTTCACTCCCTCAATCCAGGATTAAACACACAGCGTCTGTGAATACATCAGGAAGATGGCTCCCCGGGATGAGTTGCTCCAAGAATGGCAGGCAGCTGAAGACAGATGGTGATGAGGAACAGAACAGGAAGAGGAAATATCATGGATGACCAAGCCCCTATATGGAATGTTACATTGACAAAAAGATAAAGTGGTTGACAACAAGAAATCCTACCAGTGGCTAGAAAAGGCTGCCTGAAAGCACACGGCAGCGCAAGAATAGGCCCTAAGCACAAGATCCATAGGAGCGGGCGTGTACCACAGCTGACAGGACCCAGGTTCAGACTGTGGGTGGCTGTAGCTCAGTAACCAGAGCAGGTCATCTACTGATCGGAAGGTTGGTATTTTGACTGGCTGCCCCAATCTGCCAAATATTCCTGTCAATGGTCAATGGTAACTTTATTGTCCCTGATGGGAAATTGATTCGCAGTATGTCAAAACAAACAACAAACATACAACCAACACATCACGTACACTCATTAAAAAAAAAAAAAAAAATACTATAATATAATATAAGCCTGTTACCTCAAGTTACTCTCCAATCCATCCATCAGAGTACAAATGTGTGTAAATGGTAGATTAATGGTAAATGGCCTGTATTTGTATAGCGCTTTACTCCGTCCCTAAGGACCCCAAAGCGCTTCACACTACATTCAATCATTCACCCATTCACACACACATTCACACACACTGGTGATGGCAGCTACATTGTAGCCACAGCTGCCCTGGGGCGCACTGGCAGAGGCGATAGGAAGATAGAAGATAGAAAGCACTTACGGGAAAAAGCACTTGTATAAATGGGTGAATGATTCATCTTGTATAAAATGTTTTGAGTGCTCCTGAGAGTAGAACAGCGCTGTATAAGCATCAGTCCATTTACTGTGCAAGAGACTAACCAACAGATAATACCAGAATAAAAAATACAGGCTGGGACAGGATACACTGAGAGACAGAACCAAATGACTGGGATAGTGTAAAGAAATATATGTACATGACTATAGTCCATATTTACATGGACTATAGTCTCAAAGTCCCAGTAGGAGACAAAGTCAAAGCTGGTTGAGAAGAGCAGGTCTAGGATCCTGCGAGACTTCAGGTTCGAGACAGACCTGCTGGTTTACCAGACACACTGAATCTGATTGTGGATTTACAAGGAGCCAATGAAGAGAAGTCAATGTAGGAAATAAATTCTCAAATACAGTGTTGTATTTGAGAAGATGCAGGGGTAAGGTTGCTCTAAAAAACTGTGCATAGTACAGGTCAGTCAGTCAGGTCAGCTGGAAGTGTTCCATAGAGTCTCATCAAAAAACAATGGACACAGCAGTGTAGTCACCTCAGCCTGCAGGACAGGACTGGACCCCAATTACAGGGTCTATACACTTTGTGGATGAGACTGTTATCAATGCTTTTAATAGCATTTTTCAAAAGGTGGAAGTAAAAATGAGAAAAGTACATAGCATCAAGGGCAGTTCAGAGTTGTTTTGGTTGCTTGACGAACTGTTACTGCATGGAGGAATTTGACATTTTAAACATCAAAGTAATGTAGAGGTTTTTTAATGCCTTGTAAGATTTCCAGTTTTGTAATTCCTGGATATTAAACATTCTTTCAGCGGAGGTTTAGCCCACCAGCACAATTTCCTTGAACTTGTGTGTACTAATTTCATGTCCTTCTGTAGGTTGGTAAAGAGAAAACTATAGAAGAGGATCAGTGACTGCTTGGCATCTGTCTTTTTTCTTTAGTGTAAAACAAGAGGATGGAGAAATTTTGACCTTTATTTTAATACAAAGTTTTTGTTTTGTATTTGTGCCCATTCTATACCATCAAAATGCTAAAATGAGGATTAATAAGTTTCCAGATGCTCTTAATTGTGTTGTCTACAAATAAAGATGCAAACACAAAGTCATTTCAGGAACTCTGTCTGGTCTTATTTCGTGGGTCTGCACTTACCACTCTGGAAGCAAGACTAAGTAAGAGTTTAATTCTGTTAACAGACTGCTCCCTGCACACTGGGGCAAGCCAGGCTCAATGGGGCCTGATTTATGTGCTGACAGGCTATGGAGGCTCAGTGTTCTGTGTGCACTGGAAGACAGATCACTGCTGGAAGCTAAATAAAAAATCAATGAGAGTGAAGCTGGTTGGTTAGGGAGAGCGTCCGCTCGGCTTGAGTTTAACAGCGTTTTAACTCTCCGCTGACTGAGGTTGGGGGAACGGCCATCGATTTTGCCCCACTGCAACCCCAGCCCCATCACCTTCCTTTCTGTCTTTTAATAAGTCAGTTTGGTGTGTGTGTGTGTGTGTGTGTGTGTGTGTGTGTGTGTGTGTGTGTGTGTGTGTGGTATACTTTAGTTTCTTTTTCTGTCAAAGACTGAGATGTGAGTATGTAAGTGAGGGTAACACACCTTTTAAGACTCACATAAACTTTTAATATACTTTTCAAAAAATTAAAGGAACTTCATCAAGTCATCAAGTCAAGTCCTTCAAACTTCTGGTGTATTGATCTGGTCGGTTCAGTAGCAGACGATGTTGCTAATCTGTTTCAGCTGCATTGGTGCTATTGGAATTAACAACAGATGCACAGATGCATTGGCCATGCTTAGACCAAGGTTGCACAGGTACTCCAACTCCAGGACGCCACATCATTATGTGCCATTTCCAGGAGTTTTGTTGTGTCTTCCAGCACAGACTCAAAAACACGGAAAAGATTCCAGGAAACAGACAATTACTCCAGGAGAGGTTGATAGGAGAGCTCTCTTACAGGCTTTCACAAAGCTTCACAGATGTTCCAGCATTTTCCATCACATTAAACGCTTTAAGATTTAAGTAACCCCTACGCTTTACTATAAAAATAACTTATAATGAATAAAAGAAAAGAACATATAGTGACTCTGTACATTTTGCTCAAAGAAACCACACGATGCCATCATGAATATGTCACACCGTCAAATGTATGTGGAGTTTATGGAAAGGACCAAGTTGTCTGTCGAGCAGCCTATTTAAATGTACGCCTTTCCCTGTCATATTAAACTTTAGAGTATTTGCTGCTTTTTTGAGGTGTTCCAGGAGAAGGTGTGGCTACAATGTAGCTGCCATCACCAGTGTGTGTGAATGTGTGTGTGAATGGGTGAATGATTGAATGTAGTGTAAAGCGCATTGGGGTCCTTAGGGACTAGTAAGGCGCTATATAAATACAGGCCATTTACCATTTAGACCAAGAAAAGAACCAGTGTTGTGTTTGCAGATGACAACCAACCAACAACACATCTGTCCCCATTTCTTTAGCTGCATCTATGAACAGTGCTGAAGATAACATAGTTCAACTTGAATAAAAGAGTAAATTCAGCAGACTCGAAAAACAGACATGACATTTAAAACAAGAAATCACATTTTGAAGCTGCTGATTTCATTCACTACACAAAAATACAATATTAATATTACAAAATAATATTTACTTTCATACAAGTGTGGGTGAATGCAGGACACAGACATTTAAACAGATGATAATATAGTCTGTTAAAAACTATTTCCCCTTCCTAATTTATTAACATTTCAATATTACTCACACCTGTGTAAATAGGCTTTCGATACCTGTGTCAAAAGGTAGTTGTGCTCTTTAGATTATAGAGGATTAATCCTTTAATCATTTTTAGGACGCTGAGGTCAGTTTTGTGAGCCACACCAAAGGCCGATCACTATCAGACCTGCTGAGTCAAGAAATCACTGAAAAAGAAGCTGACGAAGTGAAGTAGGTTAAAAAAAAGCAACACATCCTGCCATGATCTTAAAGAAATGTGATGTTAAGCTCAGAACAACAACAATTATTATATTATTAAAAATTAATAAAGAGACTGGGCTAAAGTGGCAGCAGTGGCAAAGCAAAACTCACTGTTGATGAAAAAAGAAGAAAAACTCTTGTCTCACATTTACCAAAAAACATCTTAATATCCCCAAGCCTTGAAAAAATATTCTATGGACTCAAAAGAATTGATCTTTTTGGAAAGCTTGAGTCAAATTATATCTGGCATAAAACACAGCATTTTAGAAAAATAACATCACAGCAGCAGTCAAACAGGAGGTGACGGATGAGGGAACCATGAAACCCGCTCTCTTCCAGATAAATCCTGAAACACAATCTCCACCTATGAATGGCTCAACAAAAGTAAAACAGAAAAACAATATGAACATTCTGGAGTGGCCAAATCAGAGTCTGTACATAAATCAGAGAGAGATGCTGTGAAAGGACCTTAAACTCAAAAACGGTCCAATATGGCTGAATGAAGAACATTTCTCCACAGTGATGAAGCCTGGCAGGTCTGGATGACTTTCTTCCCTTAATAAATTAAATCTGCATTTAAAAACAGCATTTTGCATTTACTTGTTTATGTCTAATACAATACAATAAAATAACAACATTTGTTTGAGGATCTGAAACTTTTGAGTGTCGCCAATGTCTAGAATAAGAAATCAACTCGGAGGCCGATAGTTTTCTGTGGCACTTCCATTAATGACCAGACAAAAGCAGAGCTCGCACCAAGTCACCCAGTGTTTGTATAAATAAAATCCCTGGGCAACAATTTCTCAACATCATTACTGTTTTTAAAAAAATGTAAAAGTTTAGCAAGACTGCCAAACCGTAATGAAATATTTCCATGACACTTATGTTTAAATAAAAAAGTGTGCTGTATTGTGCCCTCTCACCCCTACTGCAGCCCTCTCTGACTGGCTCTCCCTGATCACCCTAATGAGGCCTGGGCATGAAGCAGGGCAAGAGGGCAGCGCCATTATCCCATGTCTCCCCCATTAAAATCACTTCCAACAGCAGTGACTGTCCAACATGCAGTCATCCTCCACTACAATTAGCGAGTAAAATTATGCAAATATAAAACAGGGGAGCTGCTGTAAGGATGCACAACACAGAGATGGGGAGGTGATCTGAAGGAAAAGTGAGGAGGCGGGTCGTCCAGAGGGCAGACAGTGATTAGTAGCATCAATGTATCCATCGTCATGGAGATGATGTTGTTTGGGTGGGGACAGAGTGAGGTGACTGAGTGACAGGAGTAATTACTTAGGAGAGGTCACCCTGGGGTGATAGGGGGTGAGACGGCACTGCTAGGGACCCGCCGGCCCCCTGTGTCACTAACAGCCACCTACTGAACTTTGCACAGCCCCGTTACAGGGAGGTCGCTGTACATACGCTTTACTAACAATAGTAAGCGCTGAGCTTTACATGCATGTAAATCTGACTTTGCCCACCTCCAAACTCTTACAGTCCACCAAATGACCATTACGTTTGTTATTCTTGAACACATTCTGTCCTTTTTCCATCAGGACATTTCTAGTCTTCTTGATTTGCATATTTTGAGTCTGTAGTGTTCAGCTAATGACTGTGACCTGTCCGGGGTGTACCCTGCCTCTCGCCCAGTGGCAGCAGGGGTAGACTCCAGCCCTGGATGGCTGGACCTAAGCTTATTCATTTATTTCTTGAGCAACAGGTGAGCAACTGAAAAGTACAGATTTTTGTCCTGATGTTGGACACTGTCTTATGCTTAAAGCTACTGATTCGTTCATATTTGTGGACTGCATTTTTAAGCTAACGTTAGCAGGTTGTGCACATTCCTGGTGCTATGTGGGAAAGAACGGCATTGAGGTAAGGCGCTTTGGAGCAAGCATAAACCCTCCTCAAGTCCTTTATCTAGAAATTAAATCCCAGCCATGAGGAAGTGCAAAAGTTAAAGAAGTTCTATTTTTTTAAGTTCTGTTAGAACAGTAAACAAAAAAAACAGAAAAACCCAAATGCATGAAAAGTGCTTCAGTATCACACACAGAATCTTAAAGTTGTGATTTTAGCTCAAACCAAAATATTGTCCTGACCCTTGTCAGCCCCTACCATAGTATCACTAATAACAATTTAACTGTTACACTATCAGTCGATGCCACCCCTCTGATGGGCTGTTACATAATAAAAGGCTTTTTGCTGACAGGGACAAATGATTGCTTCAGTTCAGTTTGAGGAGCATGTTTTGTTGTTGCTCAGTCATATAAAATTACCACGTTGAGTCCACCCTGCACGCACTGATACAGTTTCTAAACTGTCCTTGAATATGTTAAAAAACACACGAGGACTAAAAATCTACCCTCTAAAAGCTTCAAACTGATGCTCACAAGCACAGAAGCACGAGAACACACAAAAACACACACTCACAGACAAAGCCTGAGGGGAAGTGACAGAGCCACCTGGAAGCGCTGCAGAGCCTGCTGTGAGTAGAGGAGTGGAGCTCTCTCCACAGATCAGCCCCACAAAGGGATCTCTCTGTCAGTGGTTTACTTCTCTTCATACGACTTGTCACCACGTTCTTCCTCTTTAGTGCTTTTCTCTCTTAGATGAAGCCGTGTTAGAGTGAGGGTGGAGGAACGGCGCTCTAATGCATTCAGAGGAGGTTGGTTGTGAAGTCTGGTTCCCCCCATGCTCTTCCTCCGAGGCTGGTCTATTGATTGTTGTGTGCGTTGCTGCTTCCTGAGATCCCCGTCAAGCCTTGTTATACCAGCAGCGTTCCTTTGCCTCCCTTTGGCAGGTAACTACAGCGGTGCAGTCTCGGATTTTAACAGTTCCTGAGCTTCATCTGACACGTTCAGGCTTTTTTCTCAGTATTAGTCTTCATTACATTTGGTCCTGAATGGGCATTACTTTGTAGTTTTGACACACTGCTTGCCAATTAAAATGTAAAACTAAATTTCTTCTTAATTTCTGTCAACAAAATTTTAATTTCTGTAGGTGCTGGTTTTCACGGTGTTTCCTCTGCTACTCTCGAATTCCTAAATAAAGCTTAGTGAATGTCTTTAATCGCCAGAATCTAAGCATGGACAGAGCAAATTTCAACAAGCACCTTTAATATTAAAGACTGAGTAAACACAGTTTTTACATGACTTTTATTTATTAAGGGAAATGAGTTATCCAAACCTACCTGGCCCTATGTGAAAAGTAACTGTCTCCCTGGAAAACTGAGTAGAGTTTCACAAGCTGATCATCAATACGTGATTACTCCCAGACCCGCTGAATCGAGAAATCAGTGTAGTTGGCTAAAATATCTCAAAAACATCCACCAATCAACAGAAAAAGCTGGGAAACAAACGTTTTCACATCTATGAGTTACAAAAATATCACAAAGTCAAGTCTAAAGCTGGGAGCCAATGGAGAAAACCTGGAGTAGTGGTAAGGAGTCTTTCCCAAAATTACTCCAAGAGCACATCAACAACTCATCCAGGAGGGAACAAAACCCCAAACAACATTTAAAGAACTGCAGCTCTCACTTGTCCCAGTTAAAGTCCACAGCAGGTGAAAACCACTGCTGACCAAAAAGTCCGTTCTTTTTATATACATGTAACACCAAATCACAACAACCATCACCTCAACAACACGACAATAACAGAAAGAAAACCCCAACTGTCAGAAGGCCCCCTGAGCGACAGTGGGAAGGAAAAACTCCCCACAAGGCAAATGAATGTGACGCTGTATCTTAACATAATAAAGACTATGCAAAGCGAGATATCTGCTTGTGATAGAGCAGCTTATTGAGTGACAGTATATGAGCGAACCAAAGAGTGACTGGAAAGCCTTTAGGGTGCCGACAGCCAACTTTTCCTTCCCATGTTTTCCTGAACACGTTCACGGCAGTCACACCGACTAACTGGGAAGCGCATGTTTGGCTGCCCTGTTCCCGCTGCACACTGGATAGCCTTAAAACTTTGTGGGGAGCTTCTGAAAAGTTGATCCGAGTAAATATTTTATGTAGGCCATTTTTGTGTTTGATTACCCAGCTTGCTGATGTGTAGTGCAGCCCTGGGAGCACGGGGAGGACAAACTCGACCCACCGTTTGCCACTCATTTGATGCACTCATCCATACAAGCTCCCTCCTTCACTTTCTCTCGCTCTTTGCTCTGCCCATTAACTTCAATTAATGTGATGGTTCATCAGCGGTGAAGGACTCTGTCACGGGGATGTACCCCACTACTTATCTGATTACTCTTAATGGGAGAAAATACGATAAACAAATTCAATTATCCCTGACCTATTTCCAGTGGTGGGGACATGAGATTATTATTCATGTCATCTCTGACGTATGAATATGAAGAGGTCTAATTACCTTGGTGTCACATTATGGATGGACAGGGTATGTAAATATATTCTGTATTCATGGTGATGAACCTCTCTGTTTTGTAAAGGCCAGAAAGGGAGTGAGCGATACTGGAGATGAACACCCCCTGTTGTGTCCTCGGTGGCCATCAATTCTTCACCGAGAGCGGCCTTCGTCCGCCTGTATTGATGATAGGAGTGCCGGCACCACGGAGTCCTCCAGCAACCACACAAATGATGAAGACGGATGGATATAGATTTCATTAAATCTGGACCTGACTACATGAAGATTGAAGGAGGTAATTGAAGACAAAGGCACGCTATGTTTACCAATCCAGCTTCTTATCATCTAAATCCCACTTTTAAGCATTTCGCACACATGCGTTACAACAGCTGAGCCTGTAACGGCATGTAATGTTTGCTTTTTCTTCTTTATATTAAACACATAATTCCTCTTCAAATTAGTTCTGGTGGTTGGTTCAGTCGTCTCGTTTACCTTAACACTGTTTAACTGTAGGAGACGCGTTTACCAGCTTAGATTACACAGGTTACACATTTCTGAACATTGCTATCATCAAGAAGTAGGATTTAAAATGAACGTGTCTGCATGTCTGCTGGTTGCTCACAGATTTTAAGGTGAGGACATGCCGCGTGTTTCCAGCTCGTTCCGTTGCCTTGAAGTTGACAAAAGAAATAACACAGTCACCATGTGGAGTTAGGACTAAGGCCTTAACGAATAAGCTATTTTTTTAGAAACTAAAAGATGTAACTTTACACAAAGCCTCGGGGTTTTCAATTAATCTATTAAAAGGGTTCAAATGAAGTTAATCCAAACTCTACGCCTGACCTTACACAATGACTGAAGACGTTACAAACATAAAGTGCCAGTATAGATGCTTCAATATAAAATATTATAGAAAATAGGTGAAACTAAGACATAAGATATAATAAATAAACTCCATATAGTCCTCTTTTTCATTTATTTTTGCTCAGTATGAATTTAAATATTGTGCAGTATAAGGTGACTTTTATGTAGTGCTCCTCAGCATGGCCTGTCTATGGAATAGCATGGGCTCCCTCTGTTGGCCAGTTGCCGGCTTGTACTCTAGCTTTGATAGAGGTGGTGTGGGGCCAGTGTGACTGTCACCGGAGATAAAAGGAGGTTCAGGAGTGTTTGGGCCACTGCTCCTGTTTCATCTCATAAAGGGAAACAAAAACTGAAGAAATTCACTTGAATTAGCCGTTGCTGAGAATGAGTGTCTGCTGCTCTGAGTCCTGTGCTTCCTTACATTGAGCTGTTGACTGCTCGTGTTCAAACCTTTATGCTTCTTTATGTGCCTTTCTTTCCCATTTCTCTTCTCTAACTCACAGCCCTCTCCACTTTTCCCGTTTGTGTGTGTGCACGCATGTACATGTGAGAGAGAGTGTGTACATTTCTCTGAATACACTGGCGCTTGTGTCTCGGAGAGTTCACTGACTCTAAAGGATCGATGAAGGGAGGAGATTCAGAGCCAATTATTTTCAGCTTAATGGTCCCTGGGGTGTAGGGGTGAGCAACAACAAAACGCCTTCAAGAGACATCAATTCTGGACAAGCCAGATCCTCCATCTCTGCACTGCCACAGTGTGGGCATCAACTCCCAGCTCTCAGGAGGAGAGGGAAGTGCACGTACACTGAGAAACACGTGCACGGCAACAACAGCTGGAATGTGTAGACTCAGAGCAGCGCTACTCCATGTGACACACTAAACCAGCTTGATGGCAGACAGGTAAAGGAAAAGAAATCTGCTCAAAGCCGGAGGAAAGGGAAAAGGAAGCCAGTCCACTTCTTATCCATCCTTGGTTAGGCTTCCATCTTGTTTTAGACACTTGCTAGATAAGCAAACATTACTGCAATGAAAACCTACATGAACCCAGACTGGCTGCCAGTGACCCAGTGGATGTTTACAGGTTCAAAAGTGATTGTTTTGGTGTCTTTTTCTCACTGTGCAAAGCAGTCAAGGAGACTATTTGGCCGTGCATGGCCGCTTAGCACTTGACTGTTTCTCAGTTACGTCATTATGTCATTGATTTCATTAATGTCATGATCTCGAGTTCTTGTTTTACCCTCAGCTGAAGGTGGGCAGGCCCTAGGCTCTGCCTGCTTGTGGAGCCTTCTGGTGTCCCGCCCTTCACACCTGAAGCGACCAGTATTTAAGGACCAACTCAAGCTTCTACTCTCTGCCAAACTGTCATATATTGGCTACAATAATCAGGCTCTTTCACGAGTCTTGTGGTCCCTGGTGCTAGCATCCTTGCTCAGATGACATCTCTCATCGGCTGAAGGGCTCATATTGCCAGACTGAGACGGTTTCCTCTGGTCTGCATTCTCCAGCCCAGAGGAAAGGTTTTGGAAAAGCTTTGATAAATACTTATAGTTACAGTCACGTACCTGTCCACCCTGCACTGTGCAATCATAACCAGTTGATTCCAGTCAGAATCCACTCAGCTCCTGCAATATCCAAATAAGAATCCAGTTCACTCTGCACATTAAGTTTTCCTTTCATTAAGTCACACACACTAACTCCTTTCTCCTGTCTGGCAGAAGTGGCCTCTGGTGGTGCTCCTCTGTCCCCCACCTAATTCCTCTTTGCTAATCTCTGTGTGAACCTGGCGATAAACCATTTCAACTTCCTGCTGTTGTTTTGGGTCGTTCAAGAATCCTCCATCACGAGTGCCGTGTTTGGCTTTGACAGTAATTTGTAAACCAAATTATTTGAACTACCTTAGTGTTTCCTTCACATGCTGTTGGAAAAACACCAAAATAATTTGGAGATATTTCCCCTGAGTTATGTGGAGGCCAGTTTTAAGACCAAACAATGCATTGTTTAATTAGCACATGCTTTAGCCATGATGATATTTGCTTTTCACTCGCTGGGCCCACGTCCTCATTTTAGGTTTGACAGCGTTTTAGTAGGTAAAGGTGATGCTTGGACATGAATTGAGCTGCGGTTTGGGGAAGGCCTCGAAGGGGACTGGCGACGGCTCCCGGGCCTGGCAGATCCCCGTGCACTAAATAGGAGTGAAGAAGTTAAAGAACTGAGAACAAGGAGGGAGGGAGGGCACGTAAACGAGAATGAACAGCATGCACAACTGAGGGAACTTATATATTTCACAAGCATTTCTTGCTTACTTAAAAAAGAAGATTTTTAAATATAAAACACTGCCTATTATAATATCTACATCAGTAAAGACAGCACTTTCTTTGTCACATCCCAAAGCTGATATTATATGCTTAACATGTCACTTCACCTACTACTGAATTACCTTCAATTAAACATATTATTAGAGACACATTATTTTAGGTAACAATGGAGCAACCTGAAAAATGAAGGCAGTGCACGAGTGCCACAAAAGATGGTTCCTCTTGGGGCCACAGAATCTCCCATGTTCATACATATTAAGAACTTTAAAAGAAACATTTATAGCCTGGCACAAAAAACTGTTCTGCCCTTTAAAGATAGCTTCCCCTGTCAGATCAATTCTGAGTTGAGTGATTTTATATAGATATATATAATATATCATATATGTTTTATAACATACCAGCATATCTCTTCCACGTGGATGAAGTATGTTGTTGGTGATGTTGTTGGTGTGTTGAGGCGCGTACTTCCCGAGTGAGAAAAGAAAAGAAAAACTCTCTTTAGAAACTTCCAGCAGAACCAGACTTGGGGAGGAGCCGCCATGTGATCTGCAGCGACTAGTTGTGGGTGAGGAGAGGAAGACAGGACAGAGACACGCTGTGGAAAAGAACCAGAGATTAATATTAACTAATAATTAAATGCAAAGTGGCGTATAAACACATGGGTGAGTGAAACAGCTGATAGAAGAAACACTCAAACACACTCAGTGCATCAGGTGAATCCACCAGCAGCCAAGACCTATTGCAGTGTATCTAAGGGAGGATTCAGGCTCACCTAATTCAGCCATAACTATATGCTTTATTAAAAAGGAAAGTTTTAAGTTCAATCGTAAAAATAGAGAGGGTGTCTGTCTCCCGAATCCAAACTGGGAGTTGGTTCCACATTAGAGGGGCCTGAAAGCTGAAGGCTAGGATATTTAAAAGTAGAATGGGAGGCAGCTCCCATTCTACTTTTAAATGTCCTAGAAACCACAAGACTGCAGTCTGAGAGCAAAGTGCTCTGTTGGGGTGATATGGTACTAGTATGGTGATAATATGGCATATTTCTCCTATACTGGCTTCCCTTCATTGGCTTCTTGTTAAACCAAGAATTTAAGGTCTTAAATAATCAGGCCCCATCTCATCTTAATGACCTCATAATACCATGTGACCCTATTAGAGCACTTCGCTCTATTCGCTCAATGTTAATACTGCATTGCACTGGGTTATGATTTTGCCCATGTAGTGTTTGCATACTTATGAAAACTATGCACTTGGTCCGCTGCTAAATGCACATTATAGTTGAGTTCACTAAATGGTATATTAATAAGCAATGTGAGATTTAGATGCTAAGGCTAATCTGGTAATTGTGATGCGCCATGTGACGATTAGCTTGTTCACTGTAGTGTTTGTCGAATACCTTTGTGTGTAAAGAGCGGCCTTTCTTGGCACTATTCCACTGCTAAAAGTTGTTTTTCGGCCAGTTTACATGTTGCTTAATCCAGTTTTTTGATTTTCCACATCCCAGTCAACCTTGAAAACTTCTTGGCCAAACTCTAAGCTCTCTACCAGTTGCAGCAGATGGCCATCCCGGAGTCTGGTTCTTCCCTCCCACTGTTGCCAAAGAGACAGAGATGACCTGATTGTTGGGGTTGTCTTTGTTTTCTCTGTATTATTGTGGGGTATTTAACTTACAACAAAATCACCTTGAGGCAACCGTTGGCATGATATGGCACTATATAAATAAAATTGAATTGAATTCACATGTTCCAGTTCTGTCTCATTTAGTCCATCAATCTATCAACAGAATAAAAGCATGTGATCAGTAACTCCTGAATGTCTCATACTGTCATTTGTCCAGGGCATCATTTTACTTCTTGTTTCTTAAAAAAGTTTTATCCAGCACAAAGAAAGTCTCTTAATGTGACATTTTCCAATAATGCTTGGTAGCACAAAGTTTACATTAAACACGTATCTTAAATCTTTTCACAAAGACTGACAAACAATGCAAACTGAAAACATCCATCAGCTTTCCAGCAAACCACTTGGAAGATGTATTACGTTCACCTTATGCAGACTGCTTATTGACTGCTGCTGCTACTGCAAAACTAAATAAAGATTAAACTGAACTGAAACCAAGTTTATGCATTTTGACAGTTTTTCTGTTGTAAGATTTGTCTGCATCAGGCAGGTGTGTAGGTGGTAAATGGGCCGTAACACCAAACAGCTCTGAGCTGGTGGATGTTTCATATTAAAGCTCCTCAACATTCACGTGTTTTATTTTACGTTATTGTATATGCAGTGTGATTCTGGTTTGTGCTGTTTCATTAAACTCTTCTTGTGACTGGAAAGATTTAAGGTGTATTTAAGGTGTAGATCTGTTATTCATGTTTTTAGCACATAAAATAAATTATAGTTACATAATGGAAACTGCATTAGAAGAAGATATTACCCTGTCACTAAAACATAAATGCTGACTTTTTTGTTCCCGATTTAACAAAAGACACTGTCAAAGTTCATGTATGCTCACACATGTAAAGTGACTTGAACTGAGAGCAAACCTCTCTCACGTCTTCTTTTGAAGGCTTGGAAATGTAAGAAATCATAAACAGTCACTGTCAAAACAGGTTGACAGGAAACGTGATCCCCCCAAAATAAAGGAGCACGTTTTCATGTACTGTAACACACTGATGAAGAATAACAGCATCAAGAGAAAGTCTTTGTTAAATCTGTGAATCTCCCTGCATACATCCGCTCCGTCTGCATTTTTACCTCCATCGTTTGATTGGAGTAAAAACACCGTTGTGTCTTCTGATAATTATCTTAAAAGACTGGAGAGGTGAGGGACCCGCTGGGCTCGGAACCATCTCCTTTCCCAGGTTGCAGAGCAGTGGGACGCCTGGTTGTTTAAAGCAATCCCACTGGGTGTCTCTGAGGCAGCTTTCAATGAGGCGCCACCGGCGACACTTTCCCCTTCCAGCTTAGTGCTCATCAACTATTTAGATATGCACTTAACGCTCCTGGGGAAGCTAACATCGAGCTGCTGGCGGGCAGAGGGAGAGGAAACACTTGTCAAAATAATGGCCAGGGGATGAGAAAAGAGGAGTTCTTTGGTGGACCATGCATGGCCAAAACAAAGCAAAACTATACTGAGGTGGCTGGGGTTTTTTGCACAAGAGCGGCGAGAAGAATAAAGGGTGGTTTTAATCCAAGAGTGCCCCTGCACCCCCACCCCCTCCAGTTCTGCCTGTGAGTCCCCAGGCACAGAGCCATGAGGACTTCTTCCTCTTCCATCCTTCGCGTGTACAGACACATCCCTCTCTCTCACCCAGGCTCCCCCACATCCTGTGCTCCGACACCCTTACTAGCCTTCCACCACCACCACCACCGCACACCTCCAACACCAACTCTCCCCTCCTCCTCTTCCATCTCCATTGCATCCCCAGACTCCCACAAGCAACTCCATGAGGGGTCGCATGATGAATGAGCAGACAGTCAGCAGGACCTCTGTGTGTGTGTGTGTGTGTGTGTGTGTGTGTGTGTGTGTGTGTGTGTGTGTGTGTGTGTG
>NW_005187454.1:1923378-1930748 GCF_000239375.1 Pundamilia nyererei
GAGAGAGAGAGAGAGAAAGGGGGAGTCTGCATGTGTGTGTGTTGGTCAGAGAGTGATGACCACAACTGCCAGAGTGATCACAGTGGGATTCATTATGGCGACAGACAGGGCCGCCTCTAAAAATCTGACCGAGTGTGTGCGTGTGTTTGTGCACGCGTGCCAGTGTGTGTGTCTTGACAGGCCCTCCACTAAAATGGCGTCTGAGGATTACACAATGACTGGGAAGGAATAAACAGCCTTGTGTGCGTGCGTGTGTGTGTGTGTGTGTGTAGGTTTGATAAATTATTTACATCAATGAGAAAGCAGCGTCGACACTGTTTATGCCTGCACCTGCTCTTCTCAGTGCTTAAAAGATGATTTATGTGTTATGGTCACATCGGATTTCGGCAACTATTGGTCTGCCGTCTTTTGGGACATAAAGCGGTGGTTACAAAGTGCCGCAGGCTTGTTTGGGAGGCGGCACAGTGAGAGAAGAGCAGCATCATATAACTGGACCATACAAACTCCTGTCCAGAGAGCTGTTACAGCAGTTTGTTTGCGCTTACACTCAAATGAGTTATGGACACACTAAGGGAAGGCTGGCAATGCTCTCCATGAATCTTGTAGTGTAAGAAGCTATCATCAGGATAGGTTGACACCACCTAAGATCCTCACTATTGCTTAGGAAAAGATAAAACAAGGCATCGCCGTGTGATGTCTCAGCTAATGGGGTTAATTAATGGGTATAAAACATGTTTCAGAAGTAACACAGGAAAAGATTCATGAGGAGTAACATCTGACATTACAATTGTTACTGTACTCAAGTAACAAAGATTAAAGTTGGTACTGATTTAAACTATTTAAAAAAATGGGCACAATTCTGTAGTAAAATGATAAATGGTCTTTTTTAGTGAAAGCTGCACACTTCAGCCGGACAATGTCAGGTAAAGTTTTTCCAACAGCGTGGCTTCATACAACTACACTGCCCTCATTTCAAACGATATGACTGGGAGAACAGGGGAACAACAAAACGCAACAGAAAACCATTAGTTTACTCAGGTAACATACACTTAGTGCGTGTTGTTAAAAGATGATGAAACACAGTGATAAACATACTCCTGTCAACTTTTTTTAAAATGTGTTACTGGCATCAAGCTCTGAATGAGTAAACATGTCTGGAGGAAGAGTCGCAGTTTTCAGATTGAACAGTCATTATTTTGTCTTTGTTCTGTTTCAAAATCTTGTTTTTATTTTGGAATTTGATTTCGCTGAATGTTTCACCCGTGTTCATACGTCAAATTACCAAACAAAGTGTGCTTGATGTGTTCGCTGCCGCTATAAACCTGACCTGACATAAAACAAGTAAAACAACAGGCTTGGATGTAGATTTGTGTCTTATTGTAAGGGAGGAATAAAAAATGTAATCAAAATTAAAATGAAATGTTCTGTTCTGAAGCATTGAAAATGTGTTTTGGATAAATCATGTCACTGATTTATACCAGCAGAGCTGCACTTCTTAGTGAGCACTGTCAGTGCCATGTACTGAATAACTGTTAACCCCCTCAATGGAATAATTTCACCTGCTGTAATTAGTGAACATAAATTCTGACAACTAAAAGTAGAAAGAAGTCATATGTACCTATTTTATAATAAAAAGGTTTTGCTACCCAGGCTGCTTGTTGTAAATGGAAAGACGCAGAAAGCTAATAATAAACAAGCAGCATAAAAAATAATAAAAACTGGTAAACAATGTTTGTAAACTTGACCATATATTTTTACATTGAAAAAAGTTTTTATTCACTTTTAAAATGCATGTCCAAATTTTTAACTTTAGCCTCCTAGGACCTGCGTCCACATATGTGGACGTCACATTTTGGGTTATTTAGACCAAAATACTCCATTTTGCTCTACAAGGGCCTGATATCCACTCACGAGGACATTATCCTGCTACCGTTCTATCAAAATCTTAAACAAATATCCTCATATGTGGCTCTTATTTTTCTTAAAAGCAAAAATAAGGTAAAAAAAAATAAATCTGGTAATTCTTTGTTTTTAAATTCATCGGGCCCCAATCAGCCCAAATATCAAAGAGAAATTAAAAATGCTGCTGTGGAAGAGTTCGGGTCTTAGGAGGTTAAATTGTAAATCTAACGATTTGTGTATTATATTAACAACTGCCTGTAAGTAAATGTGGTATATGGTCACCGTGTGATACAGCAGGGTCTGCAAGCGTTACATGTCATAAAATCTGTAGAAAGTTTTCAGTTTAAAATTAAAATATCAAATTATAAAAAAGGCCAAACTTTTAAAGATTATTCTAGTTGATTCTTTAAGATTCGGTGTGAGATGAATACTGAACGAACAAAATCCTTCTTTTCTGTTTGTCTTCATATCCACGCTTTACATGCTCTCTTACTTGAACTTTTACCAACATCATTGCACATCTTACATTAATTTGCCTCCAAAGTTGCACCAACATTGCTCCACTGTAGCAAGCAGAATGTGATACTGCACTCGTCTGGAGCGTCTTAGCTTCACATTGCATCATTTTCCCTGTAGTAGCTCCCAACATGTCCCAGATATCAGTCTCCTGCTGCAGACAGGGGTGTCACAGCCAGATTTACATACAGCCCCAACAACACAGACACCCAGCGGTACCACAATGCCACACACCAGTTCAATATTTCATAGCCCTATGAAATATGCCTGAATATGTGCTCGGCATCTGCCATCTTTGGGGCTTTGCAGCCCCCAGGAGGCCTGTTTGATCTGTAATTGGGAAGTGTGCTGAATTAATCAGCAGTTTATCCGCTTTTTAATTGAAATAACACTTTCAAAAAACACAGATAACACAGCACCACTGATCCTCCTCATATTGTCTTTCGCCTATTGTCAATTTTCATCTGTGTATTCACGAACGGTCCGTTGAGATTCAAGGGAAATAACAGTGTTGGGAATCAGAAAAAAGCTAATAAAGACAGAAATATCTTCACTGTGCAGACAAAACAGCGTTCCATGGAGATTTCCTCTGATGTTTCGATTTTTTTTTTTCCACTGTTGTGTTGTTTGGTGGGCCGCTTGTTGATTTTTCATCCTAATGTTCTTCAGTTAAATAGCAACAGTCAAATAATAGTGGATTATATAATCCATAAAGCATAGTTTGCATTTTGCTTAGTGATGCCTGAGGCCATGAGCTTCTGTCATACGTGCTTGGCTTACAACCTTGTAGCATGTAGCATGCTAATGCTGTTTGCAAGATGCCATAGAAAGAATTATGCTGCTATATGAAAACGAGTGAACTCTCACAGATAGAGTAGTAGAGCTGTGGGCATTCAGAAACAGCTTCCCTTTAAGTATGTTTTTATATATTTCCTAAATTATTTTATTAGCTTTGGTGTCTGCAACTCTAAAACAGAATTCAAAGTTGCCTCCTTTCCACTACAGCAAAGGTGTCAAACTCTGGCCCGCGGGCCAAATTTGGCCCGCAGCCTAATTACATTTGGCCCGCGAAGCCATACCAAATGACTATCAGAGCTGGCCTACTATTATACAGCTAATATATATATTGTTTAGTATTAAGCTTTGCTTGTTCCATATTCAGTTTTTCAGCAAAACGTGTTTGAGTCCATAAGAAAAGATTCATTCTTATATCTGGAGGAATAAATATATTTCAGTAAATATTAATGTTAGCCCGCGACTTTGTTCCAGTTTTGAATTTTGGCCCACTGTGTATTTGAGTTTGACACCCCTGCACTACAGCAACATGAGCTGAACAAGGTAAATTTGAATGGTCTTAATCAGTCATATTAGCCTTTGAAAGACTGATGAGGTGATTCATTAGTTTTGCAACATCTGTGTCTAATGTAACTAAATTTCATGAATAACTATGGATCATAGTGAAAAAAACCAACAGAACAAAAACAACAGGACCAGAGGAAACCAGGTTTGTGTTCATTTCTATGCCAAATATTCTTTTTTGTGTGTGTGTGAGCAGCAATCTGCTCATCTCTGTCTTGCTTCTGGTTGGTTTCTTGGGTTTTTAAAAAAACTGCATCTTTTCCAAAGCTCTCAGGAGTATATAAGTATTTTAATCTAAAGAACAGTTATGTCCTACTGGAGCAGTTCCTGTAGCTGAGACGTATATTGTGGTGTGGGCCACTTTGAGACTATTTGCTTCCAATTATTTGTAAGAAAAACGCAGCAATCACAGAGGTAAGTCAGCACGACAGACTTCTATATTAATATGCTCATCAGCTATAAGAAATAACAAAGGATAGTGTTAAGATCTGAAATTACAGCCATGGCTGCCTTAATCGACAGTGTGGGGACAAAGCAGGGCTGCTAGCGCCTCCACGTCACGTAACTGGACCACTTCAGCACAATTTTTATGAAATTATTTCACAATTAATATACCCAACTATGACGCATAGACAGTCCAAAAATTCTATCCTTCAGTTCTGGTCAATGACATTCTTGTATTTTATTTGTATGTCACTATAACAGGTGTCTGTATCTGTGCATATAGAGATGATGGGTGCAGGTTGCTAATCAAACTTTCTAGAATAAAATCATTACTTGGCACTCTACCCTCTCAACAAGTTTCAAGAAGAGGAAAAATGTCAGATGTGATTCAAAAATGTCGCTTTACATTCTGATTATTCAGGATTTTAGTTAATGATAATTGTTTGTTAAATCCTTGGCTGTACCAGCTTTAATGGCTTTATTATTGCAGAACAGTCTCAGTGCTGCATAGCTCAGGGTTGAGATCTGAGTATCCATATGCTGTCACTACAGTACAAAAATGGTTTCTCTCAGCTGCCTGTAATGTAGCTATATTTATACTGCTTGAAAAAAACGTGGAAGTGTCTCCAAGCATCCCCCCGACAGCAGCCATATGTGATATAATAAATTGTTGCAGTGTAGATCAATGTCTGTGGGAAGAGGTGAGGGAGGAAGGGAGCAAGTCTCATTGTTCCTGCTCTCTATATTTTTGCTCTTAAGGAAGATCCTCCGCTGCCTACATGACGGATTGCGACCATTCTGGAGTGGCCGTTTGGTACTTGGCATCAAGGTGGACTGGGAGCCCGGGGCCGTCAGGTCTGAGACGGCGGCTGTCCCCAGCGCTCTTCAGACTCATCCCCAAGGGTCTCTGTACTGCCTGCATCGAAAGGAGACACCATAAATCAGCCCATCTGGGGGGCTGTGTTCTGCCTCACCATCCATCTCAGCCCCTGGTCCCCACTGGGGAAAATGGGGCAAGAGGGGTTGCAAGGCAGAGGGTATATGGGGTTCACATACCTGGGGAAATGTAGGAGTAGCTACAGGGAGGCAGGGCAGGGGTCTCTACCAACCCAATGAACCAGTAACCTAGCAGGCAGGAGACAGTGTGAAAAAAACAACCAGAGGAAAGGCCACACCAAGAGTCAAGAGCAGGTAGTGGACTGAAACACTGCGTATGTACCGTGCATCAGATGTTAAAGGATCGCTCCATCTTTTGGCCATTGTTCCAATCAGCAATAAAACTGGCGAGATCTGTGAAAATAAAACAGCAGCTAATTAATAACTCTATAACTACCAGCCACACTAACTGAACTCTAGTTAGGCATTAAATTTAAACATGTAAGTTAGTTAAGCTAAGGACTGAACCACATTTATTCATAGTAATCATTGACAGTGGTAGTAGAGCCTGTTTTATTCATCTCTTTAATCAATGATAATCACTACTACATTAAATCTCTCATTGTTTTAAGTTATATGATTTGTCCAATCACCTGAAAAGTTTTTTTAAGTGCCAAACATGCAAAACTGTTTCCACCAAAGGTCACCAAACCTTCCTTGATGTTCCCTGGAGAGTGTCCAACAGCGGGTGTTTGTTTGTGATGCACACTGACAGTTCAGTCTGCATATAAATAACTGTCTGGCTGATCCCATTAGCCAATTCTAGATCCTTCGGTTCCCATTATAAAACGCATAACCCTCATGAGGTAACCAATAATATGAACAGTGTGGCTGTTCTCCCAGTTATTAAAAGTTTAACTTCGAGCATTAATTAAAAGGAGGATTTACAAGCTTTACCAGCGTTAAACCTCAGATGGGCAGAGACATCTGCAACGCCATCATTTGGGAGGAAGCAGACCTGTCACATGATGAAAAGAGAAAACACACACAAGGTTAGTTATTAATGTGTCACATGGTTGGGAGCACTTACAGTCAACAAGTCCTGATCCTAAGCTTAACGTGCACGCTGAAGTCCTAATCAGCCTCTGAAGTGTTCAAATATTTGGTGTCCTGAATGCTGAGGCCATCGGATCTTAAAAGCTTAAAAACGTGCTACAGATGAATGATAGTCACTTACTACATGCACTAACTAGCCACAAGATTAAAAGTTAATACCATTCATTGAATCTTTGTTCTACTGGGAAATCCTGGATCTTGGCACTGATGTGAATGCCACTGAATACAGTTATGTGCATAATTTCTTAGACAAATACAAAATGAATGTTGCCTCTACATGATGACGGTGGATTTTAGGTCAAACCGTAAACTGTGTTTGAGGTGCAGAATTTCAGCTTTCATTTGAGGAGTTTTGCAGAAATTTTGCACCAACGGTTTAGAAATTACAGCCCTTGTTTTACAAACTCCCCGATTTTTAGAGGCTCAAAATTAATGGGACATCTAGCAGTGACACACTGTGTCATGGTCATGGTGAATGGCTGTTCTCTAGTTGTTTTGTGACAAATGAAGCAGACATAATATCTGAAGCTGATTCAGATTGTTGAATCTGTATCTTATTACTTTTCACTGTCATTTTAAATATGAGGGCCGAAGAAATCTATCATTAGCCTGAAAAAGAACTTTGTAGTGAGAGCTGTTTCACTGCCGCACTGCAAAGATTACTCAGGATCGGCTTTGAGCAAAAAGACAAAGGATGAAAGCAAACTCAGTGAATCTCGATGTGGTCGAACACCAGCAGGATGCTCCAGAACAGGCTGCCGAAGAACTTCTACCTCGCAACAAACAGGGCCATCACACATCAGCATCTGACACATCTGCACAGTATGTATTTGTACATAAGGAAGCTATAGTTAACCAACAGTTTATTAGCATTTGTAAAAATCTCTCCAGTTAAGCCAGATTGTTGTTTTGAACCTAAATCTGTGCCAAGCTGCAGCAACCAATGCTTACCCTGAATAAATGATAAAAAACACAACTAAATAAAATGTTATGTTACAACTCTAAGACCACTGTTGCTGCTTGTTACTGGGGTCTGAGAGGGTGGGAGTCAGACCATGGGCGCATATCAAAGGGTAACAAGAAGAAGCTGAGACTGATTTTGATTGTATGAGTGGGAATGTGTGTGTGTGTGTGTGTGTGTGTGTGTGTGTGTGTGT